>NC_139217.1:230443650-230811150 GCF_055691185.1 Crinia signifera | reverse complement strand
GGTCGCACTTACCCTTTGTCGTTGCCTGAGACTCAGGCTATGTCCGAATTTATAGAGGAAAATCTAGCCAAAGGGTTCATCCGTCCTTCATCTTCACCTGCTGCAGCTGGTTTCTTTTTTTGTCAAGAAAAGGATGGAGGGTTACGGCCTTGCATCGACTATCGAGGATTAAACGAAATTACCATAAAAAATCGTTACCCACTGCCATTCATCACAGAACTTTTTGGCAGAATCAAAGGGGCAACCATCTTTTCTAAATTAGATCTCCGCGGAGCCTACAATCTCATTCGCATTCGTGAGGGAGATGAGTGGAAGACCGCCTTTAATACAAGAGATGGACACTATGAATATCTTGTCATGCCTTTCGGTCTTAGTAATGCCCCAGCGGTTTTTCAGTCCTACATGAACGAACTGTTGCGTGATCTGCTGTACAAACGTGGTGGTTTACCTCGATATCCTGTTATTTACCAATAGTCTTCAAAAACATCGAGAAATTGTCAGAGAAGTGCTCTCTCGCCTCAGAAAATATTTTTGAGGTCCCATCCATACCCTTCTTAGGGTACATTGTATCTGGCTCTGGAAATGGATCCAGCTAAAGTGGAAGCAATCCAGTCGTGGCCTCGTCCTCATACTCTCCGAGGGGTCCAAAGGTTCCTCGGATTTGCAAATTATTATAGAAAATTCATCAAAGGTTTTTCTACTATTGTTGCTCCAATAACTGCTCTTACTCGCAAAGGTGCCAAACCCTCCAAATGGGATTCTGAGGCTTCTAATGCCTTTTTGCTACTCAAAGAAAAATTCATTTCTGCACCAGTTCTGGCTCAACCAGATGTCAGTCTGCCCTTCACTCTGGAGGTCGACGCCTCTGCCATCGGCGTGGGAGCAGTGCTTTCCCAGACTGAAACTGACGGACAGTTGCAACCATGTGGTTTCTTCTCTAAGAAATTTTCCCCGGCTGAACAGAACTACACCATAGGGGACCAGGAACTGTTAGCTATCAAAATGGCCTCGGAGGAGTGGCGGTATCTACTTGAGGGGGCAATTCATGTTATCAATGTTATTACTGATCACAAAAATTTGCTTTATTTAGAAAATGCTCAATGTCTCAATCCTCGTCAAGCCAGATGGGCATTGTTCTTTTCCAGATTTAATTTCAAATTGTCTTTTTCTCCTGGAGCAAAGAATCGTAAGGCAGTTGCCTTACGATTAATCCTATGAAGTCCAATTATTGATCCTCTTGCTTTTGCTGCAACAACTGTACAAGTGCCAGTTCCTTCAGGTAAAACCTTTATTTAAACCTAGTTCAAGGAAGCAGATTCTGCGTTGGGCCCATGATTCCAGGTTCTCCGGTCACCCAGGTATCCAGAAGACCTGCGAATTCCTTTCTCGACGGTATTGGTGGCCTGCTCTAATGAAAGATGTCCAGGAATACATTGCTTCCTGTCCTCATTGTGCCCAACATAAATCTTCCAATTTAGCTCCAGTAGGTCCATTGAGGCCACTTTCCATTCCAAAGGGGCCTTGGACTCACTTATCAATCGACTTTATTACCGACCTTCCATCATCTGATGGTTATACCACATATGGGTCATCATTAGACAGATTTTTTTTAAATGGCTCACTTCATACCTCTATGGGGTTTACCTTCAGCTCCGAAGTAAGCCAACCTTTTCATCAAAGAGATCTTCAGAACCCACGGGCCACCTGAAGAAATCGTGTCAGATCGAGGTGTACAATTCGTTGCAAAATTCTGGCGAGCTTTATGTAAAGTTCTTAAAATTCAACTTATGTTTAGTACAGCCTACCATCCGCAATCTAATGGCCAGACAGAGAGAGTCAACCAGGATGTAGAGACTTTTCTTCGTTTTCATGTTTCCTCCTCCCAAGATGACTGGGTTGAGGTGTTACCATGGGCCGAATTTGGGCATAACAACCAGTACCATTTGTCTTCTTCTTCTATTCCTTTCTTTGTTAACTATGGCTTCCATCCTAGGGTTCCTGACTTCCAGCGGCTACCTTCAACATCTGTGCCAGCGGTAGCTTTAACCCTCCAGCAACTTCGCCAACATTGGAAGAAAGTCAGGAAATCATTGATTAAAGCTTCACAGAAGTATAAAAAGTTTGCTGACAGAAGGAGAGCTGCAGAGTGGGTGACAAGGTATGGCTGTCTACTCGTAACCTTCGTCTTCGTGTTCCTTCAATGAAATTTGCACCTCATTTTATCTGTCCTTTTCCGATAACACAGATCATCAATCCAGTTGCCTACAAATTTAAATTACAAAATTATCTAAGGATTCCCAATTCATTTCATGTATCATTGTTTAAACCATTAGTACTAAACAAGTTTCATGCTGCTGTTCCTAAATCTCCTAAAGTTTTTACTCACAGGGGCGTCAAATATGAAGTGGCCCACATTCTGGACTCTCGCATCCGGTACAAACGATTACAGTACTTAATCGACTGGAAAGGCTACAGGCCGGAGGAGAGGTCCTGGACCAATGCTTCTGAGGTACATGCTCCCAAATTGATATGAGACTTTCATAGGAGATTCCCAACCAAGCACAAAGAGTGTCCTGGGGCCACTCGTAAAAGGGGGGGGGGGTGCTGTCACGACCACCTGGGCTGCTACCCGGTTCCCCTGTGCTGTGCCTAGCCCTAAGACCTATATCAGCGTGTCTCCTGCCCTGGCACTCACCTCCGCTGCTGTGCCCCATGCTGGTAGTGTACATGCTGTCGCCATCAGGTGACAGTGGTGGTGTGTGTTCCGGTGCCATGCGGAGTCTGGGTGGCGTGAGACATGAGCCGCCATGATGGGTCTGTGTCTGATCAGGCCTCTGGCTGGAAACGCCGGCAGCAGCGCATCCGCGCACAATCAACGCCGGCTGGTTTCTGTCACCTCCTCTGGCGGCGGCCATCTTTTGGGATCCAACAACCTATGCTGCGCTACTCCACTCAGTGTTGTCAAACAGCAAGCCAATCAGCATGCAGCTCACCCTTCAAATACTGACTTGTCGGGCAAGACCGTCAGTCAGTACAATAATGTTGATCCACGCACATCATTTAGCTCTCCTATATGTCTGTAGCATTCACTACAGTTCCTGCGCCTCCGGTGAAGTCATTCCTTTCTCCTGCTGATCGTCTCACTGCTATACCTCATCATCATGGAACTGCTGACGCCTATATGGACTGGACAAGGTTAGCCCCCCAAAGGGGTATTATCTTTCTCCTCATTCCTGACAGTTATTCTCCATGGTCAATACTGGTTCTGCAGCCATGATCCTACTCAGCAAGATCATATGGACTCAACCACCAAATCCTTATTAATTTCTTCTAATCTTCATCCAATCATCAAATTCTTCATTCAATCATCCAACCCTAATGCAATCATCCAATTCTTCAACCAATTATCCAATTCTTCATTCAATCATCCAACCCTAAATCCAATCATCCAATTATTCAACCAATCATCCAATACTTTTCAACTACCCAATTACCAAGCATTTTCAATAAAGTATTGTATGTTATTGACTTTATCATCTCACAAACTACAGTATTACAATTGTGCCATTATTCATAACCTGTATTGCTGTATCTTCATTTAAGGTTTTATTTTATCTCCTTGCTTCACTCCCTTCTGTCGTTAATGCAACAACCTTATATCAAAGCACCCAGCCTCCGTTACACTCCAGCTGGTGCTTCACAAAACGTGACCTAGAGAAAGGAAAGGGAAGTCAGCACGAGGTATATAGTGAGACAGTAGAGATCGAGATATAGTTTTCTATTCTTGACAGATTACTCCCCCTGTTTGTGTGGGGTGTCTGCGCGGGTCCTGTGAAGACGGTGGTGTACCGCCTTTATAGGAAATAAGTATTGTGAAAAAATGTTTGGAACCCGGCAACTATAGTAAAAAAACCAAGAACCAAGCATTTGGACATGCCTGGTATAAACCAACTCAAAACAGAACATAAAAATATAAGAAGACAATACTGTATGTGCAACATCTTTGAAACCTGTTATTATTGAATCAATTGATTTTATTTTTCTAAACATTAGATGTATTTTGTTTCTTACATCATAATACACTTCAATGTATTTAACTGTTAGGTACTTATATGTTAGACGGGCTCACGGCTACTCTGAGAGCGTAGCTTGGGCTACGTTCTCAGCGTAGGTATTGCCGGGCGCCCGGCTAATCTGTGTAGTCGGGCAGGGATTGTGCGGTGGGCGGGGGCGGACGGCCAGCCAGCCAGGGGGGGGGGGGGTGTTAACTTACATTATTAAGCGGATTGTGCGGCGGGGCAGTGGGCAGGGAATCAGCGGTGGCCGGGCGGCGGGGAACAATGGTGGCAAATTAGCGTAGTCACCGCTGGGGGAGCATCACATGGTTTCCCAGCTCCCCCAGCGGCACTACGCTAATAGCGTACATAGCGTAGATGCAGGCCTGTCATGGCGGCCGGGACTGCGGGGAGTGCCGGAGACGCCGGGATGGTAAGTATATCATGCACACTACACACACACACAACATGCAAGTACACAATCATATGGCCACTATACACGTCCTAACCCCAGTGTCCACGTGGGCGTGGAGTTAATTTTATAAAGTGTGGCGAGCGGACACAGATACACATCCCTCGCTGTGCTCGCCACGCTTCGGGCTCGGTGGCTCGCCAAACTTTATAAAATTAACTCCATGCTCACGTGGACCCTGGGGTTAGGACGTGGATAGTGGCCATATGACCCTTTATGTGTTAGCAGGGCTCCAGTTACGTAATTTGCATAAATTACGTAGTTTACGTAGCCAGTATTGTGGTGTATTGGTATTCTCAATACACCACTATGCAAACTACGTAACGGGCGCCCAACTAACATATAAGTACCAACTGTTAATATAGTTTCTCATCTTTGGCATAATTATGTTCTGTAATGCAGCCCATTAATTGTTCCCAGCATAGGGGATGCAAAACCGTTTCCTGTCAATAAACATTAGTGATATGTAAAATGATACATTAGACAGTTTGCAATGTCTAATGTATCATTGCAGTCTGTTTTTTAATAACAGACTGCAACAGTTATTATTTATGTACACATGATTGTCTTTTTTGTATATGCACTGCAAAGAGAGCAGAATAAATCCAATGTCATGTATTTCAGTGACACTGTGTGAAATATAACACTGCATAATATACCTTAATCAGACCTGATCACAGTACAAATTTGTTCTCAAAATGGGAAAAAAAAATGCTACACTGAAGGTGGGGCATATGTAACTTGTGCAGAGAGTGTTAAATTTGGGTGGGGTGTGTTGAAACTGAAATCTAAATTGCAGTGTAAAAATAATGCAGCCAGTATTTACCCTGCACAGAAACAAAATAACACACATATCTTGTGGAAGGGACTCCAAATCTGAGGTCATTCTTACCACACATAGAAGCTGGGGTAATAGCACACCTCTTTTGAGAGGCAGAGGGTGGAAAGAATCAGTTAATAGCAGTGAGTTGTTTACATTCATATTGCACTGGGCCAGATGCACATATATAAAACCCACCAAAAAATAAATTATGTTCAAAACTGCTTTAAGAAAAAGTTGTCCATTAAATTCATAAATATAGAAGCATGTAAAATGTTCTCATAGGTGCACATTTATTGTCAATCAGACACAAAAGGATATAGATCGGACCACCAAGGTTAGAATAAACAGGTGTGGTATTCCACACATGGGTGCTGATGGAATTCAAACTCAACAGGAAAGGAGCTAGAGAAATGTGCAAGCAGAGAAAGATAATAAAGGGTAATTACCTCCACTTACGTGTCTAAACTTGGCTTTCCGTATCCCAGAGATTCGAGTGCTCCCTAATCCGTGCTGTGACTTCCACACAATGGGCATGAAAGTCTCCTTCGTCTGCGCTGAGTCATTCAGTGGTTCACAGTGTGTCCCGACTGCTATGCTGACCGCAGTATCGTACTTGTATCCCCGTAGTGAGTGCGGTAAAGCAGTGAGTTTTTGTCTGTGGACTTCCTAAAGATACTGGTATTACAGCTATCCATTGTACGTGTAATAAAAACATCAAGATAACTAATAGTGGTCCATTCACACCAAAAATAATTGTCAATGTAGCGAACGTAAAAACAATAAACTTAGAAAAAAACAGGATGAGAAATAGTGTATTTTTCATACTGTTAGGGAGAACTGGGTGTGTAGACCCAGTTGCCGTGATTCTACGTTCCTGCTGGCCTCCTGCAGGCTAAGGCTTCACCAATAACAGCCAAATTTGTGGGACCAAATTAAGTCCAGTTCCAGACCGGTGCCGCCTGGTCTTGAGTGGTTCAAGGTGGCCCGCAGGAAGTAGAAACCATGGCAAGTTGGGGTGAGATGGCGTTCAAACCCAGTCTACCAATATGTGGGAAAATAAACCCACGGGTGCAACAATGCACAGCTGAAACCTGGAAATAATACAATTCCCAAAAACCCAAACTAGTCACTACAGAGACACAGCAGGATGCAAACACAGCATGTGATGGCTAATGGCATAAATGCTACAGTGCATGAAGATGGTAATAATAAATGGTACTTTGCTTTGCTATTTGCTTAGTTTTCCGCATCTGCTTGCCATGCTTCAGGCTCGCTGCGCTCGCCACACTATATAAAATCATCTCCAAGCGGACATGGATAGTGGGGATATGAGCGTACTAACTATAGTGGGCACCCAACTTACATATAAGTACCTAATAAACAATATATAACCTGTGTGAAGCTGGATGGCAAAACCCCTGGTAAGAGAGGACATATACTCCACACAGCTGAACTCTAACAGGGATAAGCTGAAATACTGAAGGTGGAAAAAAAACGCACTTATCTCTTAGACCGGGCCTGTGTTCATACAGGGTTTCTCAGACTACAGCAATGGATCACAGGCACAGGCAGGATTCCACAGGACACTCTGCAGGATCTCTCAGACTACAACAAAGGTACACTGGCACAGGTAGGACTTCACAGGACAAACGGAAGGAGTGCTTGCTGGAATACTCAGTACTATGACAGGACTCAGACAAGAGTTAAACCAGACTAGGACAAGGCTTAAACCAAACTCTCACAAGACTAAAGCAGAACTATAACCGGCTGGATCTGAATGCTGGGAAGATACCTAAATACCCAGAGGCCTAGCAAGCAGCCACACCCAAGACCAAGGTGTGCACGAAACTCAGGCAAGATGGATCCGCAAAACCCGAAGTACAGATCCAGGGAAAACCTACAAACCACAACAGAATACATACAGCTGATTTACACCGATCCGCTGGAGGCGGATTGTAACACATACATACTAATAAATAAATAAATAGCATAAGAGGGTGCCATGTTCAAGCACATGGTGGACCTTCTTAACTGTAGAAAAAAAATTCTGGAACAAAAAAATATTTTATTCATCAACACAATATCCAGAAAAAGTAACGGAAATTCAAATGGTGGACCAATATAGTGTGGACTGGAGGTTATCAGAGCAAGAACCGAATCCATGACCTCCTCATTAATGATATTTGTATATGAACTGGCTATATCTAGTGTCACCAGCAGGCTCAATGCTGGTAAAGTAGGGGCAGTATGGATGGTGTAATGGTTAGCATTACTGCCTCACAGTGCTGAGGTCAGGGGTTCAATTCCCACCAAGACCCTAACTGTGCAGAGTTTGTATATTCTCCCTGTATTTGCGTGGTTACTCCGGTTTCCTCCCACACTCCAAAAATATACTGGTAGGTTATTTGGCTCATAACAAAATGAACCCTAAAATGAATGATTGTACGTGTACATGTGGTAGGGAATATAGTTTGTAAGCTCTACTGGGGCAGGGACTGATGTGAATGTTCAAATATTCTCTGTAAAGCGCTGCAGAAAATGTGTGCGCTATATAAGAAACTGTGGTACTTGTTAAATTTCACGGCGGCAGCATGGCTGCGCGTCTGAATCCCCTTGCGGGGCTTGCCCACGCTACGGGCTTGGTGGCTCGCTACGCTCACCACACTATCTAAAATCATGTGGGGATAGTGGCATGGAGTTTATTTTAGAAAGTTTGGCAATCGCCGAACCCGGAAGTAGCGTGGGCCATGCTGTCGCCGTGAAACTAACCAAGTACCGAAACTGTTAATAAGTGCCAAATGCTTGGAATTTCTTCTACGATCCCCATGGCAGCCATAACACTGGGATGTTCCCTTCCCCCATAGAATTAGACAGGATAATTTTTCTCTAGGACCGCCCACCTTGGGTATAATAGCCTCCTCTTCCTCCTCCTCCATGTCTTTTTTCCTGTCTCCGTTAGAGTTAGGACAGAGTAGGCTGTTATATTTATTTCAATCAGGGTTACCTCACGCAGCATGGAGCTGAAGGGGTGGCTCCCCGGGGAGAAGAGATGCCTAACTAGCTTTAGTTATGTTAGTGCATAATCCCTGCCTAATATACTGTCGACCGGGAGTCCTACGTCGGAGCCAAGGTGTGAGTACCTGAATTATCTTGAGAAAGCGCAGGGCAGCAGCTCTATTCTATCTAAAATTGAGAGGACATGCCAGCTGTGCTTCATCCATGTCTCAAGGGGCGTGTGGTAGAGGGGGTGCTTCACTTCACCCTGATAGGACACGAAGCCTGCTGACCTGGGATTGGTCCTTTGGCAGCCTGGCAAATGTCTGAACCAGCCTGCGCTCAGGCCCTAGCTCACTCAGTTGAGCGTTTCGTGGCATGACAGGCTACCTTTCCACCTGGGGGATACCCTAGAATACCCTCTATACTCGAGTGACCTAGCTTTTTGTATCCTCTTTATTTTCCCTAAAGTCAAATCTACTCCAGGGAACCTGTTTTGCATCAGTTTCTAGGGTAAAGTAGAAAACAACGAGCTGTTAAGACAACTGACAGATAATAAACTACAGCAGGGTTCTGTCCAATGCAAATAAGAATGCAGTGGTGTGGATGCAGAAGGTGAGTACACTGAATGAGAATGGATTAATAATGTATTATTTATATTAAATACATTTTATCACCAGTCTTATTTAATAGCCACACCTAATATTTACTGTGGTTTTTCTGCCCAATTTCAACTGCAAAATTTTGTTTAAGTGCACTTTCTCCATTTATTTATATTTTTAAAGGTACTTGTGTATTTTGGCGGCGCGATGATCTCCATCGTGCGATGTTTTAATCGCATCGCATGCCATGCACCCGATGGCATGCGATGCGATTTTTGCCCCCTATGCGATGAAAGATTGTATAAGCACCCTAATGGGTGCTTACAATGTTAAATGCACCCCCACGCCACCTTTCACAGGTATCGGAGTCCCCTCGCGGCCTTCACAGGTATCCGCGTCCCCTCGCTGCGCTCGCCACGCTTCGGGCTTGGTGGGTCGCTGCGCTCGCCACACTTTCTATTCTCAACTCCACGCCGACGTGGATAGTGGGGGTATGAAAAGGTCGGAGGACGCGTACAGCCGCCCCTGGCGGGCTCGCTGCGCTCACCACGCTTCGGGTTCACGTTTGTGGCGGGGGGGGGGGGGGTGCATTTAACATTGTAAGCACCCATTAGGGTGCTTATACAATGTTTCATCGCATCGCATTGTATGCCATATACAATGTCATACAATTTTAAAATTGTATGGCATTGTACAATATCGCGCGATATCACGTTGAATCGCATACCATGGCATGCCTTATGGTATGCGATGCGATGGGCGCCGCCAAACTACACAAGTACCTTTTTAAATATGTACTATCTATAAATTATAAAGTAGGGGATATATACAGATGAGGATATACTAGGACTGTCCCCTAGGGGTCAGAACTTGGGGGCGCTATGTCACGAGTATGCTTGACCTGCAGCTGTTCCGTGAATGGGGTAGTTAGTCCCGTATAAAATAGAATAGATACAAAAAAGGTGAACAGCGCAATAGTGATGAGAATCGATGTAACAATTTATTCAATAACAATGAAAATATAAGAAATTCATAAAATACATATGTTAAAAACTGTAATTGATATATTGCACAATTGATAATGACTGGGTATGAAATGTGGGGGTCCCCCTGCAATTGGGATAAGCTGGAGAGTCCGTTCCTATGTTTCCCCTGGACAAAGTTGGTACAGGATATAGTTACCACCCTTGATGGATGTAGGATGTCCTCGTCCGAATGTCCACTAATCGGCCCAAGTTGGCACAAATTACCGATGGTGGAATGTTGGCAACGTACTCGGATGCTCCAAAGGATAGAAATGAATGGTATGTTACCAGGTGCTGGTCCTTTATTGGAGACACGAGAAGACAATGTCCTGCGGTGGTATTTGTAAATCCAGGGGATGGTTCGGGCTGCAATCCAAGATTTTGAGGGTAAATGCAAGGGGGGAGGGGTTCCCCAGTAGCTCCCTGACACGTTTCGCCACTCCTGGTGGCTTTATCAAAGGTGGGTAGCTAGGTCTGTCCATGTTGGTCTTATATACCCCATGGTATGGGTAACATGGCTCATTAGCCGCAGCTGTGGTGCAATTGTTCACATTAAAATAATATATAAAATACATTTTTGAACAGGAGGCAAAACCTATAGTACATAACTGTATGTTTTTAGAGATCAAAACATTAAAAATAACAGTAACATTTCATGTTTGGGCCCATAAATAACGGGACCATGGCTCTATTTTCACATGTGTGAATGACGTTAATAATGACTAGCAGCTGTGTGCTGTTCCGTGTGGCCGCCGTTGCCTAGGGAACCTTTCGTTTACAATGATTGTGCAGTACGTCCGGCGGCTATGCAACAGGCCGCCCGGACGGAAGTCACGTGTCCCCTGGTTTGAGCATGTGGTTCGCGTTGCTCGGCAGCAGAAATATGTAGCCGGAAGTCCGACCACATATCCCTCACTGTGTTGGCGGTCAGACGTTAGACGTCATCCCGCAAGTCATGTGACTTGCGTTGCCCAAGTAATGAGGTGATTGGAGTTCTGTGGCATCCCTGTTGCTAGGATGCCAGTCGGAATCGATGTAACTAAGATAAAGCTCCGTGGGCATATATTTACAAAGGGGACATGTGGTAATGCATTTTTTTAAAAGATATATATACCTCAGACTTTTATTCTATATATATGAACATTCTAGAACAATTTTATACAGAAAGATTAATTTCTAAACAATTTATAGCTGCCATATGAAATGGTAACGGTGGATACTTTAGGAGAGTATATCGTAACATACAATAGAGACTCTCCAGCTTTATCCCAATTGCAGGGGGACCCCCACATTTCATACCCAGTCATTATCAATTGTGCAATATATCAATTACAGTTTTTAACATATGTATTTTATGAATTTCTTATATTTTCATTGTTATTGAATAAATTGTTACATCGATTCTCATCACTATTGCGCTGTTCACCTTTTTTGTATCTGATATATACAGATGACTTGTGGAGGGGATGCCAGCTGCCATAATACAGATGTCTGCATCCCAATGGAGGGAATCCCAACAGGGTCAGGCAAGTTTTACTTACCTTCCCCTTGCCCCCTCCCCCAACCCTTCTTCCGTGCTGGTTCCTAACCCCCCTCCTCCACCCTCCAGCCTAACCATAAGTAAGTAATTTTAATTTATATAGCACACTTTTTCCAACAGGAATCAAGGCGCTTGTCCCCTCCCTAGTCTTCCCCAGTTTAAACTCAACCCGCACCACATACTTCAGCATAGCAGCAGCGGGACATCACTGATGTTGGGATTTTGGCGTCAGTCTCCTGGTCGTAGTCGGGATACCAGTGGTATCCCCACCGCTTGGATGCTAAGTACATCCCTAAAGTAGTTGTGATTTTCATACTTGGAACATTTGACCGCCATCAGCCAGTAAAGCCTTTTGCACCTCTTAAGTAGAACAACATCCAAACTGCGTAAACCTGCATAATGGGATTAATAATCCACTAAACCCTTTTTTTTTTTTTTAAAGATCCTCTTCTCTCATTGGAGAGTCTTCGATGTTTGCCACATGCATTCTGGCATTTAGTAACACTGTATTCATGAAGAATTGCAGTGAGAGCCATCCTTTGCAATTATAGGACTTCCAGGTTTTATCCAATCTGCGCATACGTCCAATCATGCACACCACTGGGGTTGCTGGGAGGGAAGCAGTTGAATCCCTCACAGCAGAAATCTGTGATAGAAGCCCATAGGCAACGCATTGTCCACCCCATTCTGGGCTTGGCGCATATTGGGGGATGCTGCCACACCTCTGAAAACAGTATTTTAAGAGGTTTGGTTGCATTTTTTTTTTTTTTTTTTTAAACTTTCCTGCATCTCGGACATTGTTTTATGTTTAAATTAAATACACTGCTGTGAATTTTATACTGGCATTACCAGTTTTGTAACATATGTCATTCTACCCGGATGTGTGTTGGCAAGGAAGACTTCTTTACTTGAGGAGCAAGGTAGATTTGTTTACTTTTTTGAAACTATGTATATTAAACATGCTATTCTCTACAGTAAGCCTCCTAAAAATAAAGCATAGAAAACATGCAAAATAACAGTGCTATATCAATTTTTATGAAGGCTACATTTAAAAAGGCAAGTTGGATTTACCTGTAAAATAAATTAAGCTGATAAATTGCAATTTCCTGTGCTCACAGCAACCTATTACATATATATACTCCGCATACTACCCTTACCTGCTGGTAGAAACTGCATAAAACCAAGAGGCCAACCTGCCTTGTTTGACAGCACAACAACAAGAAAGTTTAGAAGCCACAACAAAGGCAGAGGAGATTAACAAGGCGATATCTTCAATGTTCACACACACAAGAAAAGAAAGTACTGTAGGGTGCACTGGACGTCCTATACAATGAATATAGAAAATATAACTTTTAATGAGTTCAAAGATAAAAGGTGAAATATTAAAATATTTTCAACAGATGTGAGAAAATAAAGAATAAGTGTATTTCAAAGAAAAAGGACCACTGTCTTTATTAAACCTTTATTTGCAGGGATGTATGTCCCTGTGTGTTTACTGTGGATTTCTGCAGATACAGAGAGCTTTTAATAAACTCAGTCTTTCTTGTTGTATTATTGTTACTAGGTGATTCATCGCGCCCTACGGGCACTCTTCACACCGGCGTAAGGGGCTACGCCCCTTAATTTGTGAACATTTGTATTGTGAGAAATATGGTTAGAATTGTATGAAAGATGCCCTGTATTGCAGCTTCTGGCAGTGGGTGAGGGTCCAGCGTGGCAGCACAGGAGTACCGGACGGTGGCCCTGAGTCAGTGTCTCCTCCTACTGGGTGGGAGTTAGGGTGCATGAGAGCAGGAGGCTGGGATATGAGGCATGATAGGGTTATGTGGGCAACACAGCGTCAGCGATTACCCAGTGGTGGAAGTTACGGTTCAGGAGAGCAGGAAGCTGGGTAGTGATAGGGGTGTGTGGGCATACGGGGGACTAAAGAGGGTGGTGGACACTGTGGAGCTTCTGCCAGTGGGTGAGGGTCCAGCGTGGCAGCACAGAAATACAGGAGTCAGTGTCTCCTCCGACTGGGTGGGAGTTAGGGTGCATGAGAGCAGGAGGCTGGGCGGTAAAGCATGATAGGGGAATGTGGGCAACACAGGGTGAGGGGGTCTCCACTGGCGGAAGTTACGGGGCAGGAGAACAGGAGGCAGGGCAGTGTCCTCCCACATTGATGGCAAAAGTATTCAACATCGGCCATAAACCATTGATTATTTGAAAATCATTGATGGTCGATGGGCATCCCTAGAACTGGAGGAGGGTGGGGGACAGTATGCAGCTCCCGGCAGTGGGTGAGCGTCTCCTCCCACTGGGAGGGAGTGAGCGTGCATGAGAGCAGGAGGCTGTATAATAGTGGTATGTGGGCAAGACATTGATAAAAGTTGTGGCGCTGGTGCAGAGGGCAATGGGGAAACCTGCAGTGCGGCAGCCAGGGCCGGATTTCCCACCTAGGGGCGGTACCTGCTTGTGGTGGTACAGGATCCCCCATTGTCACGGGAGTACGTGAAATGCGGGAGCGGGGGCCGCGGTGGTCCGCTGGGGGGTGGAATTGCCGGAAGGGGGTCTGGGGGGTCTGCAAATTGCGGGAGGGGGGGTGGTGTGTGGGGATCCGCGGTTAGCGGGAGGGGGCGGGGGTCCGCAAATCGTGGGCAGGGGCGTGGGGGGGCTTGAATCGTGGGAAGGGGGTCCGCAAATTGCGGGAGGGGGGTTGTCGGGGTTAGTGAATTGCGGGAGGGGGGGTTGCGGAGGTCCGTGAATTGCGGGAGGGGCGCGTGGGGTGCCGTGAGTCAAGGGGGGGTGGTGCGGGGGTCCGTGAATCACGGGAGGGGTCATGAATCGCAGGAGGGGGGGGTCGTGGGGGGGCTGCGAATCGCAGGAGGGGGGGTGTGGGGGGTTGCCGTGAATTGTATGAGGGGGGGCGTGAATCAAGGGAGGGTGGGCGCAGGGGGGTGGTGCGGGGGTCCGTGAATCGCGGGAGGGGCATGAATCGCGGGAGGGGAGGTCGTGGGGGGTTGCGAATCGCAGGAAGGGGGTGTGGGGGGTGCCGTGAATTGCGTGAGGGGGGCATGAATCGCGGGAGGTGGGGTCCCCGAATGTGTGAATTAGGGGGCGGTCGCAAATCGCGAGAAGTGCCAAAAGGGCCCGCAAATCGTGGGAAGGGGGCGCTACGGGGGTTCCGTGAATCGCGGGAGGGGGCGGCGCGAATTGCGGGAGGGGGGTCGCAAATCACAGTAGGGGGGGGGTGCCGTGAATTGCGGGAGGGGGGGTCGCGGGGGGCCCTTTTAATGCCGGGAGGGGGGGTCGCAGGGGTCCGGCGAATCGCGGGAGGGGAGGATGCAGGGGTCCTGCGAATCGCAGGAGGGGGCTCGCGGGAGGGAGGGGTCGCTGGGGTCCCGCGATTTGCGGGAGGGTCGCGGGGGGCCCGCGTTTCGCGGGAGGGGGTGGTCGCGGAGGTCCAGCAAATCGCGGGAGGGGGTGGTCGGGTCTGGGACGGATATTAGACAGCACTTACATCGACAGCCATTACATCGACACCATTAGTTCGACAGCTCAATAGGTCGACATGGTTTTAGGTCGACATACCATTAGGTCGACGTGTCATTATGTCGACAGCTCATTAGGTCGACAGCTCATTAGGTCGACAGCTCATTAGGTCGACATGTTTTTAGGTCGACACTGCCATTAGGTCGACAGAGTCTATGTCGACAGTCAAAAGGTCGACATGGGTTTTTTCACTGGTTTTTTTTTGCCCGAAATGTCGACACAGTCGACATGGACAAAGTTTGAAGTGTACCGCAGCCGCTCGCTATGCTTCGGGCACGGTGCCTCGCTGCGCTCGGCACACTATTTTATTCTCCCACCACGCCCTAGTGGATAGTAGGGCATGAAATACCGCCTGTCGGCACATGTCGGCTCAATAAACAGTGAAAAAATCCATGTCGACCTTTTGACTGTCGACCTAATGGCAGTGTCGACCTAATGGCAGTGTCGACCTAATGAGCTGTCGACCTAATGAGCTGTCGACCTAATGAGCTGTCGACCTAATGACATGTCGACCTAATGACATGTCGACCTAAAACCATGTCGACCTATTGAGCTGTCGAACTAATGGTGTCGATGTAATGGCTGTCGATGTAAGTGCTGTCTAACAATAGTCCGGATACCGGGGTGGTCGCGGGGGTCCCGCGAATCGCGGGAGGGGGGTCGCGGCAGAGGGTAGGGATGTGCAGGAGTAATGGTGGCTGTGGAGTAATGGTGGATGGTGGGCGTGTACTGTAGCCCTGGCTGGGTGGGGGGAGGTGATGTCAAGGGGGTGGAACGTCAGACACATGAAAGTGAAACTGTCCTACACAGGAACGTTCTCCACAGGGGTTGAGTGACAGATCTGGCTAAATATATAAGAGATTAGTTCTCAGTTCTACTCGCAATTTTTGCACTTTATTTTCTAGTGCTTTCAAATTACCCAGGAAGATTTTAGTGTGCCTTTTCAGGATTATTGTCACCCCTCAATAGTAGTTCTCCCTGCGCTTCTTAGTCCCACTAGTACGGCGGTTATTAATTGTCTCGCCATCCCTCAGTTTTTGTAATGCAACTGTTTACCTAACTACCTACCTAACTAGATAGGAATTACATAGTGTGTACCTGACAGAAACAATATCTCCCGAGGCTAGTTGCACAATCATACAAAGTGGATAATCACACAAAGGAATACATTAATTTCCTATCAAAATAGGTTAAAAAAGCAAAATCCCTTAGATACAGGGAAAATACTTTGTGATACCTGATACATAATAACAATAATACAAGAAGAAAGACTAAGTTTATTAAAAGCTCTCTGTATCTGCAGAAATCCACAGTAAACACACAGGGACATACATCCCTGCAAATAAAGGTTTAATATAGACAGTGGTCCTTTTTATTTGAAATACACTTATTCTTTCTTTTCTCACATCTGTTGAAAA
Organism: Crinia signifera; assembly: GCF_055691185.1. Classification (NCBI taxonomy): domain Eukaryota; kingdom Metazoa; phylum Chordata; class Amphibia; order Anura; family Myobatrachidae; genus Crinia; species Crinia signifera. The sequence continues at coordinate 230,794,690 of NC_139217.1, read as the reverse complement.
TATTTTAATATTTCACCTTTTATCTTTGAACTCATTAAACGTTATATTTTATATATTCATTGTATAGGGCATCCTATACAATGAATGCACCCTACAGTACTTTCTTTTGTGTGTGTGTGTGTGTGTGAACTCATTTTCAAGTAAAGGGTGGCACATCTGTCTCATAATTGAAGGGCATTAATCCCAAATATGTTAAAAATCTGAGCAAGGGCAGTCCGGTAGATATTTATTTATTCTGGTGCGGGAATCTTCTTTGCAAGATATCCTCAATGTCTTTAAATAAAACACCGGGTCCAGACAGATTTTCTATAAAATATTTTAAAATGTTGCAACCAGAGATTACACCCGTACTGCTTAATCTTTATGAACATATTCAACATGATAACCCTGTCTACCCTACATTTAGCAAGGCATTCACCTCACTTTTTCCAAAACCAGATAAGGATGTAACACTTTCCTCTTCTTGTCGTCCAATAACATTATTAAATGTTGACTTTAAGATATCCAAAATACTAGCCGACAGACTTCAAACCCATCTAGCATCAATACTCACTAAACCTCAGTTGGGGTTCACTAGGGGAAGACACTCGGTATATGGGATTCGTACAGCGTTAGCAGCTGTAACAGCAGCTAGTTATCAATCTAGAACGTCAAATATGCTTCTTTGCCTGGATGCCACCAAAGCATTCAACATGATTTCGTGGAGATATCTTTACAATATATTGGAGAGAAGGGGCTTTGGCCCTAAATTTCAACATATGATCAAATTCTTTTACACCTCACCAACTACCGCTTTTATTAATTAATGGAACCATAGAAGAACAAATAGTCTTAACTAGAGGTACAAGACAGGGATGTCCGCTCTCCCCGTTACTTTTTAATCTGGCCCTTGATCCCATGCTTCGGGGATTACAGAATTGCCCGTTATTTTGAGGGATTAAATCAGGTAAAGAGGAACTGAAAATATCTGCCTTTGCAGATGATGTGTTGTTATTTATATCCTCACCTAGACAATCTCTAAGACCATTAATAGCCGTATTGAGGAATTTGGAATTGCCTCAGGATTTGAAGTCAATTTTGAGAAATCAACTGCCCTTTATTTAAAACCAGGCTATATACGGCTGGCAGGGTATGTGGAAATACCCATTTAATGGGCTAAGAAAATGATCACTTACCTGGGCATCCAAATTCCAAAAGATATGGGCAAATTATATCTTAACCCCTTCCTGACAGAGCCAGTTTTTGCGTTCCTGACAGAGCCCTTTTTTTTCAAATCTGACATGTCTCACTTAAGTGGGGATAACTTTTTTTTGCTTTTACTTATCCCAGTGATTTTGAGATTGTTTTTTCGTGACACATTGTACTTCAAATTAGTGGTAAATTTGGGTCGATACAGTCTGTGTTTTTTTGTGAAAAATACCAAAATGTCGTAAAAAAATGGAAAATTTAGCAATTTGCAAAATGTTAAATTTTCTGCTTGTGAGACAAATAATCATACCACTCAAAATAGTTAATAACTAACATAGACCATATGTCTACTTTATGTTTCCATCATTATTTCAACTTCCTTTTAATTTTTTTGGACACTAGGAGGCTTACAATATGAATAGCAAATTCTCAAATTTTCAAGAAAATTTCAAACACTGATTTTTTTAGGGACCAGTTCAGTTCTGATGTGACTTTGAGGGACTTGTATGTGAGACACCCCCATAAATGATACCATTTCAAAAACTGCACCCCTCACAGTATTCAAAACAGCATTTTGGAAGTTTGTTAACCCTTTAGGTGTTTCACAGGAATTAAAACAAAGTGTAGGTGAAATTTCAAAATTTCATTTTTTTTGCAGATTTGCAATTTTAATACATTTTTCTAAGGAACACAGTACATTTTACTAGAGAAATGTGACTAAAAATTGATTCCCCCAATTCTTTTGTTTTCATAAATATCCTATATGTGGCCCTAGTGTGCACGTTGACCAAACCACAGGCTTCATAATAGAAGGAGCACCTACTTGATTTTGGAGCCTCCTTTTTATGAGATTATTTTTTAGGCACCATGTAGGTTTCTAGGCACCATAAGATGCTAAAAGTTAGGAACCCCCCCACAAGTGACCCCATTTTGCAAACTACACCCCTCAGGGAATTCATCTAGGGGTATAGTGTACATTTCAAACCCCCAGGGGTTTCACCAATTGTGGTACAACTGGGCAGTGAAAATGAAAAATTATTTTTTTTACACAAAAATGCAGTTCTGGCTCCAAATTTGTCATTTTCAGAAGGTATGAAGGAGACAAAGCACCCCAAAATCTGTGCCCCAATTTCTCCCGAGTACGGCAATGCCTCACATGTGACCAAAAAATACCATTTGGGTGCATGGCAGGACTCAGAAGGGAAGGAGTGATTTTTGGATTTTGCAGCTCAGATTCTGGTGGAATTTTGGTGGGTGCTATGTCGCATTAGCAAGACCCCCCAAGCACCAATACAGTGGAACCCCCCCACAAGTGACCCCATTTTGCAAACTACACCCCTCAGGGAATTCATCTAGGGGTATAGTGTACATTTCAAACCCCCAGGGGTTTCACCAATTTTGATACAAGTGGGCAGTGAAAATGAAAAATTACATTTTTTTACACAAAAATGCAGTTCTGGCTCAAAATTTTTCATTTTCAGAAGGTATGAAGGAGAAAAAGCACCCCAAAATCTGTGCCCCAATTTCTCCCGAGTACGGCAATGCCTCACATGTGACCAAAAAATACCAGTTGGGTGCATGGCAGGACTCAGAAGGGATGGAGTGATTTTTGGATTTTGCAGCACAGATTTTGGTGGAATGAATGGTGGGTGCTATGTTGCACCAATACAGTGGAACCCCCCCACAAGTCACCCCATTTTGCAAAGTACACCCCTCAGGGAATTCATCTAGGGGTATAGTGTACATTTCAAACCCCCAGGGGTTTCACCAATTTTGATACAAGTGGGCAGTGAAAATGAAAAATTACATTTTTTTACACAAAAATGCAGTTCTGGCTCAAAATTTTTCATTTTCAGAAGGTATGGAGGAGAAAAAGCACCCCAAAATATGTGCCCCAATTTCTCCCGAGTACGGCAATGCCTCACATGTGACCAAAAAATACCAGTTGGGTGCATGGCAGGACTCAGAAGGAAAGGAGTGATTTTTGGATTTTGCAGCTCAGATTCTGGTGGAATTTTGGTGGGTGCTATGTCGCATTAGCAAGACCCCCCAAGCACCAATACAGTGGAACCCCCCACAAGTGACCCCATTTTGCAAACTACACCCCTCAGGGAATTCATCTAGGGGTATAGTGTACATTTCAAACCCCCAGGGGTTTCACCAATTTTGATACAAGTGGGCAGTGAAAATGAAAAATTACATTTTTTACACAAAAATGCAGTTCTGGCTCAAAATTTTTCATTTTCAGAAGGTATGAAGGAGAAAAAGCACCCCAAAATCTGTGCACTAATTTCTCCCGAGTACGGCAATGCCTCACATGTGACCAAAAAATACCATTTGGGTGCATGGCAGGACTCAGAAGGGAAGGAGTGATTTTTGGATTTTGCAGCACAGATTTTGGTGGAATGAATGGTGGGTGCTATGTTGCACCAATACAGTGGAACCCCCCCACAAGTCACCCCATTTTGCAAAGTACACCCCTCAGGGAATTCATCTAGGGGTATAGTGTACATTTCAAACCCCCAGGGGTTTCACCAATTTTGATACAAGTGGGCAGTGAAAATGAAAAATTACATTTTTTTACACAAAAATGCAGTTCTGGCTCAAAATTTTTCATTTTCAGAAGGAATGAAGGAGACAAAGCACCCCAAAATCTGTGCCCCAATTTCTCCCGAGTACGGCAATGCCTCATGTGTGACCAAAAAGTGGCAGGACTCAGAAGGGAAGGAGTGATATTTGGATTTTGCAGCACAAATTCTGGTGGAATGATGGTGGGTGCTATGTCGCATTAGCAAGACCCCCAAAGCACCAATACAGTGGAACCCCCCCACAAGTGACCCCATTTTGCAAAGTACACCCCTCAGGGAATTCATCTAGGGGTATAGTGTACATTTCAAACCCCCAGGGGTTTCACCAATTTTGATACAAGTGGGCAGTGAAAATGAAAAATTACATTTTTTTACACAAAAATGCAGTTCTGGCTCAAAATTTTTCATTTTCAGAAGGTATGAAGGAGAAAAAGCACCCCAAAATCTGTGCCCCAATTTCTCCCGAGTACGGCAATGCCTCACATGTGACCAAAAAATACCAGTTGGGTGCATGGCAGGACTCAGAAGGGAAGGAGTGATTTTTGGATTTTGCGGCTCAGATTCTGGTGGAATGAATGGTGGGTGCTATGTGGCATTAGCAAGACCCCCGAAGCACGGTGAAATTATGAACCTAATAATCCATAGATGTGTGGTGTATTTTAAAACACTCCTTTATACATAGGCCGGGTTTGTCGGGGCAAGTGTCACACTGGAAAATAGTTTGCTTTCTTATTCCCTTTTTATAGCAAACTTTGCACCTTTTTTGTGTCCTGCCCTTTTTTCCAGTGGAGGGGATTTCATCAGGAAAATGCTGCCCTGGTACAATACGGGGGCCAGTACTAGAAGTACTGGGGCCCTCTGCCTGCTGGTTCCCAAATATTAGGCCCTTTATGACTTCCTCTTGAAAGTGCATAAATGTCCCCCTCTGGCCGGTAGAACGGAATAGCACGTAAGCGTTATACAGTGCCATCTGGATGATATACACGGCCAGCTTCTTGTACCAGATTTTTGTTTTCCGCAGGGCACTGTACGGCTTCAGTACCTGATCTGAAAGATCCACTCCGCCCATGTACCTATTGTAATCCAGGATACAATTAGGTTTTGAGGTGTGGGTACTGGTACCTCGTACAGGGACGGAGGTGGTACTGTCTCCGTGAATTGTTGTCAGTATAAGGACATCCCTCTTGTCCTTATATTTGACCAACAACATATTTTCGGTGCATATTCCCCTGCTTTCACCCCTTCTCATTACTTGGGCAATGTGCGTTTTTGGGAGGCCTCTTTGGTTCTTGCGCACAGTACCGCAAGCTGCTGTACCTCTTGAACCAAGGGCCTTAAACAGAGGGATGCTGGTGTAAAAGTTATCCACATAGAGGTGATAACCTTTATCCAGGAAGGGGTGCACTAAATCCCAGACAATTTTTCTACTAACACCTACGAGGGAGGGGGGGCATTCTGGCGGTTCAATTCTTGAATCCTTCCCTTCATATACCCTAAACCTGTGGGTGTACCCTGAGGTGCTTTCACACAGCTTATACATTTTTATGCCATACCTTGCCCTCTTACTGGGAAGGTACTGGCGGAATTTAACCCTTCCTTTAAAATGTATAAGGGACTCGTCTATGCAAATGAATTTATCTGGGATGTACATGTCTTCAAATTTGGCACTGAAATGATCAATGACCGGCCTGACTTTGAATAGCCGGTCAAAGGTGGGATCATCTCTGGGTGGGCACTGTGCATTATCGTTGTAATGCAAAAATTTAAGGATCGTCTCAAATCGAGCCCGGGGCATGGCCATACGGTAAAATGGGGTGCTGTACAGAACATCTGTACTCCAATATTGCCTAATTTCTGGCTTTTTTACTATGCCCATATGAAACACCAGACCCCAAAACGTCATCATCTCTACTGCATCTACAGGGGTCCACCTAGCAAATGATAACGTGGGGTTTTGAGCAATAAACTGCTGGGCATATAAATTAGTTTGGTCCACCATTAAATTTATAAAATCATCAGAGAAAAATAATTTGAAAAAGTCAATTTCTCTGAGACCTGTGGAATCAAATTGGATTCCTGGCATGGCCAAAAACTCAGGAACCTGGGGCTCAAAATTGTCTGGTGGTGGGGTCCATACGAGATCAATTATTGGGGGGGGGGTCTCAGCTGCTCTACGGGGGCGTCTTTGAGGGGGTCCCTCATCACCAGAGGAGGAAGAGGAGCTTAAGGCGAATCCTTCAAATTCCCCGCTTGCATCACTGGCTGTGTCAGAGTCAGAAGCAATCATGGCATATGCCTCCTCCGCTGAATACATTCTTCTGGATGACTGGGATGACATTTGGGATGCCATTTTTATTTTTGTGTTACTGGTAGTGAAATGTTTCAACACGTGTATAGTGTAGGGGGGGGGTACAAACTTTATTTCAACCCGGGGGGTATGTAGTGTGTAGTGTGTATGTAGTGCAGAAAAAAAAAATACTTTATACAAAAAAAAAAAATTGAAGGGGTTAAAAAAATAAAAAAATTGAAGGGGTTAAAAAAAAAATTGAAGGGGTTAAAAAAAAAAAAAAAAAGGTCCTGCGCCAAAAATTGAGCACAGATGTTGGTCAGTAACGTCCGTCACTGAACAGCGCTCAAAGGCAACAGGAATTTGATCAAAAAAAAAAAAAAAAAATAGATCAACCCTGTGCCGAAAAAGATGATCAGTGATGTACGTCACTAATCAGCGCACAGCGGCCACAGGACACCCACAAAATCACAGTGTGTGTAAAAAAAAAATTAAAAAAAGACCCCACAGCACACACAAAAAAAAAAAAGGTGATCAGTGATGCGACACTGATTACCAGTGAGGGGCAGCAGGTGCACAACCTTTGGTGCAACTGACAGTGCAACTGGCAGGTATATATATAAAAAAAAAAAAACCTCTGCACCCCCCAAAAAGTTGCTGATCACCTCAGATATAGTGATCAGCACAAAAGGCGGGGGCAGCAGACACAAAATTTAGCACTCTCTATCACTCTCTGTCACTATCTCTCTCTATCTCTCTATCTCTCACTATCTAACACTCTATGACACTGCAGCAGCAGTGACAGGTATATATATATATAAAAAAAAACCTGCGCCCCCAAAAAGTTGCTGATCAGTTAATTTATACTGATCAGCACAAAAGGGGGGGCAGCAGTCAGTTATATAAAAAATATATAGCACAATCTGTCACTATCTCTATCTCTCTCTCTCTATCTCTCTCTATCTCTCTCTATCTCTCTATCTATAACTATCACACTGCAGCAGCACAAAATATAGCACTCTCTGTCACTAGGCCTCTCTATCTCTCTCTCTCTATCTCTCTCTATATCTCTCTATCTCTCTCTCTATAACTATATCACACTGCAGCAGCACAAAATATAGCACTCTCTGACACTATCTCTCTCTATCTCTCTCTATCTAACTAACGCTATTACACTGCAGCAGCACAAGTTCACAACACAGGAAGTCACAAGTAACAGGATCCAGGAAGCATCCAGCACACTACAAGCAGTGATGAAGCAGGCAAGATATTTGCAAGGATCAGGTAAGTATTTTGCAAGGTTCTGGTCAGTATATCGCGGCAGCTAGGCACGGTGACCGCACTGCACGCAATTCCAGACCGGAATGGCGTCTGCAGTGCAGTCACCGTTAGTTTAAACCCCCCTCCATGGCTGTGATTGGTCCGTCGGTCCGACGGACCAATCACGGCCTTTGGGGGCGGGCGGGGTGAGGTGGGGTGACACCAGCACCAATCACCTCCGATCGCGTGTCACCGGCGAACGTTATTCGCCGGTGACACAGAAAACGCTGTAATTGGCTGTTCACACTGAACAGCCAATCACAGCGATCGCCGACGGGGGGGCGGCATCGCAGCCCCCCCTGGGCATGCACGGACATGTCTGCTGTCAGGGACAGCAGACATGTTGAAACTGTCACCGCGTCTATAGACGCGGTGACAGTTAAATGCCATGACGTACATTTACGCCATGTGTCGGGAAGTACTTCCCGACCATGACGTAAATGTACGTCAATTGTCGGGAAGGGGTTAGTATGAGTAATATTATTAATCGTATTATAAAGGACATAGATAGTTGGAAACACCTAAAACTATCATACCTAGTGTGGCCTAATTTAGTTAAAATGGTTATTTTTCCGAGACTCTTATACCCCCTTCAGTCTCTCCCGATTTTATTAAGAAAACGAGATTCACTAGAAATGAATAAGATCATTCGGACGTTTATATGGAATGGCAAAAGAGCGAGTATTAGCTTGAAAAATTGCAACAGACTAGATCAAATGGGGGTATTAATCTTCCCAATATAGTTGAATATGGAAATGTCTCCCACTTGAGGCATCTTCGGGATTGGCTAAATGGTAATGACCGCCAATACAACTATGGAAGCTACTTTTCTTAATGATGGAGATAACTTAAGTGTATTTTTACATAGACATGACTGGGAGTTACATCCTTTTGATACAGAATAATCCATTACTGACTATGCGTAGAGTATGGCATTTGTTACGTCACAAACAGGTATTGAATCAATATACTTCTATTCATCTACCCTTGGTGGGTAACCCACAGTTTCAGCAAGGTATGGCTCAATATCCATTTACTTTGTGGCAAAGACAGGGAATTACTAAAGTGGGCCATCTAATTAATAAAACAACTAATAAACCACTACCGTTTACACAAGCAATAGATAAGTTTCCATTTCTACAATCTTTCTATTAGCATTTTTCCAGGCTCAGCACTATGTGGCTGGCCTGGTTAAGGTGCTAGCTCCTAAGGATTATAGTAATCCATTGGATATACTCTTGGTATGAGAAAATCGCCTCTCCAAGGTAATTTCACCCCATTACGTGTTTCTTCATAATCCTTTACAACATGGGGAGATACGTACTTGGATGACACAGTGGAGAGATTGTATGCCTATGCTGACTATATAAAAACTATTGAAAGCTCTAGAAACCTCTATAAAATTGATGCCAGTCGCTGCATATGTAGAACTTTTTTCTTAATGTGTTGCATAGAACATATTTGTCACCGCATTGTCGGTATTTGATGGGATCCCTTCCTAATCATTCATGTCTTCAATGTGGGACACAGGAGGCCAAGCTATTACCATTGTATATGGAAATGCCCTGTGATCAGGGCCGGATTATAATGGGGGCACAAGGGGTCAGTGCCCCTGGGCCCCCCTCTAGCTAGGGGCCCCTTGTGGTTGGCATGTATTAAAAAATAAAAATTCTAAAGGTTTTGTGCATGGCAGTGGGGTAGTGCTGCAGCTTCACCTATATGCCAATGTGACAATGATTAATGGTGCTGAGCATCAGGAGCCAAGGCACACTGATTGCACAAGTGTGCAGTGCATTACTGGGAGTTGACTAAGTCCCATGACACTTTGCACAAGAGGGCAGAGGCTGAGACGTTTCTGCTGAGCTCTGATTGGTGGAGCTCATTACATACTTCTCGGGCCCATGGAGAACAGCAGCAGCCTCATCATGGGAGGGTTTTTAATCAGAGGCAGCACTGGGACAAACACAGGCTTTTCATGTGGTATGTATATGTATGTATGTATATATATATATATATATATATATATGTGTGTGTATATATATATATATATATATATATGTGTGTGTATATATATACATACATAGATACGTGGTTACCGGCACGATACACCTGACAACTGCCCGGGTGCTGCACTCAAAGAAATGGATCTAAAAAAAAGCAGCTCAAAATTGTCTAGTGTATATGGGTCCTGCGTAGAATAGTCATCAACATCATTCATAACTATAATTCCCTTTCATTTTATTTTATGAGCTAAAAGTTAAGAATTTAGTAAAGTAAACCGTAACAATTTTATGTGCAAAAAATAATTATATACAGTGTGTGTGTGTGTGTGTGTGTGTGTGTGTGTGTGTGTGTGTGTTATTTATATATATTTTTATATATCTATCTATCTATATATGGATCCAATCACAGAGGCACACAGACACCATTTGATTTTTGAATCCGTGTATTGGGCAAATAGCACTATCGAGAGCTAACCCCTTTGGGTGTTGATGAAGGTTTTTAGTTTGCGCACTTATTTCTTTTCATTGATATATATATATATATATATCTCTTACATATTTAGCCAGATCTGTCACTCATCCCCTGTGTATATAACGTTCCCGCCCAGCGGGATACACAAACCCGCCCCCCCTAGGGAAAAAAACTGTTCTACTCACCCCACACCCTTGACATCACCTCCCCCCGCCCAACCAGGGCTACAGTACATGCCCACCATCCACCATTTCTCTACAGCCACCATCCACCATTACTCCCGCACCCCCCCCCCTCTGCCAGCACCCCCCAGACACCCGCGACCCCCCTCCCGCGATTCACGGGCCCCCCGCGACCCCCTCCCGCGATTCACGGGCCCCCCGCAACTCCCCCCTCCCGCGATTCGCGGCACCCCCCGCGACCCCCCCTCCTGCAATTCACAAGACCCCCGCAAGCCCCCCTCCCGCTATTCGCGACCCCCCCCACGATTCACACACCCCCCTCCCGCGATTTGCAGACCCCGTCCCGCGATTCGTGGACCCCCCTCCCAAGATTCACAACCCCCCCTCCCGCGATTCACGGCACCTCCCCTCCCGCGATTTGTGGCCCCCACGACCCCCCTCCTGCGCTTCGCTGGACCACCCCCCAGTGCCCCTCCCACGATTCCTGGACCCCCACAACCCCCCTCCCGTGATTCGCGGGCCCCCCGCCCCCCTCCTGCAATTCGCGGCACCCCCCACCACCCCCACCCTCCCGTGCCCACCTTCCATGATTCGCGACCCCCCGCGATTCACACACCCCTCCCGCGCCCCCTACCGCGATTTGCAGACCCCCTCCCGCGATTCGTGGACCCTCCTCCCACGATTCACAACCCCCCCTCCCGCGATTCACGGCACCTCCCGCACCCCCCCTCCCGCAATTTGTGGCCCCCCACGACCCCCCTCCCGCGATTCGCAGGACCACCCCCCTGTGCCCCTCCCATGATTCCTGGACCCCCACAATCCCCCCTCCCGCAATTTGCGGACCCCCCCTTCCCGCGATTTGTGGACCTCCGCCCCCTCCTGCTAATCGCAGACACCCCCCCCCTCCCGCAATTTGCAGACTCCCCTGACCCCCTTACAGCAATTCCACCCCCCAGCGGACCCCCGCGACCCCGCTTCCGCATTTCACATACCCCCGTGAGAATGGCGGATCCTGTACCGCCACAAGCAGGTGCCGCCCCTAGGTGGGAAATCCGTCCCTAGCTGCCGCGCTGCAGGTTCCCCCACTGCCAGAAGTGTCCCAACTGTCCTCTGCACCAGCACCACAACTTTTATCAATGTCTTGCCCACATACCACTATTATACAGCCTCCTGCTCTCATGCACCCTCACTCCCTCCCAGTGGGAGGAGACGCTCACCCACTGACGGGAGCTGCATACTGTCCCCCACCCTCTTCCAGTTCTGGTTTATGGCCGATGTTCAATACTTTTGCCATCGATGTGGGAGGACCAGATGGTTTCCCTACATCAATAGCAAAGGAGAACCGATCAAGTTTCACATTTTTTTAAGGTGCCGGGACACGGAGCATAGCTCCGCCCCCCCACACCCGGAAGTCCCGCCACCGAGTTCTGATTGACCCACGGCCTATTCAGTCAGATATAATGGATGACCATCGATAGCTACAACAATTGATGGTTATCCAAGTAATATGTTACCACTATCGATGGCAGGGTGCAAAATCGCCATCAGTGCCAACCATCGATGGCGTCTGCACCAATGCCCATCCCTACTCTGCAACAGCCAAAAACCTTTACTACCCCTCATGCCCACACACCTCTATCACTGCCCTGCCTCCTGTTCTCCTGCCCCGTAACTTCCGCCAGTGGGGACCCGCTCACCCTGTGTTGCCCACATTTCCCTATCATGCTTTACCACCCAGCCTCCTGCTCTCATGCACCCTAACTCCCACCCAGTAGGAGGAGGCACTGACTCAGGGGTACCGTCCTGTACTCCTGTGCTGCCACTCTGGACCCTCACCCACTGGCAGAAGCTGCACAATGTCCCCCACCCTCCTCTTTAATCCCCCATATGCCCACACTCCTATCACTACCCAGCTTCTTGCTCTCCTGAACCGTAACTTCCACCACTTGGGAGTGGCTGACGCTGTGTTGCCCACATACCCCTATCATGCCTCATAGCCCAGCCTCCTTCTCTCATGCACCCTAACTCCCACCCAGTAGGAAGAGACACTGACTCAGGGCCACCATCCTGTACTCCTGTGCTGCCACGCTGGACCCTCACCCACTGGCAGAAGCTGCACAGTGTCCCCCACCCTCCTCTTTAGTCCCCCTTATGCCCACACACCCCTATCACTACCCAGCCTCCTGTTTTCCTGTGTCGTGACCTCCGCCAGTGGGGAGCCGCTGACCCAAAAACACCCTACTATACTATTGCACACACACACAAAGACACACCTAAACAACCGCTTTTTAATTAAACAAAACAATGCACACCCACTTCCAAATCATATGCTCTCTATTTAACACATTTCACCTATAACTCAAGTTGTAATACAGGGCATCTTTCACACAATTCTAACCATATTTCTCACAATACAAACGTTCACAAATTAAGGGGGCGCAGCCCCTTACGACGGTGTGAAGAGCGCCCGTAGGGCGCGATGAATCACCTAGTGTATATATGTATGTGTGTGTGTGTATATGTATGTATGTGTGTGTGTGTGTATATGTGTGTGTGTATATATATGTATATATATATATATATATATATATTCGTAGAAAACCCAGCACTCCTCTGAGGTTAATAGCCGTGGACTGCTCCGGTGCCGGCTTTGGACCCTGAAGCCCCAGATATGCAAGTTGAAGAAAGTTGGTCTTCATAAATGATGCAAAAAGATTTCTTTATTCCGACATGTTTCGGTCGGTGACCGTCGTCAGGGAACAACACAATACACTGAACAAAGCGTACTTATACATACATTTAAGACACACCCTCACCAATTAGAGCTCTGCAGGACCATCCCACGTCACACACAGCACACCTTTGGGTTGATGCCGGCCGGCACGTTCACAGGTGTCAACAGCGATGACTAGGGGCGGCACATTCAGATCAGTACAATAAACACCACAAATATAAAAGTTATTTAAAAACAAGTTACTTCATAGGTTTTTTATTTTGTTATAACAATATCATATCATGGAAAATATCCAACAATTGGTTAATTTATTTCAAGTGGACTGAAAATTAATTATAAAGTTATGGCTCCAACTACATACAACAATCGTCTATGCTGTACACATTGCAAGTCTGCACAATCTGCACCTACTGCATTTCATATAGTATACCTTATATTAACCATTAAACAAGGCTTTATGTTAGATCAACAGAAAAATACGGGCTTTTTACAAGAAGCAGTGCGGACCCAGTTTTTCATTCAACCCCTTGGGTGCCAATGCATCCAAGGTCATAATCCACCTGCTCTCCATTCTTAGTAATAATTTGCCCCTATCACCACCTCTTTTGAGGATGGGAACATGATCTATTAGCTTAGTCCGAAGGCTAGCGACAGTATGCCCATGTCAACCCAGTGGCATGCCACTGGTTGATCACTGGTCCCTGTCGCTAACGCAGTACGGATGGCAAATCGATGATTTGCCATCCTCTCACGGAATGTGGTTTCCGTCTTGCCAATATATATATATATATATATATATATATATATATATATATATATATATATATATATATATATATATAGCCGCACGGGCAGTATAACAAATATACAACGTACTTGCTCGTGCAGGTCAGTACATGTTTTATAAGGTACTTCTTACCACTGCACGGGTGCACAAGGTGGCCACCTACCAATAGTGAACCACACGTGGTGCAACCCGTGCAGCGGTAGCAGCCATTGGTTTTTGTCAAAAAGTTGCTTGGTGTCGGCAAACTAGTAAAATCAGAGACATCAATTTTTACCAGTCTATCACATAGATTACACCCCCCCCCCCCCCCTGTGTATAAACTGGCATATGCCATCTTATACACGGGGGAGTAACCTACGTGATAGACTGGTAAAAATTGCTTCCGGCCGCCTGTGTATAATGTCATAGTATAACCGCACTCCAAGCCACTAGTAGACCAATGTGGGGAGCTCCTTTATGGCAGCAATGTATGCTTATTCAATACAGTATACAACGGGTACTTCAGGGTCCAATCAGGGCACTCAATCCCTGCTGCTGTCTGGTTGTTTGGTTGTCGTCTTGACAAAGGCCGGTTATATATATATATATTATAATTAGATAGATACAGAAGTACCAATTCACTCGCCATTCCTAAGAATGGGGTGCAAACAGCACCCACACTTCCCAAGCGGTACTTGCACTAAGATACCAAGTGAGCAGCTACTCTGAAAGGGTCCCCAGTTAGATGGAACCAAACTATCAGGAATAGAGATCAACAAATGGATTCAGAGTGCGCTAAACTTTAGCTAATAAAATATATTCCATTAATATTTAATAAAAATGCCCTTAAGGCCTAACAGTGTGCATATAGGTTTTTACAGTACAGTTCAGTGAATCAAAAAAGATAAAAAACGATCCTCTTATCAAATACACACAATAGTCAATCAGACAATATGGTTAGACCATCGCGTTTCGTCATGGTGTTGACTTCATCAGGGGCAAAGGGTACATCAATTTGTTGATAACCACACAATCTTATTGGTAGGAATGGGATTCCTCAAAAGTGTGTATTGGTCCAATGTAAATCCCTTAGGTATTGTTGATTTGAAAGATATCTACCATCGTTGTTCTTCAAAGTTTTAGAAGAGTTCTTATACTTCTTTCAAATTGGTGAAAACAAGGCGCTATGCAGTTTAACAGCAGTCGGCAATCATATAGTGATCAAGTGAGGGAAGGGTGCACAGTTCAACTCCTTCCCTCAACACCTTCACGCAAAATGTTGGTGGCGTGGCCTTCAAATCGCGTCACTCGTGCAAGGCCCCCGTTTTGCTGCTGCTGCCCCTCTGCCTGTGGGGAATAGACTCTGTGCGCACCGTGTATATTCCCAGCTGACAAGCGGGTGGCAGTGGGGACTCCCAACTGCCCCCCCCCCCCCCCACCGCAGGACACTGCTTGCCCCGGGCAACCTGCTGGAACGTCCGCAAAATCTGGGATGTTCCCACGGTAAATGGGACAGTTGGGAGGTATGCAATTGACCGAACTGTCTAGAAAGATATTTGACACAAATACAGTTATACGGAGGACTTTACATGTGAGGCAAGCTGGGAGTTAATGTCATTTAATTCATAGTTTATAAAACACAATGTGAACATTTATTTGAATGTATTGTGTATGCAAACGTCTTACCAGAACAAAAGTCAATAAGATGTGGTTTTCTTTACTTTATAGCATGGCTGACAAGAACAGCAGCTTCAAATGCACCTTCTCTGCTCCTGGCCATAGCACAACTCTTTTGCAGGGGCTGACTGCACTGCGAGCTCAGGGTCAGCTGCTTGATGTCATTCTTACCATTCACAATGAAGTGTTCCAAGTACACAAAGTAGTCCTAGCTGCCTGCAGTGACTATTTTAGGTAGGTTTAGAACTTTCTTTATCTTTAAATGCCATATACTTTTATATGTATAACAGTAGGTATTTGCTGGCAATGCAATATGTTTTGTTGTATTATCTGAATACAAATTAAGGCAGGCATGTCATGACCCACTGCAAGTGTTTGTAAAGATACAAAGTTTACATGTAACCCATAGAGTAGAATTGTGTTCCAAGGCCACCTAATAGAGCTTATAAGTATATTCTAGATCAGGGTTGCCGACTTTGAAAAAATCCTCTCCGGGAGAAGCCCGGAGAGGAATCTTGTATTACTCGTTTTGGGGGCGGGGCTTAACCGTGACGTCATTAAGCCCCGCCCCCATTACAAGAAATAGCCGGAATAACAGTTATCCATGGAGGGGGCGGGGCTAAAACGTCACGATTGTGCCGTTTTAGCTCCGCCCCCTCCCCTGAGACCCGCGGATTGCGGCATATAAATGCCGCGATCGGGGGGCTCA
Source organism: Crinia signifera (assembly GCF_055691185.1). Classification (NCBI taxonomy): domain Eukaryota; kingdom Metazoa; phylum Chordata; class Amphibia; order Anura; family Myobatrachidae; genus Crinia; species Crinia signifera. The sequence goes on along the minus strand of NC_139217.1, from coordinate 230,778,764 downwards.
GGGGGGGTCCCACTGATTCCGGGAGGGTTGCCCACCCTTCCGGGGGCCGGGAGGAAGGACCCGATTTTCGGGAGACTCCCGCAAATTCCGGGAGGGTCGGCAACCCTGTTCTAGATACAGTCACAAAGCTTTTCTGCAAACATCAAAGGAATAGCCGCTTTAAGGATGGATATTGGGGTCTAAGTCTTGTGTGACATTATTAAATTGACAGGCCAGCTTAATATATGATGTGCAGGTCATTCTTGCCTACTTTTGAAAACTACTTTCAGGGAGATTGTAGCTGCTAGTAGAATGCGCCATGCCGCTGAGCAGGCTTGTCTAAATCCACCTATGGGTGTACTGATCGCCATGAAGGTGTGTGCACTGCAGTGGCAGCCAGACAGTACATGCAACACTATATTACACTACATTACACACACCCATATATTAAAGCAAGTACATGCACCATTATATTACATTACACCACCACCATATTACAGCCAGTCAGTGGTGTAGCTAGGTGCCATGATGCCCGGAGCAAGGGCATGTTTTGTGCCCCCCATCCCCACTGATTTGTAGTAGACGGGCTCTTGCACGGCCTAACATTATACCACACACCAACACCATAATGACCATTTCACGTTTTTGGGAACTTTGTAACCCATTTTACATAAGGCCACACATGATGCCCATTACATACTATATAACAAACTATAATGCCCATTACACATTTGACACATAAGTGCTTATCTACATGCTCAATGCAAAGGGGCTTCATGCTCGACGCCAAGGGGGACTGAAATTGCCTGTTACCAAGGGGGACTTAAATTGCTCGTTGCCAAGGGTAGTGTGAAATCCTACTGCAGCCTGCTCTGACAGCGAGCAGGCTGTCCGCCACTATTTTCACCTCTAGCCAATAGGAACTCGCATTCCAGCAGCCACTAATGCTGCTCCTGATTGGCTGCTGGACCGCAAGTGCCTATTGGCTAGCAGTCCAGCGGGAGACTTGAATTTGTGTCCTGATTTCTTCACCACCTGACCGTTGCTCACCCAGCTGATATTGTGAGCCATGGCCGGGCAGCGCAGAAGTCAGGACACAGGAGTCGGTTGGGACCAATGTTATCTGTTCATTTGCTGCTAGGCGTGGGTAGGGTTAATACAGGTCTGTCCAGTATTGGCATGTTCTAGGACGAGGACAATACAATCTCAAGAATAGAGGTAGTTTATTCACATACTCTAGTAGTTATGTGTACTGCTTTATTGGGTCTGCCTTATTATACTGTATGCTGTTTGTGGAGGATTGGTGCCGCTTTGTGGGTTAATAAGGCTAATCAGCTCCACTGTTGTTTATATTTTATGATGTTACTCCACACTGCTCAAGTAAATCTATTAAGCACAGAAAGCTAGTGCCTTTATTATGAGGATCCTATATGCAGTATATTGTGTACTGCAGATAGTAGTGAGTGGCTTATATAGCACTCTCTGGTTGATAGGGTTAATCTACTAATTATTGGGGTTTATATTGTTATTGGACACCCTTAAAGCATGTATTTTACACACAGAAGGCTAGTATCAACAGTATGCACCAGATACAGCACATTGACTGCTTGCTGAATCAGCCGGGTGAAGGTCTTAAAGTCACTGCACTCTGCGCTGTGCTCTGGTCAGATAGCTCCGCTATCACTTAAACTTTATGGGGTCACTTCACATTCACTTGAGAGTATAAATCACGTACAGGAGGTTAGTATCATTTGCATAGGATTCCTCTATATGATATATTGTGTATTGCTATCTAGCTAATGCTGTCTCACATAGCAATCGGAATGAGTCACATTGTCAGTCTGCCCTATAAGTGCAGGTATTAAATTATTGCACTGGCACTGTGCTAGATTTGATGGTGATACTTCTCACTTTTACAGCATGCGTCAGTATAAGACTTCTATATACAATAATATATTGCAAGTGTTGGTAGAAAGCATTTACTAGATCACATAGCCCATTAGTTAAATCAGCCACTGACACCTTCTCCTGGGGTTACTTACTGCACCCAGCGGCTGTCAGCTTCTCCCAGTGGCTTCTGCTGCTGGCACCTTCCCCTGAGGTTACTGCACCAAGCAGCTGTCAGCTTCTCCCAGCGACTCCTGCTGCTGGTACCTGCTCCTGCCGCTGTCACCTTCTCCTGGGCCTGTGCTACGGCACGTGTGCAGTGGGACGGAGACCGGGTACATGATGGACCATGAAGGGAGTGTGTCCTGACTGCTGCGGCGCCCGGCCGTGACTCATACAGCCGATATTGTATGAGCCACGGCCGGGCGGCACAGCAGTCAGGACACAGAACAGAATGCAGTGGGTGGGGGGCAGCAGACAAGGCAGGGATGCCGCTTGCGTGCACGGCTCCGGCGCCATATGACCTTTCGGCGCCCGGAGCTAGTGCTCCACCGGCTCCGCCCTTGCTACGCCTCTGCAGCCAGTACATGCACAATTATATTGCATTATGCACATCCCCCATATAACAGCTAGTGTACACACACCATTCTATTACATTATGCACATCCTAGCATATTACAGCTAGTAGACATACACACCACTGTATCACATACACACAATATATACAGCCCCCTTTCCCCGGTATACACAGCACTCACCAACCTGGCTCTGTGCAGGGACCCGTCCGTTATTGTGGAGGCAGCTCACTGCTGCAGACATAGGAACAGGAAGAGCTCCTGAGTCCTGATACACGGAGCTCACTGTGAGTGGTGGGCTGGGCCAGCTTCAGGGAAGTAGCAGAGCCCTGGCTGCCAGCTCTCTGCTCCACTCCATGCACAGTGACTTCAAGACTACATGCACTCACAGCCGGCCACCGCTACCCACAACCCCACGGTGGCCAGCTGCAAAGTCTTCCCTGCCCACCCCGGCCACCACCATTTCTGGATGCACGCATGCACAGTCCGGATTTCAATGGAGGGAGTCTGACAAACCAGAAGGACAGAGGGGGTTTTCCGGACAGCGGGAGGCTCCTGTACAAATCAGGAGCCTCCCTCTAAATGCGGGAGGGTAGGCAAGCCTGGTGCAGGTTGAACGTCTGATAAGATAATAATAATAATTGTCCAGAGGACAGACTTCACTTTGCAGTTGTCAAGCATGTTCTGGTCAGCTGTTGGACAATGGTACTGTCTGTTTTCCCGAGAAGGCCAGAATGACCAACATGTACTGTATCTATGTTCTAGTAGAATGGGCCAGAGAGCAAGGGGATTAGTGTTTGAGTAGGAAGGCTGGATTCCTAATCCCTCATGGGAGACAGGAGTGGGTGGAGCTACTGAAGTCTTCAGATTCACAGTGACAAATCCTTTGCCTGTAAAGTAAAGGGGAGGGGGGCACTGTAATCTTTGTACCTGTGTGACCCTTTTTGTGTCTTGAGTGTGATTTTGACCCATAGCGGCCTCCCTGTCTTATGTACCCAATGTCACCTACATTTACAATACAGTAATTATATACCATTTCTCTATCATCCATAAAGGATACAGGGGATTCACTTAGTAGGATGGGGTATAGATGGTGTCCAAAGGATCCTGTGCACATAACACTTCAAACAGGGTGTGCTGGCTCCTCCCCTCTATGCCCCCTCCCACAGCTCAGTTTAGAAAAATGTGCACACTCTGGAGCTCCAGAGAATTTCCATCATTATTTTAATCTTTTATTTATTTGTGCATGCTGCTTGGACATGCAGCATGCTTGCGATGTGGGAGCTTGGGGGGCAGATACCGACCTTTTCAGGTGCTGCTCCGATCCCCACTGCCGGAACAGGTTCCGGAATGGGTTAGTATACCACCTGCGCACACGCACGCAGCTTGCTGTTATTTTGTGCAGCACAAATGCAGGGGGTTATACAGACCCTCTCTGGGGGGGATACCTTATCTCCACTGCACACACTGGCAGCATTTTAGTAAACAATGACCTCTGGGCATGGTTTTACATCTTACATGTGTATTTGCCAGTATAAATATTCTCAGTAGCTCCGGAGCTATCACAGGGGGGCGGAGCTACCTCAGAGTGGAACCAGCAGTGACTCAGCGCTATTTCATGCCTGCCTACTTTTTCACTCTCCTCTCTGGGAGAACCTGGAGAGGAGACCAGACTGCAGGATGTCAGGGGGCGGGACGAGGTGGACGTCAACAAACCCCCCCCCCCCCCCATAGCAGGCAAAGGAGTCAATTTGCGGGTCCGCGAATTGGGGGCGGGCTAAAAATGTCATTTTAGGACCGCCCCTCGCCGCGGACCTGCGAAAATCACTATGTAGCGCTGCGGGGACAGCGTGGCTGATGCGGGAGACTTGCCCACCATCCCTGCTTGCAGGTTGCACCCAGACTGAAGGTACACAGGTGATAGCAGGAGGTTGTAACCCAAACGGAAGGTGCACAGGAGGTTGCTTGCAGATTGCACCCAGAATGAAGATACACAGGTGATAGTAGTAGTAGTAGTAGTACGTTTATTTATAAGGCGCCGCAAAGTGTCCGCAGCGCCGTACATAGCAAACAAAAAAATTACGAGGTAACGTACAGGGTGTGTTGAAAAATACAGTATAAATAGGGGTATAGCTGGTAGAACTAAAATCAGCATCAGTTTAGAAGTAGGTGTCCAAATTGTCGAGGAGACTGAAGATGAAGTAGAGGAAGGGAAGAACAGGACAGGAGCACAGGTGAGGTAAAGAGGTAGGGTGAGTACGTGAGGAAGGAGGGCCCTACTCATAAGAGTTAACATACTAAAAATAGGTGGGTGGACGAACGAAAAACAATAGGATAAGTAGGAACGGAGGGGAATGGAGGCAGGATAAGAGGATCAAAAGAGGTTAGGAGGAGGGATAGGCTAGTCGAAAAAAGTGGGTTTTGAGGGAGCGCTTGAAGGAGGTAAGGGAATCAGAAAGCCTGATGGGTGGCGGGAGGTTGTTCCAGTGCAGGGGGGCAGCGCGAGAGAAGTCTTGGACACGGGAGTGGGAGGAGGTGATTAGGTGAGAGGTCAGTCGGCGGTCAGTGATGGAGCGAAGAGGACGGGATGGAGTGTGGATAGAGATCAGTGAAGAGAGGTAAGGAGCGGTGGAGGAGGAGAGAGCCTTGTAGGTGGTGGTGAGGAGTTTAAAGAGAACTCGGAAAGGAATGGGGAGCCAGTGAAGAGATAGACAGAGGGGGGAGGCGGAGGTAGAGCGGCGGGAGAGGAAGATGAGCCTAGCAGCAGCGTTGAGAATGGATTGGAGAGGTGCGAGGCGGGTGAGAGGTAGCCCAGAGAGAAGGATGTTGCAGTAGTCAAGGCGGGAGATGACAAGAGAGTGAATGAGAATTTTGGTCGCGTCAGTGGAGAGGAATGGTCTGATGCGTGAGATGTTGCGTAGGTGAAAGCGGCAAGACTGTGAGAGAGCACGAATGTGGGGGGTGAAAGTGAGGGAGGAGTCAATGATGACACCGAGGCAGCGCGTTTGGTCGGTGGAGGTGATCTCGGTTTCACCAATACTGATGGAGATAGTGGGAGAAGAGGGGATATAAAAGGAGGTTGTAACCAAACGGAAGGTGCACAGGAGGTTGCTTGCAGATTGCACCCAGACTGAATGTACACAGATGATAGCAGAGGATTGTACCCAAACGGAAGGTGCACAGGAGATTGCTTGCAGATTGCACCCAGACTGAAGGTATACAGATGAACAGGGCTGATTGCACCTTGAAGCAAGATGCTGGAGGTGCACAGGTAATCAGGACTGATTGCATTTAGAGCAAGACGCTGGAGGTGCACAGGTAGTCAGGAGAGCTCAGGACGCTGGTGTTCCCTAAGGAGTCACCAGTGAATCACTGGCACCAGCTTGTTTCAAACCAAAGTCCTTTATCCCCCTTGAGAGTATTTGATAGGCTGCTGACTTCAGCCCGGATTGTCATTGGAGGACTCCAACAAGAGGGCGCCTTTGCACAGATGCTGCGGCTGAGGTAGTATGTGGTGAGTCAGAGAAGTCCTCACAGATGGCTGGAAGCACTGCAAGTGCTGCTCCGCAGCTACCGCCATCCAGGGCGAGGAAGCAGAGCCGGAATCCAGACCAGAGCACTCCACGCCAGCACAAGGCAACCAGTCAGAGCGGGCACGGTCACCCACGCATAATGGTGACTGCCCAGACTCCCCTGGCGCCCTGCACAAGCGCCAGAGACCACACACCTGGACCAGATCCCGCCGTACCACCGGGACTGGTAAGTGGCAGGAACGGACTGTGACATTACCCCCCCCCCCTTGGAAGTGGACTCCGGACACTTTCCAGGCTTACCAGGATTGTTTTGATGGAACTTCTTTAGCAAGGCAGGAGCATCAATGGCTGTGGCATCTACCCATGTTCTCTCCTCCAGGCCATAATCCTTCCAATACAGCAAATATTGAATATGACCGTATCGTCTTCTGGAGTCTAGGATTCTTTCTTCCTACGATCCCCATGGCAGCCAGTATACTGGGATATTCCCCTTCTCAACCAATCAGACAGGTGATCTTTTGCAGGGACCGCCCACTCTGGGTACATCAGCTCCCTTCCGTGTCATTTTCTCCTGTCTCCAGTATAGACAGATAGTGCAGGGTTGTTTGTTCATTTCAGGAAAGGTTACCTCGCTGGATGGGGATAGGTCCCCCGGGGGGAAGAAGAATACGCTGGGAAGGACCTTATTTATAAGCCCTTTCCCTTTGGTATTGTGCCTGCCGTTCCTATAATCCGCAAGTGCAGTTACTATGGCGAGTTATTCCTACCTTATCCGGAGGCTACCGGGGCGTCTGGCTGCGCTAGGATTGCTTGGATGTCCGGTGCTGGCCTCGGCCAGAGCTCGCGCTGTCACAGAGCGGGGAGAACCCGGCTATAGCTCCACGCTGCCGGCAGAAGGAGCGGAAGCGCGTCATGCGCGGACTTCCGCCCAGCATTTCCTATGGGTGCACAACTAAATGGTGCTCCCCGGAAACTGAGAACGGTGAGATTGGTTCCTCTTGCCGTTTTTTTCTGTAAAACACTGGAGTATGAAGGGTTAAGGCGCGGTATTTAAACCTAGCCTCCCCCTGCTGTAAAATTGGCCTGTTTCACGCTGTTCCAGTGGATTGGTATTGCAGCATGGATGCGCCTTCCCACCAAAGACCTGATGGTGCCCCCAAGAGGTATGCCTGGTTTTGTGGCACTTAGATATTTTTTGTGTTATAGTTAGCTTAGTTTAACTGCTTATATATATATATATATATATAAAGACAGGTTACCCCAACCGCGCTTTAACGATATATGGCAGCAATACTGGGGGGCCCTCTGTTAGACAGGACCCGAGATAGGAATAGAAATAGAATGGGTTTCCCAGAATGCGCCTTGCCTAAACTACAGAGTAATAATTCAGTATATCCAACACTGAACGGATCTATATTGACAATACAGAAATAATTTTCCTTTTACAATACAAAATCTTAAAAATCTTTTTTATTGAAAGATGTCTTCTCAGTGACGATTTGAGCCCAACGCGTTTCGTCAATGAATTGACTTCATCAGGGGCATTTTGACAGCAGAACAATACACACTGTAAATTGTAACAGAACTGTGTCAAAAAAGACAGTAGATGCAATATATACACACAATTATTAAAATATAATTAAAAAATGAATAAATACATATAAGACATGATGAGGAGGGAGGACAAGATCCGAAGTGAGGGATGATGGAGACGTTACCATACCAAAGAAACATTCTTAATCTTAATTAAGAGAAAAATCTGATAGATGGTGATCAAGGAGGTATATGAAAAACGTGGAAGACCTGGACTTTTTTGTGAAATAGCCAATCACCAAATTAAAGACCTGCAAGGTCATCATACCCAGTATATATTCCTTAAATTGGATACAAGTAGCGATGTGTTCTCATATATTAGAAGTAGTCTTGACAATAAGATCTGAGATAAAAGACAATAATCCATGCTATAAAACTGTCTTTACTCCTTATGGAGACCAAAGAAAGGAGGGGCTAATGGAGGTTACATACCATTGGATATTACCATTAAAGAAAATCCCAAGTGGAAACTAAGTCCACTGATAAGTCTCAAATATCTTCTGAGGGAAGTTGTATGTCCTCAGGGGCAGAATTTGAGAAATTGGCACCGATATACAAATTTTTATCTATAAATGCAAATACAAAGGATTCCATGTAAAGATATACAATTATGTGACAGTGATTTAGGCACAAAAAGAGGGTGAAAGTGGGTTACTTACAGAATGGTGGTCAAAACCGGATGTGCTCTCCTGGATTCCAATCACTGAATGAAATCCTAGGACCTATTGAGCTCTTATATAGGGAGTAGTCCATTACATCACTTCCTGTTGAACTATTTGCTATGTACGTTTATTAACGTGCTTTCAAGCCTCTAAATGGACTGAAACTGTTAATAGAATAATAGCCTAGTGCCAGCTTACCCTAAGGGGTACTTTAGTGTGCACTCCAAGATTGATATAACGGTATAAGATGCTTTTACGCCGTGGAACGCATGACTGCAGCGTCCTGCGTTCCAAACGGCGGCCATCTTACTTCCTATATGCGTCCTACAGTCTGAAGCGCCAGGAGGAGTTAGAAGCGAGTGGTGCCGTCCTCTATCGTGTCCCCCTGACGGAGGGAACTGCTGCATCTGATCAGCGTTCCTATACACATTCTAACTCCGTGGGAACTATTTTGCTGGTGGATTTCCGGGTGTGTGGAGCGCATAATGCGTTCCATATTAACAAACTTCAATTTGCGCTATGTGAAATGTACATTTCTCTATTGGGGTAACCATAACTATAACTTCCAATTTAACCAGCTCTATTAAACTATAATACTAATATATGCAGTGTGTATACCTAATTAATAGTTACCTGGCCACAATCGGAGTGATAAATAATACTATTATATAGTGAATGTAATAAAATGAAATGAAGGAATATACATGTATATATTTATACACATATATAAATATTTATAAACAAACAATGATTACTATGGATACCTAAATGCATTGGAAAAACTGGCAATAAAAGAATTGAAAGGCTGGTATGATATATTCACCCTTGAGAAGTATATTGAAGTCGGTAGGATACCCAGAGGGTTGAGGTTACAAAAAATGCCCACTTACGGAAGTGACAACCCGGCCTTCTTGAAACTATGGAACACTGCCTTGGATGAGTGTTCAGCCAAACTGATGACAACTCTGGTCAATGAGAGGAAGAATGAACTAGCCTCACTCGAAAGTGAAATGGGAAGAATAGAAGAGCTTCTATCGAAATTCGATGAAAGCGAGGAGTTCAAAAAAGACATCATCGACATGCAATCCAAATTGGACACCTTGGAAAGAGACATAATTCAAAGAAAACAGAAAAAATTTCTGAGAGATAAAAAAGATTACATCACCGGGAATGTACGCATCTGGCCAAATGAGACCAGAAATCAAGATTTACCCATGAGGAGAAATAGACCAGATTATGGTAACATTCCTATCTGGGATAAACATCGAAGACACTCACATCGATCCATCGATAGAGAAACCAATGTATACCGTTCTCAGTATAATCATCCAAATGGCCAGAATAACCATAGGCATAGATATAGCAAAATAGTTCCCACGGAGTTAGAATGTGTATAGGAACGCTGATCAGATGCAGCAGTTCCCTCCGTCAGGGGGACACGATAGAGGACGGCACCACTCGCTTCTAACTCCTCCTGGCGCTTCAGACTGTAGGACGCATATAGGAAGTAAGATGGCCGCCGTTTGGAACGCAGGACGCTGCAGTCATGCGTTCCACGGCGTAAAAGCATCTTATACCGTTATATCAATCTTGGAGTGCACACTAAAGTACCCCTTAGGGTAAGCTGGCACTAGGCTATTATTCTATTAACAGTTTCAGTCCATTTAGAGGCTTGAAAGCACGTTAATAAACGTACATAGCAAATAGTTCAACAGGAAGTGATGTAATGGACTACTCCCTATATAAGAGCTCAATAGGTCCTAGGATTTCATTCAGTGATTGGAATCCAGGAGAGCACATCCGGTTTTGACCACCATTCTGTAAGTAACCCACTTTCACCCTCTTTTTGTGCCTAAATCACTGTCACATAATTGTATATCTTTACATGGAATCCTTTGTATTTGCATTTATAGATAAAAATTTGTATATCGGTGCCAATTTCTCAAATTCTGCCCCTGAGGACATACAACTTCCCTCAGAAGATATTTGAGACTTATCAGTGGACTTAGTTTCCACTTGGGATTTTCTTTAATGGTAATATCCAATGGTATGTAACCTCCATTAGCCCCTCCTTTCTTTGGTCTCCATAAGGAGTAAAGACAGTTTTATAGCATGGATTATTGTCTTTTATCTCAGATCTTATTGTCAAGACTACTTCTAATATATGAGAACACATCGCTACTTGTATCCAATTTAAGGAATATATACTGGGTATGATGACCTTGCAGGTCTTTAATTTGGTGATTGGCTATTTCACAAAAAAGTCCAGGTCTTCCACGTTTTTCATATACCTCCTTGATCACCATCTATCAGATTTTTCTCTTAATTAAGATTAAGAATGTTTCTTTGGTATGGTAACGTCTCCATCATCCCTCACTTCGGATCTTGTCCTCCCTCCTCATCATGTCTTATATGTATTTATTCATTTTTTAATTATATTTTAATAATTGTGTGTATATATTGCATCTACTGTCTTTTTTGACACAGTTCTGTTACAATTTACAGTGTGTATTGTTCTGCTGTCAAAATGCCCCTGATGAAGTCAATTCATTGACGAAACGCGTTGGGCTCAAATCGTCACTGAGAAGACATCTTTCAATAAAAAAGATTTTTAAGATTTTGTATTGTAAAAGGAAAATTATTTCTGTATTGTCAATATAGATCCGTTCAGTGTTGGATATACTGAATTATTACTCTGTAGTTTAGGCAAGGCGCATTCTGGGAAACCCATTCTATTTCTATATATATATATATATATATATATATCTTTTATATAGTGTGCCTTCTTCACCTCCTAAGAAGAGGACTTCCAAGAAAAGACATGTTACCTCTCGGTGTTTGGCATGTGATAAAGAGATCTCTGCCGCAAACAAGAAATCAGTTTGTGAAGAATGTGATACCTCGCCTAAACAGGATAAGGAGCCTAGCTCTCAAGAGGAATTGATACGGAATCTAATGGACTGGATGAAGAAGTCGTTCGTGTCCAAAGAAGATCTCGCCCAGATACAGGTGGTCAAAAGGTCAAGATCCATGGCTGGGTTGTCCTATGAGGAAGGTGAATCCTCCACGGAGGAAGAATTATATGTGGAAGGATCTGGTGCAGAGTCCGGGGAAGTAGAGGAGACCAGATCATTCGACCTCGAGATAGTCGACGCTTTATTGAAAAATATATATAAAGCTATGGACTACAAGGAAGATGGTGCGACTACGGACAAGGATCCATTGTTTGAGACACGAGGAAGGAAGGGTAGAGCCTTTCCAGTGCATAAAGTCGTACGTGATATTATATCAAAAGAACACTCGTCTGTGGAGAAAAGGATGTCAGTGGGTAACAGAATTGATAAGATGTACCCGTTCAGGGATGAAGAATTCCTGAGCTGGTGTCTGATCCCTAAGGTCGATGCGGCGGTAGCTGAGCTCACATCGAAGTCAACTATTCCGGTAGAGGACGCAGCGGCTTTTCGTGATTCCATGGACAAGAGAATGGAGAATGCCTTTAGGAAGATACACTCATCCTCAGCAGTATCCCTAAAAGCTGGCGTAGCGACAACCTCGGTGGCTAGAGTCCTCCGCTTATGGTTAACCAATCTTCACACGAATGTGGAAGAGAAAATCTCCAGACAGTATATTCTAAAGAACCTCAGTATTATGCAGAAGGCAGTAGAATACCTGTGCGAAGCCTCGCTAGACTCAGTTCTGTACTCGGCTAGATCCATGGCAGCGGGGGTCTGCGGAAGGAGAGCACTATGGTTGAAACCATGGAGCGCGGACGCTAGCTCTAAAAATACTCTTGCCTCTCTACCCTTTCAAGGTTCATACTTGTTTGGCCCTAAGCTAGATACGCTGATACAAAAACTGTCAGGGGGTAAGTCCATTAGGCTGCCCCAGGATAGAAGAAACAAATTTCAGAGTTTTTCAACCAACAAGCAAAGCTATAAAGAAGCCAGAAGCTATAACCCGGGCAAAACGTTCTATCGAAGGGGCAACCCAAATACTTCCAGATTGGGATCCCGACAGTCCTTTCGAAGAGGAGGAAAAGCATGACTATGCGGACGTGATGGGCGTAGGCGCCAGACTCCTTCTGTTTTGGAGAAGATGGGAGGAGTCCATTACAGACAAATGGGTACTGCAAATTATTTACAAAGGCTACAGTATAGAGTTCCTAGAGGTACCCTATCAGAACAGATTTCTAAAATCAGCAATTCCAAGCCAAGAGATTCTCAGAGACAACCTGATGTTGAAGGTCCAGCAGCTTCAAGAAATAGGAGCGATAGAAAGAGTTCCTTTTGCTCAAAGAAGGAAAGGGTTCTATTCAAGACTATTTCTAGTAGAGAAGAGCTCAGGAGGATACAGAATGATATTGGATCTGAGACAACTGAACGAATACATAAAAGTAGTGAAGTTTCGTATGGAGACTATGACTTCAATCCTTGCCGGTCTAGCAAAGAACGAATTTCTAGCATCGGTGGATCTCAAAGACGCATATTACCACATCGCTATAGAACATCGAGACAGAAAGTTCCTAAGATTTGCCCTGGGACGCAGTCACTTCCAATTTACTTGTCTACCTTTCAGGCTGAAAACCTCGCCGAGGGTGTTTACAAAGGTCCTGGCCCCTCTACTAGCAGAATTGAGGAAGGAAGGTGTACAAATCTGGGCTTACCTGGACGACCTGTTGATAGCAGGGAGATCGTGTCAAGAGGTTCAGGAAAAGATTGCCCGAACAACCGAGTTCTTGAGTTTCCATGGGTGGATCCTGAATATAGAGAAGAGTTGTCTCCAGCCAGTTCAACAAATTCAATTCCTTGGGGTCAGGATAGATACAAGAGAGTTTCATGTAGCATTGTCTCTGGAAAGAGCGGCGAAGATCCAGGCTCTAGCAAGAGAGATGTTATCTACGAACAAGTTCGGCCTCAAGGTGGCATTAAAGCTATTAGGAATGATGGCGTCTTGTATTCACATAGTGCCCTGGGCACAGTGGCGAATGAGAGGGTTTCAGTGGCTACTACTCCCCTTCCTAAGGAAAAGATGCGACGACAGAAAGATGTTGGGTTGGTCTTCAACCGGAAGAGACTCGGTTCGTTGGTGGATAGAAGGCCTGCATCTGAGAGTATCGAGTCTGGAAAACCCGCAGTTTCAGGTTCTAACCACAGACGCAAGCAGCAGTGGTTGGGGAGCTCATATAGAAGACATATCGGTCCAAGGACGATGGTCAGAGGTAGAAAGAGCGATGTCCTCCAATGCAAGAGAATTGCTAGCGGTCTGGGAGGCGATCAAGCAAGTGCACTGGAAGATCAGGAAATCTCATCTAAGGGTGATGACAGACAATGTGACAGTGGTATCATATATCAACCACCAAGGGGGTACAAGGAACAGGAGACTCATGTTCATAGCAGGTCAAATTATGACATGGGCAGAAGAGAATCTGCTGTCGATCTCAGCCGTTCATATCCCTGGGATAGAGAATGTAGAGGCAGATTTCCTAAGCCGAAAGACGATGGATCCGGGCGAATGGGAATTGAATACGGACGTCTTCCTCGAGGTGGTCAGAATCTTTGGCCAACCGGAAGTAGATGTAATGGCATCCTTCAGCAACAAGAAGGTGAAGACATTCTTTTCAAAATATTATCACCCACAAGCCTCAGTCCTAGATGCCTTTTCGGTGAAATGGGAATTCAGGCTGGGATACGCATTTCCACCGTTTCCCCTGATAGCCAGGACTCTGAAGAAGATCAGAGAGGACCAGGTAGAAATGGTGATAATTCTCCCCTATTGGCCGAGGAGACCTTGGTTCACGAATGTACTGAGGATGTCGAAGGTCTCCCCTTGGTGCCTCCCGGCCAGAAAGGACTTATTAAAACAAGGCCCTTTGACCCATCCAAACCCCACAATGTTATGCTTGAGGGCATGGAAATTGAGCGGCAGATCTTAAGAAAAGCTCAGGTTACCGACTCAGTTTCAGATATGTTGCTGAAAGCAAGGAAAACAGTGTCCTCTCGGCTATACTATAAAGTTTGGAAGAAATTCATCTTGTGGGGTGGATATGAAGGTAACTTCTCAGAGATACCAATGGCAGAGGTGTTACAATTCCTCTATGAAGGGTTTGAGCTGGGGCTCGCACCTGCAACATTAAAGACTCAGATTTCAGCCTTGAGTATTCTGCTGGAGCGTAGAATCTCAGAAAACAACCTCATCATTAGGTTCTGTAATGCTATGAAAAGAATTCGTCCCACCAGGAAACCTCTAGTTACACCTTGGGATTTAAATCTAGTCCTTGAAAGCTTAGCTAAAGAACCATTTGAACCTCTGGAGGAAGTAGCTGGAAAATATATGACCTGGAAGGTCATTTTTCTAGTGGCCATTACATCAGCCAAAAGGGTCAGTGAACTGCAGGCTTTATGGATGGAGGAACCTTACTTGAAGTTTCTACCTAACAGGGTTATACTGAAGACTAATCCAGAATTCTTGCCTAAAGTAGTCTCTGAGGCTAATATCAATCAAGAGATTGTCCTACCAGCCTTTTGTCCAGATCCCAAGGATGAGAAGGAGAAGTCTTGGCACTCGTTGGATCTGGTGAGGGCTATTGCTATCTACCTTAAACGAACGGAATCGTTTAGGAGATCCAAGAGTCTGTTCGTATACCTGAGGGAGTCAGAAGAGGCCTTACACCTTCTAAACAGACCATAGCTAGGTGGATTAAAGAAGTCATTCAATTTGCCTACAATAATGAAGGAAAGACGGTTCCACTGGTGATTAAGGCACATTCTACGAGGGCAGTGGCAGCTTCGTGGGCTAAGAAGGCTAACGTGTCAGTGGCAGAACTGTGTCGCGCAGCTACGTGGTCTTCACTCCATACGTTCTCGAAGCATTATGCTCTCAATGTGTCCTCCGCCCACTTTGGGAATTATGTGCTTGAAGAAGCCCTCTTGGGTAACTCTGTACAATAAATTGTTTAAGCAGCATTTGGTTCCCGCCCTATTTTTTCTCTTGGTTTGCTTGGGTAAGTCCCAGTATACTGGCTGCCATGGGGATCGTAGGAAGAAAGATGCGAATTATACTCACCGATAATTCCTTTTCTTCTGAGATATCCCATGGCAGCCATGGTTCCCTCCCTATGTATGTGTTCTTCTGCAGGGACTTTTGTTGGTCCGGAGACACTCGAATGACACGGAAGGGAGGTAGAAGGGAGCTGATGTACCCAGAGTGGGCGGCCCTGCAAAAGATCACCTGTCTGATTGGTTGAGAAGGGGAATATCCCAGTATACTGGCTGCCATGGGATATCTCAGAAGAAAAGGAATTATCAGTGAGTATAATTCGCATCTTTTCACATCAAAGGATACTCCATGATCGATTTTGAAGCTGCTGTAGTCGAGGTACTTTACTTTGGAAACAATTGAGAACTAATGGCCTTAGTTAGGAAACGTGGAACATGTTAGGGATTCGTAGAGATTGAGGCAGCTGAAGCCTATATGCTACTGGCGAAATGACAGAGACTACCGGATAGGGACCTATAAATCTGGGCGCAAATTTCATCGATGGTACTCGCAATCTGAGGTTTTTCGTTGAAAGCCAGACTCTATCTCCAATTTGAAGTTTAGGTACTGCTTTTCTGTGGCGATCCGCAAATTTTTTATAGCGCTGGGAGGCTTTGCAGAGTGAAACATGGACGTTCCTCCAGATATTGGAAAAGAATTAAAGAGACGATTTAACTGCAGGAACATTGCACTCTGGGAGATTTTGAAATTCAGGAACACGGAGATGCTTGCCATACACAATAAAGAATGGAGACTTGTCTGTAGAGGAGTGATATGAATTATGCGCGAATTCAACCCATGGGAGGAGTCCCAACCAATTATCTTGAGAGGAAGAGAGATAAAGTCGCAAGAATGTCTCTAGATCCTGATTTACTCTCTCGGTTTGCCTGTTGGTCTGGGGATGATATGCTGTGGAGAATTTGAGTTTAATTCGGAATGCCGAGCATAGAGACCTCCAAAATCTTGCTACGAATTGTACCCCTCTATCAGAGATTATTTCTACAGGCAGACCGTGGAGTTGAAAGATTTCTTTAATAAAAAGCTGGGCTAACTTGGGAGCCAAAGGTAACTCCTTGAGGGGGACAAAGTGTGCCATTGCGCAGCGAGCCCCGCAAGGGGACGCGGATACCTTCACAGGTATCCGCGTCCCCTCGCGGGCTTCACAGGTATCCGCGTCCCCTCGCGGGGCTCGCTGCGCTCGCCACACTTTCTATTCTCAACTCCACGCCGACGTGGATAGTGGGGGTATGAAAAGGTCAGAGGACGCGTACCGCCGCCCCTCGCAGGCTCGCTGCGCTCGCCACGCTTCGGGTTCACGTTGATCGTGGGGTGGCGTTAACAATTGGGGGGGCCCAGGGTGGCTATTTGGGGTCTGTGGGCCATTTAACATTGTTCCCTATGTTAAATCGGGTCAATTGACCCATTTAACATTGTTCCCTATGTAAAATCGCGGTAATCGCGTCGGTCGCATGCGATGCGACCGACGCGATTTTTTTACCTGCGATGCCTATGATCAAAATCGTGGGCGCCCTTCTAGGTAAAGAGTACCGAACCTTTTAATGAACTCGAGGGTTTTTTTTGATCCCGGAATGACCTGCAAAACGTGAAGCATGAGCCCAAAGGAGCAAGGCGGGACGTAATTTAGTAGTCACAAATGTTTTTCCTGGAGGATTAGAAATTACGGTACTTGTGTAATATCTGGACACCCAATTATTTGATTGTATGCCTTAACTTAAGGCATACAATCAGATGCGATGCGACTTTGCGGTAAAATGGCATAGATCGCATCTCGACCAAATCGCATGCGATGCGATGGATGCGATTTTCCATAGGATTCAATGTTAAAATGGTTCTGTTCATTTCCCCACTATCCAAGTGGGCATAGAGTCGATGTTTTATATAGCGTGGCGAGTGCAGCGAGCCACCGAGCCCGAAGTGTGGCGAGCGGACGTAGATTACTTAAAATTTATTCTGCGGGGCTCAATGGCTCGCTGCGCTCGCCACGCTATATAAAATCAACTCTATGCTCACTTGGATAGTGGGGAAATGAACAGGTCCATTTTAACATTGAATCCTATGGAAAATCGCGTCCATCGCATCGCATGCGATTTGGTTGCATGCGATGTGGTGCGATTTTTCCCGACCCGATCTCAAAATCGGGCGTCCAGTTATTACACAAGTACCGAAATTACTTTGGCCTTAGCGAATCTAGTAGCTGGGAGCCTGGTCCTCTATTGAAGAAGAGAAAGATCTGGACAAGGCATCAGCTTTGCCATTTTGAGATCCAGGCCGGAAGGTTAAATAGAAGTTGAATTTTGTAAAGAGTAAAGATCAGCGGGCAAAATCTGGCGTTCAGGCATTGCGCTTTTCGTAGATAAAGAAGATTTTTGTGATCCGTGATGACGGATACTGGGAATTTAGCTCCTTCTAAAAGATCTTCTCGGGCGAGCTTAATGGCCAAAAGTTCTTGCTCCCCAATGGGATCATTTTTTTTGGCTGGTAAGAATTTCTTGGAAAAGAACCCACAGGGATGAATCTTGCCATCAGAGGTTTTCTGTTAAAGTACCGCTCCTACTCCCACGGACAAGGCGTCTACTTCTAATATGAATGGTCGAGAAGGATCTGGCTGAACCAGGATAGGAGCTTCAGCAAAGACTTGTTTGAGCCGGTGAAAAGCAACAATGGCTTCAGGTGACCACTGGGACGAGTTGACCCCTTTGTGGGTGAGAGCAGTAATAGGACTGATGATGGAGGAAAAGTTTTTAATAAATCTTCTGTAATAGTTAGAGAATCCAATAAAACGTTGAATGGATCTTAATTTGGTAGGACGGGACCAATCAAGAACTTCTTTTACCTTAGAAGGGTCCATGCGGAGATCTGAACCGGAAATTATGTATCCCAGAAAGGCAACTGAGGGTTTTTCAAATTCACATTTAGACAACTTGCAGTACAATTGGTTATCCCGCAATCGTTGGAGCTTTGACGTGCAGACGATGTTCCTGAAGATTCTGGTAATGTCATTTAAGGCTCTATAATCGATGCAGGGTCTAAGTCCACCGTCTTTCTTTTTTACAAAAAAAAAACCCTGCCCCAGCTGGAGAGGAAGATGGTCAGGTAAACCCCTTTTCAAGATTTTCCTTGACATATGATGCCATGGCTTCAGTCTCTGGAAGAGAAAGGGGATATGTCCTACCTCTGGGAGGAATCTTTCTAGGAATCAAATCAATCGGCCAATCCCATCGGCGATGAGGAGGTAGCTTATCTGCTGATTTTTCACAAAAGACGTCTGAGAATACTTGGCAGGAGGTAAGAGTAGGGCTTCAGTGGTGGCTGTAGTCTGGATTGGCACGATTTTTTGAAGACAAGATTGATGACAATTAGGACCCCAGGATAGGATTTGCATGGTTCCCCAATCCAGATGAGGGGAGTGTTTCTGGAGCCAAGGAAATCCTAAAACAATTGGGTGACTGGCCTTTTGGAATCATTAAGAAGTGAAGTAATTCATGGTGCAGCAGGACGACTTGAACTGGGAGTAGAACAGTACGTTGGGTAATTGACCCTTGAGGAAGGAAGCTGCCATCCACAGCAGAAAGACGATAGGCTTGATCCAATAAGACTGTTCCAAGACTATGCTGATTAACGAATTGTAACGAAATAAAATTTTCTGCTGCTCCAGAGTCCAAAAGAACTTGTACTTTAGCTGGTCCCTGAAGTAACAAGAGTTGTAAAGACAAAAGAGAATCGGACTTGAGTGGAGAAACCTCTGCTTGTCCTAGCCTGGCTTCTCCAGGACCAGCTAGGACCGATGGTTTAACGGACGGCGTGAACAAGAGGCAACAAGATGTCCAGGCTCTCCGCAGTAGAGACAAAGATTGTGGCGTTGCCTTTGTTGTCGTTCTTCAGGAGACAAGTGGGCCCTATTAACTTGCATGGGCTCTTCAGAAGCGGAGGATGGAAATGAGGATGCTAATCTGGGAGTGGTTACAGATCGACTCCGTTCTTGCCAGGACTTTTCAACTTGTCTCTCTCGGAAGCGGAGGTCTAGCTTATTGCAGAGTCAAATAATGGCAGTGAGGGTACTGGGAAGGTCACGTGTTGCCAACTCGTCTTTGTTACTGTCTGAAAGTCCCGCCAGGAAGGTTGACACCAATGCTTCCTCATTCCAGGATAATTCAGTCAGCTAAAGTCACCCTGCCGGGTTCATCGAATATTTTCCGAAAGTCAGCAATGAAATTAGCATAGTTAGTAAGCAAAGTATCTGACCGTTCCCATAAGGGAGACACCCAATCCAGGGCTGACCCAGACAGCACTTGTACTTTAGCTGGTCCCTGAAGTAACAAGAGTTGTAAAGACAAAAGAGAATCGGACTTGAGTGGAGAAACCTCTGCTTGTCCTAGCCTGGCTTCTCCAGGACCAGCTAGGACCGATGGTTTAACGGACGGCGTGAACAAGAGGCAACAAGATGTCCAGGCTCTCCGCAGTAGAGACAAAGATTGTGGCGTTGCCTTTGTTGTCGTTCTTCAGGAGACAAGTGGGCCCTATTAACTTGCATGGGCTCTTCAGAAGCGGAGGATGGAAATGAGGATGCTAATCTGGGAGTGGTTACAGATCGACTCCGTTCTTGCCAGGACTTTTCAACTTGTCTCTCTCGGAAGCGGAGGTCTAGCTTATTGCAGAGTCAAATAATGGCAGTGAGGGTACTGGGAAGGTCACGTGTTGCCAACTCGTCTTTGTTACTGTCTGAAAGTCCCGCCAGGAAGGTTGACACCAATGCTTCCTCATTCCAGGATAATTCAGTCAGCTAAAGTCACCCTGCCGGGTTCATCGAATATTTTCCGAAAGTCAGCAATGAAATTAGCATAGTTAGTAAGCAAAGTATCTGACCGTTCCCATAAGGGAGACACCCAATCCAGGGCTGACCCAGACAGCAATGAGACTATGTAGGCAACACGGGTTAAATCAGTAGGAAAGTTCATGGGCTGGAGTGAGAAATGTACTTCGCACTGATTGATAAACCCCCTGCAGGCCTCAGGGGTGCCATCAAATTTAGCCGGGGTTGGCAGATGCAGAATAGGGGTACCCGAAGGTCGGACAGGGTTACTTGCTTGAGCCATCACAGGATGAGTCGGTGAAGCTTGAGGCAATGATGCTTGAAGAGTGTCCTGACGCTGGGAGATTCCCTGCAGGGCCTGAGCCACTTGCTGCTGTCCCTCCTCGAGGGCTTGGAAGTGGCCAATCCATTCCTGCAAAGGTTCCTGACCTGAGGCCGAGTCCATTGGGCCAGTGCTTTCTGTCAGTACCTGGGAATTCTGTAGACCCGGGTGACAACCAGGAACAGGTGCAGCTTGAAGCATAGCAGGGCGTATATAGGTCCTTCTCATACGGAACCTGGGAGGAGCTCGGAGCTTGTGGACACTGATGTGTAGGATAGGTCTCAGGAGTTAGCCATGGGGAAGATAATGAAAGAACAGGTGACGGTCAGGAATCGGGAACCAGTTGTGACCAGGCTGGGAGAACACAGGTGACTGAAGTGGTAAGCACCCAGGCAGGGGGTGCGCAGGAGACTGTGTCAAGCTGTAGCCAATCAGGAGGCACACTGGTGGTTGAAGTAGGTTGTACCCAAACGGAAGGTGCACAGGAGGTTGCTTGCAGGTTGCACCCAAACTGGAGGTACTGAGGTGGTGGCAGGAGATCGTTCCCACATGGAAGGTGCACAGGAGATTTCTTGCAGATTGCACCCAGACTGAAGGTACACAGGTGATAACAGGTGGTTGTACCCAAACGGAAGTTGCACAGGTGGTTGCTTGCAGATTGCACCCAGACTGAAGGTACACAGATTATAGCAGAGGATTGTACCCAAACGGAAGGTGCACAGGAGATTGCTTGCAGATTGCACCCAGACTGAAGGTACACAGATGAACAGGGCACGTTGCACCTTGAAGCAAGACACTGGAGGTGCAAAGGTAATCAGGACTGATTGCACTAGGAGCAAGACGCTGGAAGTGCGCAGGTAGTCAGGAGAGCTCCGGACGCTGGTGTTCCCTAAGGAGTGACAAGCGAAGCACTGGCGCCAGCTTGTTTCAAACCAAAGTCCTTTATCCCCCTTGAGAGTCTCTGATAGGCTGCTGACTTCAGCCTGGATTGTCATTGGAGGACTCCAAGATGGTAGTCAGATGACTCAGGTAGTATGCCCTGAGTCAGAGAAGTCCTCACAGACGGCTGGAAGCACTGCAAGTGCTGCTCCGCTGCTACTGCCATCCAGAGTGAGGAAGCAGAGCCAGAATCCAGACCAGAGCACTCCACGCCAGCACAAGGCAACCAGTCTGAGCGGGCACGGTCACCCACGCATAATGGTGACTGCCCAGACTCCCCTGGCGCCCTGCTCAAGCGCCAGAGACCACGCACCTGGACCAGATCCCGCCGTACCACCCGGACTGGTAAGCGACAGGAACGGACTGTGACAGGCATGCTGGAATGTGTAGTTCAACAGCAGCTGGAGTGTCAAAGTTAGCCATCACTGGGCTAATGTCACCTTTCCTGACTAAGGATTTGGATGACCTTTTCAGAAAAGCTTGGGCATCCCCGGATAAAAAATTCCCAAGCATCTAGTGTCCACATTCCCCTTTGCTCCGGAAGACAGAGGGGTCTGGAAGATCCCGCCAGCAGTGGATTCCTTGGTCTCACATGTATCTAAAAAGACAGTTATGCTGGTTCCTGGGGTGGCTGCCTTGAAGCATTCAGCTAATAGATTTTAACTTTCCCTCAATCTTTCTATTTAAACTGCTGCAGGTGCGTACCAGAGGTCTATTATTGCAGGCTGCTGGATGACCCACGCCATTCACTTAAGGGCAGGTCAAATTCAGGAAGGCCTGGAGGGTGGAAGGGAACAAATTCAGGATACCATGGGTGTCTTTTGTGATACCTTTAAGGAGGTCTGCATCATTAACGATAGGACCTCCACAGTACGCAGATCCTTATGGCTGCATACATGGATGGATGATGCTGAATCCAAAAAAAGCATAGAGGCACATCCCTTTACGGGGGAGTGGTTGTTTGGTGTTGAACTGGACGCTTGGATTTCTAAAGCCATGGCTGGAAATTACACCTTCCTCCACTCCGCAACTCCTCCTGTCAGGCAGTCCTTTCTGAACCCCCTTTCAGTCCTTTCAATGGGGGTTATTTCGGAGTAGAGGAAAACAGCATAGACAGCTCCCAGGAACAGAGTACTGTCTCTGCCTCCTCCAAATCTTCAGCCTGACACCATACCTCAGTCCCTGGGGGGCCTAGAGGTAAGAGCACGGTTACTGTTTGGTCCCATCTGGCTTCTTTCCTGCCAGGATTCCTGGCTACTTAATGTAATTTCCAGGGGTACAAACAAGTTCAGCGCCTGCCCTCCTCGCAGATTTTTCAAGTCAGGTCTGCCGGGTTACGCTACTAGTGGCATTCCAAAAATTGGTTCGGACCAGGATCATTGTCCCGGTCCCTTCTCCCCAAAGAGGTCAGGGTTACCAAAGCCGGATGGCGCCGTATGCCCAATTGTGAACCTCAGTTCCCTGAACCTGTACCTATGAGTGTTCAAGTTCAAAATGGAGTCCTTGAGGGCAGTGATCTCCAGCCTGGAAAGGGGTTAGTTTCTAGCCTCTCTGGATATCAGGGAAGTGTACCTGCACATGCCAATCTAGCCGCCTCATCAGGCATACCTGCAATTTGCCTTGTTGGAGGATCATTGCCAGTTCCGTGCCCTGCCTTTATCTACTCATAAATGCGGGGTCCAGGGAACAGCTGTCAGCCAGCATTTCCTGGACCACTCTGCTGATGTCCCACCGTGGGTGGCTTCTAAATTACCATAAATTTCCCCTGCTGCCTAACCGGAGACTTCTGTTTCTGGAGATGATTCTGGACAGAGGATCTTCCTTCCACCGGAAAAAGTGACGACCATTCACGAAATGGCCAGGGAGGTGCTGACTCCGAACCAGGTCTCAGTACATCTCTGTATTCGCCTTTTGGGGAAGTTGGTGGCATCCTATGAGGCCATTCAGTACAGGTGTTTCCACACCAGGAGGTTTCAATTGAAATACCTGTGCAAATTGTTGGACTCCCCCCTGCACATGCATCGGTTGATATGACTCTCTGCTTAGGCCAGAGTTTCACTGGCGTGGTGGCTTCAGTCATCCCACCTGTTTGAGTCCTGAGTCAAAATTGGGTCCTGTTAATGATGGATGCGAGCATAAGAGGCTGGGGAGCTGTCACCCAAGGGGTACAGTTTCAGGGTACAGTTTCACGGCAGATGGTCCAGCTAGGAGTCTCCTTCAAATCAACATCTTTGAACTTCGGGTGATTTTACAAGGCTGTGATTCAGGCCCTCCATCTGCTTCAAAATCATATTAATTTGCAGTCCGACAACACTATGGCGGTAGCATATGTCAATTGTCAGGGGCAGACAAAAAGCAGAGCCTGCATGCGGGAGGTCTCCAAAGTCCTCCTCTGGTCAGAAAAGCATGCAAGGGCCATATCTGCCATTTTCATTCCAGGCGTGGAAAACTGGGAGGCAGACTATCTCAGTGGCCATGACCTACACCCCGGGGGGAGTGGAGACTCCACCCACTGTTGTTCCAGCTGATCACAGACCAGTGGGGCTGTCCGAATATAGATCTGATGGTGCCCCAGCTAAACCGGAAGCTTCAGCTTTACTGTGCCAGGGCCAGGGACCCTCAGGCTGCAGCGGAGGATGCACTTAGCCTTGGTCATACCAGCTGGTATACTTATTCCCTCCGATTGCTATCCTGAGAACTCTGTAAGACTTGGTGAGAGTGTACAAGCAATTCTGATTGCCCCAGACTGGCCACGAAGGGCGTGGTACACTGATCTTCTGGCCATGGCGGTGGGCAAACCTTGGCCTCTTCCCCTGAGAAGGGACCTTCATCAGCAAAGGCCATTAGTTTATCCGGACTTACGATGGCTTCATTTGGCGGCTTGGAGGTTCAGTGGCTGATTTTAGCCAGGATATGTATTCCTGGAAATGTGATCCCTACCATGATTCAGGCTAGAAAGGCAGTGACATCCAGACACTGTAATCGGAATTGAAAGAGATATGTGCTGTGGTGTGAGGGAAGACAATGTTCTCCTACAGTGTTCCGACTGGGTCGGTTCCTCCAGTTTCCGCAAGCTGGACTGGATATAGGCTCCATTAAGGTGCAGATATCAGCTTTGTCCATCTTCTTTCAGAAGAAGTTTGCTCTGTGTTACAGGAGGTTCAGACATTTTTACAAGGCGTCCTGCACATCCAGGCTCTTTATGTACCGCCCACGGCTTCATGGGACCTGGAGGTGGTATTAACCTTTTTGCAGTCCTCCTGGTTTGAACCATTGGACTCTTTTGAGGATAAGTTACTTACATGGAAAGCGTTTAAGCTGGTGGCCTTGGCCTCAGCTAGACGGGTCTCTGAATTGGGGGCTTTGTCATGTAAATCCCCCTGTTTTAAGTTTTTTAACCTCAGTTTTTGCCAAAGGTGGTTCCGGCGTTTCACCTTAACCAGCTGATTGTGATTCCAGATCAGTCTGGTTCCCCTGACATTCCTAAATCTTTAGATGTAGTACATGCTTTAAATATTTATCTTAAAAGGACGGCTGGGACTAGGACGTCCGATTCCCTTTTTGTGATGTATGCTCACAAAAAGGGTTGTTCTGCTTTTGCTCGATGGATACGGCTGACTATCCAGCAAGCTTATTCTTCGGCGGCTCTGCCTGTTCCGAGTTCTGTCAAGGGCCACTCGATGAGATCTGTGGGCTCCTCCTGGGCGGCTGCCCGTGGAGTCTCGGCCACGCAACTATGCAGAGCTGCTGCTTGCTCTGGGAAGAACACGTTTGTTAAGTTCTATAGGTTTGATACCCTGGCAAAGAGAACACCCAGTTTGGGCAGGTGGTTCTGCAACCGTCTCACCATGTTCCTGCCCATTTTGGAACCTTTTGGACATCCCCATACTATGGCCCTTATTTTGGTTCACACGCTCCCCCGTGTGTTTGCACATGGGATCGATGTTTTGCTAATGCGCATTTATGTGCATGTGCATACACTGGGTGTGAGCGGGCATGGTGAACTGCTAGTTCGCCATCCCATTTGCACCCACCAGTGCAGGGATGAGACCGACACATGGGAATGCCCAGCATTTCATGGATATTCAAATGAAAACGCTGGGCATTCCCATAGATATTAGGCAGTGACGCGGCTGCTGGGGTGGGCAGCTATCATCACCGGATGTTAGCTGCCTGTCCTGTTCCTGTACAGGTACCATGCAAAGCTAAGACACCAGAGAGTGTCTTATTTTTGTGTGTACGTTCCAAATCATTAGATGGTTGGCGACTATCGACTGACTTGACCCCAGCACCCACGGCTGCGAATGGATGTTTATGCCAAACATCCATTAGCAGCCATACTGCGAACTCACCAAGCAAAGGGGAGGTCGCGGCTGTGTGAGCGGCGGGCGGTGTTAAATCCACATAGATGCAAACTTGAAAAAGGTCCTAGGTGAATCCCCAGTATCCCTTATGGTTGATTGAGAAGTCCATAAGGGATACTGGGTGCCCTCCTCAGTGGTTCGCCATTCTGCAAGTGGAGTTAAAACTTGTCTTTCAAGTTGTTATTACAACAATTTGTTTTTTTATGTTGTGAATAGTGAGTTGTTTCGTTTGTCTCACAATTGTTTATTCAGTATCCTTCTCTCAAGTATGTCTTCCTCCTTTGGGCACAGTTTTACCTAGACTGAGCTTTGGGAGGGGAGGAGCCAGCACACCATGTTTGAAGTTTTTATGCGCACAGGCTCCGTTGGACCCCATCTATACCCCGTCGTACTAAGTGAATCCCCAGTATCCCTTATGGACTCAGAGAAAAGGACTTATCGGTAGGTATATAAATCCTATTTTCTGTTAGGAGCCCATTTTATGATATAGGAATTCCAACAAGAGCATAAAGTTTTTCATGTCCACATTTTCCATGTCAACTTAATGCTTATGTTGACCTAATGACCATGTCAACCTAATGCAATTTCATGTGTCGCCCTAGTGACTGTCGACCTACAGTGGTCGACCTAATGACTGTCAAAATAAGTTCTGTAACCCTATGATCCATACTCATAACAGACATGGGGACATATGTATTAAGCCCGATGAATTGATAAAATGGAATGTGACAACGCACCAGCCACTCCTAACTGTAATTTTTCAGTTAGTAGCTGATTGGCTGGTGCGTTACCACCTTCCACTTTATCACTTCATCTGCCCCATGGTTTCTCGGCAGCAGGAGAGAGAATGCATTTCTACATTGCTAAATCAAAGTAAATAAAGAATATCAAAACGTTATATGTTTAAAAAACTATTCACCTTGCCATACATTTGGTCATGACATTTTGCTGGGGAAATTTGGCCTCAAGTGTTTTGCACAGAATTTTAGTACCCAGATTTATCCTTTTAATTTTACTAATAGAAAATAGAACAGTGCTACTAACTTGCATTTAATAAAGATGGGTAGTATTGCATGTGGATATGTGAATAAACAACTTACTAATACATTAAAAACTTATATAACCACAATAAATGGCAGGAGTTCACTGATGATAATCTTGAACACTGGAAAGATCCCTTCTTGTTGTGGGCCACCCAGTAGGAAAAATGACTTAGTGGTACTGTGCCGCGTGGTCAGGGGCGTGGTCATGACACTAGGGGGAGTGGCTAGAATATTGCACACCGAAGGCACACGGCCAAAATTTACACAGTAATGCCTGTTATGCGTCACACACCCAATACATATGACCCATGCCATAATGCCCGTTACACATTATGCCCCACACCATAATGCTCATTGCACCGCACAACTGATGCCCATTACTAATATACCCCCACAGTGCCAGATATGCCCCCACAGTGCCACACATATGCCCCCACAGTGCCAGATGTCATATGACCCACAGTGCAACACATATGCCCCCAGTGCCATATATCATATGCCCCCACAGTGCCACACATATGCCCCATGCCAGATATCATATGTCCCACAGTGCAACACATATGCCCCCAGTGCCAGATATGCCCCCACTGTGCTAGGTATGCCCCCACAATGCCAGATATGCCCCCAGTGTCAGATATGCCCACACATATGCCCCCAGCGCCAGCCATATGCCCCCACAGTGCCAGACAGAACCATATATGCCCCCAGTGTCAGATATGCCCCCACGGTGCTAGGTATGCCCCCACAATGCCAGATATGCCCTCCACAGTGCCAGATATGCCCCCAGTGTCAGATATGCCCACACATATGCCCCCAGTGCCAGCCATATGCCCCCACAGTGCCAGACAGAACCATATATGCCCCCATAGTGCCAGATATGCCCCCACGGTGCTAGGTATGCCCCCACAGTGCCACACATATGCCCAGTGCCAGAAATGCCCCCCCCCCCCACAGTGCCAAATATGCCCCCCACATTGCCAGATATGCCCCCCACATTGCCAGATATGCCCCCCACATTGCCAGATATGCCCCCCACAGTGCCACACATATGCCCACACAGTGCCAGATATGCCCCCACAATGCCAGATATGCCCCCCACAGTGCCACACATATGCCCCCAGTGCCAGCCATATGCCTCCACAGTGCCAGACAGATCCATATATGCCCCCACAGTGCCAGATATGCCCCCACAGTGCTAGGTATGCCCACACAGTGCCAGATATGCCCCCACTGTGCAAGGTATGCCCCCCACAGTGCCAGATATGCCCACCACAGTGCCACACATATGCCCCCAGTGCCAGATATGCCCCCACAGTGCCAAATATGCCCCCACAGTGCCAGCTGCAAAACAGCACAACTCAGCGTTGGTTGCTGCAGCCTGGTCTCACTCTCTCCCGCTCCAGCTGCTGCTTCCCCCCGCCGCCATCTCCGCGCCGCCACCTCCGCGCCGCTGCTGAGGGAGGGGAGGGAGAGGAAGGAGAGACGCGAGATGCGCTCCCCGCCCCTCCCCTCCATAGGAAATCTGCTGTGGCGGGGGGCAGTGGACCTGTACAGGCCACGCCCCCCGCCACTTACATATGCGCGCATGCGCACAATGTTCCTGGGGGGGTAATTTCTTATGGCGGTACGGGGTACCGGCACCCTATATTTTAGTGGTACGCCGTACCACCCCGTACCGCCTCTCTTGCAGCACTGGAGCCACCTCTAAGGCAGTCCTTCAGATACACATATTGGCAGATTAGTCCAGAAAACACAAAGAATATAGGGTAAAATATGACTCATTACACATCAGTCTCAGAAGCTTACCAGACTTACGTAAGACACCCATCTGACCCTGCATTTCTAGACTGTAAACAAAAACACCAATTAATGGAGTTTTTTGCTTACCAATGCTCAGTGACAGGTGGGCTTTATGGCCAACCGCTACTACCGTTAGGGTAACAAGGCCGGCCAACTGCTAGCCAACATGACTAAATGACACAAATCCAAAAACCACATCAAGATCCCAAAAATACACAAAAAGTACACACAACAACGGCTATTTTCTTCAAATTTCACCACATTATACACCACTACCACTGCAGATTAACATGTATATGATCGCCTGCTAGGGGAAGCCAGCCTACCCAGACTTACTGGTGACCAACGCATCTTAATAGAGAAATTGAGGTCTCCATGGTAATTTCACAACTCCCAAATGGAAAGTCTCTGGGGCCAGACAGCTATATGGGAGAATATTTCAAGATATTAAAGCCACACATAGTTCCTATTTTAACACTTTTATTTAAAGTGATTCATAAATACCAAATCCCGTTTCCCAACTTTACGGAATCCCACACTATACTTCTCCTTATACATGATAGGGATTTAGAGCTGGTATCCATCTACAGACCCATAACCCTTCTAAAGCAAGATCTAAAAATCCTATCTTAAATCATGGCCAACCGCCTCCAGTATATTATACCTTCCATATTGACCTCCGACCAGCTTGGTTTTACCATGATTGATACTCTGTGAAAGGGGTCCGTGCAGCTCTAGCCTCCTGTATCCACTGCAAATGTTGCTGATATTACTAACTGCAACTGATGAAAAGTAAATACCACAGTGTGCAAATTCATCTGGCAAAAAATTTGACCACGGATGCGGAGTGAATCTTCCCAATTTGAAACTCTATAACCAGGCTGGGGTGTTCCGATATATCAGAGACTGGGTACATACCACAACTAATCATACCAGCACTGATATTGATCAATCATTCTTGCCACATCAACACCTATTCTCATTATTGCATTGTCACAAACAAGAAATCCCGGATTCACTCAAAACCTCCTTTTGATGACAGTGTGGATTGTCTGGCACCATGCTAGACACAAACAGAACCTTAACAGCCATCATTCATTATTTTTACCACTTGTCGCAAATCTAGATTCCAAGACGGCCAGGCAACCCACCCTTTTCTATCCTGGAGATCCAAGGGTATCTCACACGTGAAAGCCCTTGTCAATAATATGGCGACAGCTCCCTTGACAGTACAAACATTGAAAGACAAATACAAACTCCCTTCTTCTCAGGCCCATGCCATTTCCCAAACCCAACACTATGCCAGTGCGATTATCAGACACCTTTCACCCCAAAACCGAACAAACTGCTTAGACACAATGCTATTCAAACCCACATTGGGCAGAAGGGCCATCTCCAGCTATTACCAGACCCTCTATACACCTATTGATCTGTCAACCACACATACAGGTTTACCGACATGGCTGCAATCCTTCCCCCAACTTACATTGAAACAATTACTACATTCCTTTTTTTACTCAAGGAAAACACTACCGGCCTCAATGTATAGAGAAATGTTTTATAATATCTATTATAATGGATACCTCTCCCCACAGAGACAGTATGTTATGGGTATCTCAGACACAGATATCTGCCCAAAATGCGGCAATCCCAATGCCACATTTAAACATTCTATGTGGGACTGTCCACTTGATCTGATTGATCTCCCAACATGTAACGCCAATGCCTGACTACTAGCATTCTTCCAGTTATGTCCATCCAAATTCTGCATTGTTCATGTACCCTTTGTTTCTTACGGGCATCTGTACTGTTTTCTCTGTTAGACAAAATTGTATACGAATGTACATTGTAATGTTTTTAATAATTGCTTCTTCTGTAGTGTCCTCTTCTAGGTTGGTTGCTGGTTAATGTCCAAGAACTCCCCATTTCCGCTTTGGTAAAGCTGGGTACACATTCGACAATACTAGTAACAGTTTTGCCAATTCTGACAAACGGCAACATTTAAATATCGCCCAGTGTGTACACACAATGTCGTTGACTATGTGCACTCCTGCGTATTGTTAGTTACTTACTCCGTCTTCTGTACAGGCAGGAAGACTGGGGGCATCACTAGGAAGAGTCATGTTGCCTCATGCAGAGGGAGTAGTAGTTCTAGAGCTGCATTACCACTTGGCTTCAATGTTATTAAGTGACCCATCTCTCAAAGGCGGTTCTGTCCTTTGAAAAAATTGCAGTGATGCATTAATGAGCAGGTATGATGGTGCAGATGGGACCCATCCTAAGAAAATAAGTTTGTGAAACCACACTGCTTGCACAATGGATAACGCCCTTTATTCAGATCTGATCGCAGTACAAATTTGTTCTCAAATGGGCAAAACCATGTGCACAGCAGGTGGGGCAGATGTAACATGTGCAGAGAGAGTTAGATTTGGGTGATGTGTTTTGAAACTGAAATCTAAATTGCAGTGTAAAAATAATGCAGCCAGTATTTACCCTGCACAGAAACAAAATAACTCACACAAATGTAACTCTCTCTATACATTTTACATCTGCCCCACCTGCAGTGCACATGGTTTTGCCTATTTTGAGAACAAATTTGGGTACTTGTTTCCTAGCACGGCGCCACCAATTTTAATTGTATACAATCGGGTTGCAAATATCGGGTCAATCGCATCGCATGCAACCAAATTGCATGCAAAGCTTGACCCGACCGACCCAATTTTTTACATTGGAACCAATGTGAAATGGTCCCTGAGACCCGATTTTACATTGGCCTCAATGTTAAATGCCCCCCAGACCCCATTTTTCATTGTATGCCCCCCCATTGTTAACGCCACTCCACGATCGACGTGAACTCGAAGCGTGGCGAGCGCAGCGGTACGCGTCCTCCGACCTTTTCATACCCCCACTATCCACGTCGGCGTGGAGTTGATTCTATATAGTGTGGCACCACACTATAGAAGGTCAACTCCACGCCGACGTGGATAGTGGGGGTATGAAAAGGTAGGAGGATGCGTACCGCCGCCCCTCGCGGGCTCGCTGCGCTCGCCACACTTCAGGTTGGCGTTCATCGTGTTAACAATGGGAGGGCATTATTGGGTATGGGGGGTCATTTAACATTAGTTCATATGTAAAATCGGGTCCATCGCATTGGTCACATTGTATGCCATTATAATGGCATACAATGGAACCAATTTTACATAGGAATTTAACATTACATACAATGCTTACAATGTAAAATCGGGTCGGTCGCGTCGGTCGCATCGCATGCCATTATAATGGCATGCGATGGACCCGATTTTACATTTCTCGGGAAACCTCAAAAAAAAGCCCGAAATCGGGTCGGTCGGGTCCCATCGTATACCTTAAGTTAAGGTATGCGATGGGACCTGATGGGCGCCGTGCTAGGAAACAAGTACCCTAATTTGTACTGCGATCAGATCTGAATAAGGGCCAGTATTCTAAGAAGTACAAGTTTATTAAGAAGCTTTTAGTTTCAGGAGTATATTTACTGAAGTGTGGGTATTACAGAACTGAAGATGTTGCCATTAGCAATCAATCATTCTAGCTGTTCTCTTCTAAAAGGTGCTAGATACTTGTGAAGTAACATTTCCACTTCTATCCACTTCTAATCTGCACTTTAGAAACACAGTATACCCCATAGTTTTCTTTTTCATGCGTCAATTGTATACATACCCAAAATGTAAAACCACAGTGTTTTTACTAGCTGTATTTTGCTAGTAGAAGCATTGCACTTTTAAATTGCAGGTATAAGCACAAACTGTAGTGCCAGGTTTTTAAAACTGGCAATTAATAAACCCCTTAAAGTAACCTCTGTTCACCACTGCATACCTCCCAACAGTCCCGATTTCAGCGGGACAGTCCCGATTTCAGCGGGACAGTCCAGATTATCAGGGCCTGTCCTGCTGTCCCTCCCGCTGCCAGCAGTGTCCCGCGGTGAGGGGGGGCTGTTGGGAGTCCCCCCTGTCGGCTTTCTAAGCAGCGGGGAATAAACGCTGTGCGCATGCGCACAGCGTCTATTCCCGCAGCCAGCGGGCTGGGGGCATGGCTAGAGGCTCACAGAGCCTCTGGGTCATGCCCCCATAGCGGCAAAATGGGGGCGTGGCCTCACGGGAGAGCGCTAGTATAGGCCACGCCCCGGAATTAGGCCACGCCCCCGGAATTTTCGGCGCGTCTACGGCGCGCAGCAGCTTTGTCCCGGCTCCTGGACATGAAAAGTTGGGAGGTATGCCACTGGGAGATGTGTCCTTCTTGTGCTGAGTATCAAATCTCAGAAAATAGTATTTTTATCATTCTAAATTACAGGAAGCCATTACATTCTAGAAACACTTAGCTGTGATGTATCACAAAACATTAATGGTTTTTAAATGGGTTATCTAATACTTAATGGAGAGTGAAAAGGCTTCTGAATACACGCTTTCAGATTTGTAGATGTCCAGAAATCCTTTCCATAAAAATAGTCTTACCTTTACAAAATAACCAACCGCCTGCTAATTTTACACCAAGGGAGATATTGAACCTATTGGTGGGGGGGATTCAATGCTTATGCGCACCAGCAGCCATCTGCACACGCCATATTTGAAAACCCATGCAGTTCCTCTTCCCTGCCTGGGGTGTCGCTGTCTGCTGTGGTGTATCTAGCACAAGTCTGGTTTGCATATCAGTGCTAATATACAGACCACACTGTGCTAGAAGCTCTACAGCAGACAGCGACACCCCAGGCAGGGAAGAGGAACTGCATTGGGTTTTCAAATATAGTGGGTGCTAGAATGAACACTAAATAAGGGAGCTACAGTATTACATTGTAGCTCAGTTCGGGCATGATCGGCAGCTGGTGCCGACATTTTAGCTCTCACCCTCCTGGTGCATAAAAAATGACCTCTTTTAGCACTTACTGGTTGGGTTTAGCTTATATATTTTCTTTGGTGTGTATGGAGGGGGGAATGTAGTCTTAGTTGTTTATGGAACAATTTTGGAATGATTCTTTATTTCTTATGCTTCTCCATACTTTGAAAATCTTATCCCAAAAATCCTCTATTTTGTAGAGACTAAGGGGGAAATATACTAAGATGAGAGTTCTATTTCAGATGGATGTTGCTATGGCCAACCAATCAGATACTATCTAATATCAAGGGTGATAAATAAGAAGTAGATTCTGATTGGTTTCCCATAGCAACATCCCATGTGAAATAGAACTCCCATCTTAGTAAATTTCCCCCTAAGGGACCTATGTATTAGTTATTGTTTATGGCAATGGGTATTTTCATTCTGCATGAATATATATACTCATTATGAAATAAAACTATATTTGCAGTGATAAATGCTGTTTCAGAAAGTTGCTTTATATGGAAAGACTTTTCCAGGTACCCTGACACAGGTCTGTGTAAAGTGTATGTTTGCTGCGGCAAGATGGAGGCTGCGGAAGAGGGATGAAAATCTCTTTCCTTCTGTACATGTAACCCTTCATACGCTATCACATAAATCTCCTGCATTAGGCTAGAGGTTCATGGCAACAATTCATACAATTCAGCAGACACTGCAGTTTCTACATAGTTTTATAAAGGAAAAAAATCTAATAAAATTCCCAAATATTTTTCCATGGCACTGTAAAAGATGTGCATTCAGAGGGGATATGGGTCATAAGGTCAACACAATTAAGGTTGACTAGTATTGGTCAACAGGTCATAGGTCAACATAGCTTCGGTCCACATGGAAAAGGTTGACATGAGTTTTTCAAGTGTACCGCATTCCATCGCATGGCTCGCTATGCTTCGAGCACGGTGCCTTGCTACGTGTGGCACACTATTATAATCTAACTCTCTGTCCAGTTGGATGGTAAAGTAAAAAGTCAAAAACATGAAAGACTATTGCTTTTGTTGACCTTTTTAATGTGTCGACCTATTGGTTGTCGACCTTAATCACTTTGGTGGTATGCCTGTAATTTTTCCAGGCTGAGTTGCTCTGCTGGGGGATGAGCTCTACTGGAAAATTTCTGGGCATGCCACCGACTTGTAGGAGTGTGCCAGTGATTTTTCCAGCAGTGCACCACTGCTCCTCCTCATCATCGGTAAACCCACCATCACCCATCATTCACCCTGGTGATCGTATTATCGGGGCACCCAGCTGCCACTCCTCAGCTCCTATAGAGTGCGCGAGCGCCCCCAAACTTTTCCAAGCGATGATGGGGAGCGATCAGTGGCAGCCCCAGGGGAGCAGGGTCTGCTGCAGAAGAAAAGTGTGCAGCCTCTTCACCGGTGAGTATTTTTGGGGCAGAACAAACTGGCTCTGATAGCTTTGTCCTGCCCCTCAAGGGGTTAATAGTGTCAACCTGCAGACCACATCCTCATTCATAGAGTATATTATTCTCTAAGTCCTAAAATAACTTGACAAAAAAAACACTGTATTGTACTCAAACTGGTTCAATGTATCTATTGTGTTACTCCACAAACATTTTATTCAGTGAAATAATCAATGTTAAAATGAAGTATGTATTTCACGATGAACTGAACTGGTCCTGCTGGGAATTTTAATATAATCTTTTATTTATTTGTTTAAAGGGCAATGTTTACAGGAGGGATGAGAGAAGCAAGCCAAGATGTTATTGAGTTAAAAGGTGTATCTTCCAGAGGACTTCGACACATCATTGACTTTGCATATAGTGCTGAAGTTACTCTTGACCTTGACTGTATTCATGATGTGCTGGGAGCTGCAGTTTTTCTCCAGATGGTACCTGTTGTTGAACTTTGTGAAGAGTTCCTGAAGTCTGCAATGAGTGTGGAGACCTGTTTAAATATTGGGCAGATGGCTACGACTTTTAGCTTGGCATCTCTGAAAGAATCCGTAGATTCATTTACATTTAGACACTTTCTTAAAATTTCTGAGGAAGAAGATTTTCTTCATTTGCCTTTAGAGAGGTTAGTATTCTTCCTCCAAAGCAATAAGCTTAAAAACTGCAGTGAAATAGATTTATTTCATGCTGCAATTCGTTGGCTGCAATTTGATTATTCTCGTCGTGCTAATGCCAGTCAAGTTCTTTGCCATATCCGCTTTCCACTGATGAAGTCTTCTGAGCTGGTGGACAGTGTTCAGATTGTAGATATAATGGTAGAGGATGTTCTTTGCAGGCAGTTCCTGCTGGAAGCTTTCAACTATCAAATTCTTCCATTCCGGCAGCATGAGATGCAATCTCATCGGACGGTTATAAGGTCAGATGTATCTTCACTTATAACATTTGGTGGAACGCCTTACACCGATAATGACCGTACAGTTAGCAGCAAAGTGTATTATTTGCCAGACATGGGTGCTCGTCAGTTTAAGGACCTATATGAAATGGAGGTTGGTTGTAGCCATGCTTGCGTTGCAGTGCTGGACAATTTTGTGTATGTAGTTGGAGGACAACATTTACAGTATAGAAGTGGGGAAGGAGCTGTAGAGGTCTGTTTCCGCTATGATCCTCATTTAAATCAGTGGCTACGAATTCAATCCATGCAGGAGAGCAGAATTCAGTTTCAACTACATGTCTTGTATGGCATGCTGTATGCAACGGGAGGAAGAAACCGATCAGGAAGTTTGGCTTCTGTCGAAAGATATTGTCCAAAAAAGAATGAATGGACCTATGTCTGCTCACTGAAACGTAGAACTTGGGGTCATGCTGGTGCTACGCTCGGGGGCAGACTGTACATTTCAGGAGGCTATGGAGTGTCTGTTGAAGACAAAAAAGCCTTGCATTGCTATGATCCTTCTTTAGACCAGTGGGAATTCAAAACGCCAATGAATGAATCAAGAGTTCTTCATGCAATGATCGGGACTAAAAACAAAATGTATGTGTTTGGCGGGAGGATGGATCATGTTGACCGATGTTATGATGTATTGGCTGTTGAATATTACACTCCAGAGACTGACGCCTGGACGACTGTGAGCCCAATGAGAGCAGGGCAGTCAGAAGCTGGCTGCTGTCTCCTGGATAAGAAAATTTTCATTATAGGGGGTTACAACTGGCACTTAAACAATGTGACAAGTATCGTACAAGTGTACAATGCAGAAACTGATGAATGGGAAAGAGACTTGCATTTCCCAGAGTCCTTTGCTGGAATAGCTTGTGCATCTGTTATACTACCACAAGTTACAACTCAGAGCTAATAGAAACATAGGGTGAGATTTAATAGGATGAGAGATTCAGAAAGTGAGAGATTTTAGCGGCAATCATTTACACTTTCTTTACATGGCAAAATCAGTTTGATTTTGCTGTGTAAATGATTGCTGCTTTAAAAAAAATGGAGATTTCTCACAAAATCTCTCACTTTCTGAATCTCTCATCCTATTAAATCTCACCCATAATATCTCTTTACGTTGACCTTTCTTTTTTTGTTTCCTATGATCTGTGCAATTAAAAGTAAATGATATACAAATGACAAGATGTTACCTACTAATACCACTGCTGCTGTACCCTAAATGCACAAGCCAACCATGTTTGTTTTTCTGTAAACAATATTTGCAGAATATTTCATTACATCATTATATATTGTACACTTTCCAAAATATGCTGTGAAATTAGAAGCAATACTGAATATATCTTAGAATGTAAGTAAATGTCTTTCTCTAGTAAATTTTGCACTTGCCTACCTCTTGTCTTCAAACCTTCCTTTCATTTGTAGCCCGGTACTGCTGCATATAGTTTTTCATTGTATTGCTTTGGCTGCACTGTAAACTGCAATTGCACACAGAATATTTTGAAGGGAAATTATAATTTTTTTTTTTACTATACATATGTTCAACTGTATCAGTGAGAATTTATTATACATTTAAAGTTGCTAGAGGTGCCATTTTTTATATTAAAAAGACAATCTACCAAAAAATGAACAAATGTATATATATATTTTTTTTTTTTTAAAATCCTGAATGACCATCAGGGGTGCTGACAGGTTGCAGGGGCCCCGGTGATATTGAGGGGGCGTGGCCATTGTAAGGGGTTTCCGGTAGGGGATGTGGCCACACCCCTGTGGAATAAATAAACACAATTTGCGGAATGCAGGGTGAGGGATCATCAATGCACACAGAGGGACAGAGAGGACAGCTGTCTCTCTCCACAGCTCAGCACACAGCACTGAGCAACATGTGCTGAACTGGGCAATTGGTATAGAGGATGTGCTGCGGTGGCAGCCGATCTCTCTCCGCACTGCTCGGATCCCTGCAGAGGGGAAGGGGAAGTGGGACCCGGGCCCCTCCAGCAGACCTGGGCCCTGGAAAAAGTACCCCCACACCTTGACTGCTGATCATAATAAATATTTTAACCATACCGCTATCCATACCAACGCATTCTACAGCCTAACCCTAACCTCCCACTAGTGTCTAATCCCAGTACTTACCAGCATGATCTGTTATGCCCTGTACTCACAGGGTGACTGGAGCAGTGTGCTGAGCGATCTAGTTAAGCACAGATTGCTCAGCACACCGCACTACACCAGGGATGTGTCACGGCCAGTGTTCTCAATTCAGAGAACACTGGCGATGACAAGATTTCTACTGCATTGCCATCGCCCATACATGCTGAGCAAGGGCGTAACTACCATAGGGGCAATGGGTGCAGCTGCTATGGGGCCCAGAGCTGAAGGGGGCCCATCTTTGCTGTCTGAGTAATATGTTTTACATACATTTATCACCATCAGTTGCTAAATAGGGGGCCCTTATAAACTTTTGCTATGGGGCCCACGAATATCTAGGTACACCTCTGATGCTGAGCAATCTGTGCTTCCTTTCTAAGTGATCTACTGTATACACTACTGCTTAGAAATGGGGCTGCAATCGCCCCTTGTATATGGCCCATTAGGATTCTGTCTGGTGGGATTCCGCTCTCTGCCTTTTGTTTGCTAGGATCCGAAAATGAAGTATGTTTCGCAATTCTTAGTACTAATGCTTTCTACAAACATCTAGTGTTGTACATATTCACCATATGAATACAGATGATCTAGCATTGATGCAGCATTCATAATCTGATGTACATACAGTAGGTGTAATGTGGTGTATTTACAATTAATGTGTTTGTGTCTTTAGGAAAATAATAATTTTTGTCTGTCAACAGTTAATTTGTAAATAAATTTAATGATAAATTAACAATAGTTTGTGATGGGTAAATAGCACTGACCAGCACTGTGTTTTTATGTAACAGTTAAGGTGGGTACACACGGAAAGATGTCGGAAGCGTTCCGACATCGTTAACGAGTGTATCAAATCGTTCATCGTGCGTACACACGGAACGATTGGATACACTTGACAAAAGATTTGTCTATGATCTTCCTGCATGCAGGAAAGATCATAGACCATCGTTAACGATTCACGGGTACGCGCATCGTTAACGATGCACGGAACGATTTGAACGATTGGTCGTTCCCATCGATCGGGAACGCCCACATCGGGCTTCAAATCTATCCGTGTATACCCAGCTTTAGTGTCTACTAAATGAAACAGTGTATCCTATACATCAAGAAATACAGTTACAATATATACTGCTGGATAAAAAGATAATTTAAAAAGTGCACTGCTTTGGCTGTTTGGGCAGCAGTCATGGCCTAAATTAGGCCTTCTGGTTCCCTGGTCAAGGCAGCACCCCCCACACCCACACAGCAGGATGGCAGGCTCTTAGTGGCGCAGAGGACGGTAATATGGTCACACGGCATCTACAGTATACTCTGTGAGCTGCATGTATGCATACAGATTGCATTCAATACATGCATTGCTCAGTCAGCAAATAGACACTGTAGACGCTGTTCCAGTGTGGCCAGGCTACCGTCCTCTGTGCAGGCCACTCCCCGCCGATGCCTCCTGCACTGCCGGGAGCCCGTGCTGTCCCCTAGTTACGGCCCTGCAGCAGGGCACCATGTTCCGTGCCCAAGACTCACCTGACTCCTAGTTGGCTGTGAACAGAATACTCTGCACCCCCACCGGCGCTGCTTCCTTCAGTCTTCATGGGTGATTCCAGATTGACGTTTTTGGTCAAATGACTGCTGGCCGGCTTTTTGTATAACAGTGCTCTACTACCAACCGGGGGGAATCTGTACAGTTTTTTGTGCTTGACTTCTAATGTGCTCAAGCTCCCTGTGTGGAGGAGCCTTGAGAGATGTTGCTTGTGTAGGCTGTTCTTTTTTTGTAAATATGCTTCAACATGTTTCAGCCCCAACGGCCTTCCTCTTGGAGGTATAAGAAGTTTGCTGGTTTCTTAGCTCTAGGGTTTTTGAACTATCAATGTAGGTCCCGCCTTGTTCCCTGATTGATCAGGGTTTGAATGATCGTTTTTCTTGATGAGGTTCTGTGATGATCAGAATTTACTGTTCTAATAGTCTCGATGGTTAATATTTGGTTGGTATATAATGGGTATAGGTCAAAAGGTCAACGCAACTAAGGTCGACATGCATTGGCTTGACTACTGCAAGTTGATATGGGCTTAGGTCGACACCTCAGAATGTTGACGTGGTCATTTGCTGGACATGGGCCTATCAAAATGTGGGGGCTAGTCAAAATGTCGACATGGGTTTTTCACTGTTTGTCCTAAATGTTGACACCGTATTGGTACACTGCGTCCCCTCGCATGGCTTGCTGCGCTTGCCATGCTTTGGGCACTATATTATTCTCCCTTCACGACTTAGTGGATGGTAGGGCATGAAATACCGCCTGGCGACCTAATGCTTGTTTTGACCTAACCCCATGTCTACCTAAGCAAATGTTAATCTTCAGTGGCCGACCCAATGCATGTCGACCTTAAGTGTGTTGACCTAACGACCGTATACCCTATATAATTAGGGAATCAGATGTTACTATATAGCTCATAATTCTGCTGGTAATAACATGTTGCATTAAAATGTATCTGTTTTTCTGGGTGCACAGTGCAGTGCATCCATTCCTATAGGTACATGAAGTTGGGATACGGTCATTTGGTCTACAGCATGATGGTCGACAGTCATTAGGTCGACACCATTATGTCGACATGGGAAAATGTCGACATTGGTCTAGGTCGACATAGGAAAAGATCGACCTGATTCTAGGTCGAAAGGTCATTAGTAGAGACAGGATTATATGCAACAAAAAAAGCTTGAAATATGCATGCAAATATGCATGAAAAATACTTATAATATGCATGAAAAGTGTTAAAATATGCTACATTAAATAATAAAAGTAATTTTTAACTTATTTATTTAAAGATCAGCATACAATTAGTTGCAAATAAACCTCAAAAATAGGCCCACAGCATCTGCAGATGTCAGGAAGCTGGCTGCTACAGAATACTGCAGATTCCAAAGCTCTTCTTGTATCAACTACACGGACCCTCATCTCCATCGCAGATGGATCAAATGTCAGCATAGCGTGTGAGGGTGGTGCAGTGGAAGGCTTCCTCCCTGCGCCACATACTCACTGTGACACAGCATTTTCTCCGTGCCGCGTGATGTCACAACCCTTCTGCCCGCCTCCTCTGCTGCAGAAGTCTGTCTCTTGGTGTAAAGTCCCAGGCCAGGGGCAGGCAAAGGTTCAGGAGCTTCGTAATGGCATCCGCCCCCACTGACTTTTATCAAGATGGATTGGCAGCCTAGAGCAGTGTCAGACATAGCGTACATCCAAGGTTCGCAACACTGTTCATTGCCCCAGCCTGCACACTCTACCACTACCTGGCCAGCAGCAGCAGGGCAAAGCAGTGCTGTGACTCGCGGGTGGGAAGAGGGCGGGGCCTAAAATATGCACCAATACTAGATTTTAGGTAAAATATGCAATAACCAGTGAGAATGGGCAAAATATGCAAATGCATATAATCCTGTCTCTAGTCATTAGTTTGACAGGTCATTAGTTTGCCAGTGTCTAGGCCGACCGTCAAAAGGTCAACATATGGTTTTTCACTGTTTTTTTGAGCCGACATGTGCCGACAGGTGGTATTTAATGCCCTACCATCCACTAGGGCGTGGTGGGAGAATAAAGTAGTGTGCCGAGCGTAGCACTTTAATCTGTGTCCATGTCGACTGTGTTGACATCCAGGTAAAAAAACAGTGAAAAACCCCATGTTGACCTTTTGACTGTCAACCTAGACATTGTCGAACTAATGACCTGTCGAACTAATGACCTTTTCCCATGTCGGCCTAGACCCATGTTGACCTTTTCTCATGTCGAACTAATGACTGTCAACCATCATGCTGTAGACCAAATGATTCCAACCCCATGAAGTTATTGATTTGTACTTTAGATTGGCTAAACTTACGCAAATGTGCCTAGGTATGTATATGGTTTTTGTGGGACGTATGTATGTTCTGAATGACCAAGCACTTTATCTACAAATGATGGATCTAATCTCATTGTCCAGGTTTAATCCCCTTGGAGCCAGTGTTCTTTTCTCTATCATCTAATCCTGGTGATGTAGCTCAACCTTGGGATGTGGGAGCCCAGGCACCTATGCTAAACTTTTCAGGGACAGGCTCCTCCCCTCCGCATCCCATCATGCTTCAGTTTCGTTTAGTCCAGTGGAGTGGGTACTATGCTGAACAGGCTGCCGGAGGCAGCCCAGGAAAGATAGTTAGAATTTTTTTATTTTATTAATTTTACACTAGCTGTTAGGCAGGCACAGTGGCAGGATTCTATGAGAATCCTCACACTGAGAGCGCAGCAGGAGCTGACATAAGAGCGTCCTATCTGCGTCCTGTGCGCAGGGAGACACTGTCTGGTCTCCCTGCGCAGCGCTTCAGACTTCCACAGCGGTGAAGTCTCCTGGGCCCGGGGGACCCCCGAACCGGCTCCCCACAGGGGGGAGATCATAGGGAACGGGGTTTCCGCAATGGCAGCCGCCATCTTGAAATCGGGCTTGCAGGCTGGACTCCTAATGGAGGGCGCAGCCTGTCACAGGACCATACCAAGTGATCTCCGGCAGAGGGGGAGGCACTTAGAGGAGGAGAAGCAGCACATAGGAGCGGCCTACAGGGGCAGTTGGCACCATAAGCTGCAGACCCTGCTGTGGCAGGGACTTTTGGTCTCTTCCTTCACCCTGCCTTTTGGCGCCTTTGGAAAGCACTGAACGCGGAGCTGAAGGTTTCCTGGCAGAGTGACCGCTTCTCCTAAACCACGCTACCCCCGCTGATTTGAGGATCTGTGAGGCAGACAGTTAAGTACTCAGCATACTTTTACTCAGTAATATCGCCTGTCATTTTGCACTGTGAGTGGTATTCATGACAGAGAGGCAGTCTGTTGGTGTGGTTGAGAGTGCGGTGGCCCTGGGATCTTGGTGCAAAATATGTGGCTTAGATTTAACACGAGGACAGATGGCTAAGGGGACATATTCCCTGTTTGTAAGGCTGGACCCAGTTGAGCTCAGGCTCAGAAAGGGGATCAGCCAGAGCCTCAGTGGGCAGTTGTGTTAGGTGACAGCCTTAGTACAGGCTTTAGACAGACATAAGGAGGACTTGGCAAGGTCTCCTAGGCCTTCATTTTCCTCACAACAGTTCCTTGGTTCCATTCCTTTATCACAAGGGGAACCAGCCTTGCTGCAAATCACAGGCTTTTGAAACCTCCATTCTAAAGAGGAAGGGGTTTTCCGTTTCAGTAATTTCCACCATGATAAGTGCAAGGAAACCAGTATCATCAAGGAATTAATCTGGAAGATTTATATTCGCTGGTGTGAACGTCAGAGAGCTCACACATCCAGATTTAAAATTTCTAGGTTCTTGCTTGTTTTGCAGGATGGATTCTCTTCAGGTTTAGGCCTCCAATCTTTAAAGGTGCAGATTTCAGCCTTGTCCATATATTTCCAAAAGAGATTGACTTTAATTCCGGAAGTGCAGACTTTTCTCCAAGGAGTACTTAGACTGAAGCCTCCTTTCAAACAACCGGTGGCTCTGTGGGACTTGGCCTTGGTTTTGTCAGTATTACAGAAGGCTTGGTTCGAGCCTTTAAGGTCGGCGTACCTGAAATTTCTTACATGGAATGTAACTTTGTTGTTGGTCATTGCATCAGCGAGGCGGGTCTCCGAGTTAGGGGCTTTATCCTGTAAAGTTCCATTTCTAATTTTTTCACGGGGATAGGGCTGGGCTGAGAACAGTTCCTAAGTTTCTACCCAAGGTGGTATCTTCTTTTCACCTAAATCAAGAGATTGTTCTTTCAGTGTTTAATCCTTCAGAAGACAGGAAGAAAAGGGACAAACTAAAAAATTTGCACGTAGTGCATGCCTTGCGCATTTATGTCTACAGGATGAAGGATCTACGTAAGACGGATTCCTTGCTGATTCTTTATGAAGTACATAAGATAGGTTGACCTGCTTCAAAACAGACCATTGCCAGGTGGTTGAGATTTGCCATCGCATTTGCCTATACTAAGGTGGGAAGACCTGTACCTTCAAAGATAAATGCACATACCACCAGGTCAGTGGCATCCTCCTGGGCAGTGCGCCATGGGGCTACAACAGAACAGGTATGCAGGGCTGCCACTTGGTCATCTGTCCACACCTTCACCAAATGTTATAGTTTCCACGAGTTTGCGTCGGAGGACGCATCATTCGGGCGAGCAGTGATAAGAACTGCGAACCTGAGCGTACCCTCCCAAAGGACCGGCTCTTGAACGTCCCAAGGTTGAGCTGCATCACCAGGATTAGTTGATAGAGAAAAGGAGATTTTTGTAAGAACTTACAGTTCAAATTCTTTTCTCTGAATCTATCCTGGTGATGCAGCGATCCCTCC
Source organism: Crinia signifera (assembly GCF_055691185.1). Classification (NCBI taxonomy): domain Eukaryota; kingdom Metazoa; phylum Chordata; class Amphibia; order Anura; family Myobatrachidae; genus Crinia; species Crinia signifera. The sequence goes on along the minus strand of NC_139217.1, from coordinate 230,734,485 downwards.
CCTTACGCTCAGTAAGTACTGCCGTTTTCATGAGTTGTCATGTTAAATTGGTTATGTTATTAAATAGTTTTGTGCATATAATATGTTCAGGCGATGTTCTGAGTTTTTGTATCCTAGAGTGCTCCTAAAGTTTAACTGAAGTGTGATGGGATGCGGAGGGGAAGAGCCTGCCCCTGAAAAGTTTAGCATAGGAGCGGACCCTCCCACATACCAAGGTTGAGCTGCATCACCAGGATAGATTCAGAGTTTGAATGGTAAATTCTTACAAAAATCTCCTTTTCTGTAACATTGGGGCAGATGTATTAAGCCTAGTTAATGTAGAGATAAAGTGAAAAGTGATAATGCACCAGCCAATCAACTCCCAACTGTCATTTTTTCAAACACAGCTGATTGGTGGGTGCGTTATCACCTTCCACTTTATCGCCACTTTATCTCTTCACCAGTCTTAATCTGCTCCATTATTCTCAGTTCCTCTCTTCTGATTTGTTTCATTTAGCCCCCCCCCCCCTCTCTCCAATTGTGAATTCACTATTTTTATTCTTGTGAATTTGAGTAGTGTTGAATCACTGTGCATTTGTTTGAAGTGATCCCTTGCCATTAGTTAGGATTATGCTGTGTTGGCTACGGGAAGATTACTGCAACAAGTTGGTTTGCATTTATATAGAGTAGTGACAAAGGAAAGTATTGGGGACTCGCACTAGATGGTGGGAAAATTCTATTTATTTAAGATTATAGTTCATTTGGGGTCATAACTGACCTCATTGGAGATTGCCTCTCACTAATTAGTCACTCTTCACAATGGGGCCAAGTCCCCCCTAAATGTGTATGTTATGTGACGGTCAGTGGTGCACGCCTGAGTTGTAATAGCCAAATTATCAAAATAGGTAGCATAAAAAGACACTCACCCTTGGTTCCATTCCTTTATCACAAGGGGAACCAGCCCTGCTGCAAGTCACAGGCTTTTGAAACCTCCATTCTAAAGAGGAAGGGTTTTCGGTTTCAGTAATTTCCACAATGATCAGCTGCACCTTTTTTGATAGTTTATATAGGGTATGTTATTTTTATTAAATTATTTGTCATGAAAACCCAGACCTACATGCAATCCTAACGTCAATGGTCTGTTGCTTTAAAACATTCATTTGCATTTGAATACACTAATTATATTTACTGAATTCGAGTATTGTTTTCTTTTTTTTTTTTACACTCTTTGGTATATGTGTACAGTATACAGCACAGTGAAATTACATACAGTTGTCACAGTATACTGTACAGAATTTGTGTAAGGGAACTTGGACACACACACATACTGTACAGTACATTAAGCCCAATTGAAGACAGAATCTTTGAATACAGCTGGTTAACGCTGGCTGGTCAAACCCTGTACTGTATTTGTGTAAGGGGACTTGGACGTACACATACTGTACAGTACAGTAAGCCCAATTGAAGACCGCATCTTTGAATACAGCTGGTTAATGCTGGCTGGTCAAACCCCCATCTACCTCCCCTGGGAGGGAGGTGTGATTTTGACCATCCAGAGTTAACCAGCTGTATTCAATGAGGCCAGAGTGAATGTACTGTAAATAAAGGGCTAATACAGCACTTCAGGCACTTTAGTTAGGGGAAGACACTATAGAGAATGCACCAGTAAGTTGAAAAATTCAATACTACAGTATGCTTTGTATTGTGCGTATTGAGACACTCGGAAAGTTTAGTCATGGAAACAGGTTTTTTTTTGTGTGTGTGTATACTTCATGTTATGAGTTGCACACCCAAGCCTAATGTCAATGCACTGTTTTAAAACTTTTGTTTGCGTCTGAATACACTAATTGTATTTACTGAATTAAAGTATTGTTGTCTTTTTTTAACTCTCCACCTGTTTACTGGTCTGTGTGTGCCTGTACATTACAGTTGACATGATCCATTTGCCAGAGCTTGTACTGTATATCTATTCGCTGCTGGAGTAGTGAAGCATTATCCACCCAGTGGTGGAGATGTGTATTGCATGATGTGTATATTGTCACACCTCAATGCGTCCAACTGTGGAGTGCCAAAATCCATGTCTAGGCGCATCTATGAATAAGCGTTACTTTATATGTACACATATATGAGAAGTGTGCATTAATGTAATGATGTATCAGAAAAACATCAAGCATTATAATTTATTGAAAACACACATATGGAGAGAAGGGTTTTATCAACTTCCTCCTCAGTAGTGGAATAGTTTCTTAGCAGACCTTTGTTCAACCTGCAGCTGTCATGGACGGCATGATTTTCAAAATGAGGTGATTCATGGCAAACCAAAAAGTATACTTAACTCCAGTCATAAATTGCGAGACATAATTATGGGTGCCAGTAAATAGTCCATACTGAGTATTGAATGGTACAAAAAGCTGACTGTGGGCATGCTGTCTCTTAGTTTGTGATCCAGGTCATACAGAAAATCATGTGCAGAGGGACAGTCTACAAAGAGGTTCATACATGTTTTCTCACGGATGATTCACCAGGAGCAATGTCAATATTTGCACCAGTTACAAGAATCTTGAGTTAAGTCAATTTAAGGTAAGTTCTGTTTCTGTTTTACTCGGGAAACTTTTATTCCTTCTTCCTTTATTCTTCTCCTCCTTCTAATATTATATTGTATTATTGACCTCTCATATTCCTGAAGCAAATGTCCTATTAGGTCTACTCAATTGAAACCGTATTATAATTAATAACTTGTAAAACTTTTAATACAAAACTCAAGAATTATTATATATGTTTTATAGTCATTTGGTATATTCATCTCAAGAAACACTGCACACATTTTGTGGAAAGTAGGAGTGTAGTCAAATAAACAATTTACAGTGTAACATTCACATACAGTTAAAACAGTACTAATCAAAACACAATGTAAGATGGGAAAGAGATATAAAATGAAAATACAGAGAGAATTAAAGTTAGAATGAAAGGGGACAGAGTGGATTGGTAGACTTCATTTTAAAACTCCCAGAATGCATAGTCGTAGCGGCCATTTTGTTGCCATTAAAGATTCCACTATATGGTATTCCAGAATGAAGTCAAAAGCCCACTATCTCATTACACACCATTGCAACAATCACATGCTAAACTTACCCGGATAACCATACCGCAAATCCCAACACGCCGTTGTTATAAGCACGTGGATACACTGTATTAACTAAGCAAGACACATGGCTAGACAAACATGATCCACTACACAGCAACCATAATTCATATATATATATTCTATATAAATATATAAAAAAAGGAAAGGTGGCACTCAGAGACAAATTGTAGGTGAAACCAAAAAGGGTTTAATGTGTCATCATGCAACGTTTCGGGTTTGTGCCCCTTTATCAAACCAACAAAACAAAATCACTTGTTGTTTTGTTGGCTTGATAAAGGGGTGCAGCCCCCAAACTTGATGACACATTAAACCCTTTTTTGGTTTCACCTACAATTCGTCTCTGAGTGCCGCCTTCCCTTTTTTTTCTGAATACACACAGCCTTGCATTGGGAAAGGCACTAGGGCACATTTAACTGTACAGCACCAGGGAGTGCTGGTTCCCACAGAATATATATATATATTTATTATGAAGGAATTGTGGTTGGTACAAGCCACACACTATGCCATACTATACTATGCAGTAATGATACTTAGCATTAGATTTCCAGGCCAGGCGTAAAGAGACCCATTGTTGTGGTCTGACCTGTGTCCTATGTGTAGAGAGATTCTTGTCTTCTCGAAAGGATAGTTACCACTGACTATAGCTTTATCCGCATGGCTTCAAGGCCTGTGAGTGTGTGTCTCTACACAAAAAGCAATACTACCTTATTAGTTCATCCTGCAGGTTAGCTGTGCATCTGTGAGCATGCAAATAGGCTAAGCTACATCCATTGAAATGCTTAATTAAGCCATTCCAAAGGGGTAGGTGAAATAAGTGAAACATGTAGTCATTTGCATCTACTGAACTTTTCACAAATGTCCTGACATTGCAAAGAAGGCTCGCACCGTGGGAGTGAGTTGAGGAATTTCTTTACCACTCTTATGCTGTGTACACACGGTCCGATTTCCTTTCCGATGTTGATGATATAGTCAACATCGGATCGGAATCGGATGCAGATCTCAAGGGTTTTAACCCTTGCGATCCCGATCCGGATGCGCTTTCACGTATCGGAAGCCATAAAGTCTTGGCTGCCTTGTCTATATAGTGCAGATCTGCACTATATAGTCAAGATAGGATGCAAATCGTATGTGCCTTAAGATCCTATCCACGATCCTATCTGAACGGATCGTGGATAGGATCTTAAGGCACATCTTCCGTGTGTACACACCTTTAGGGACTCCTTGCACATACAGTAACTGACCACTTAAGTCTGTCCACCTTGTAGCACCAGATGAAGTGGAAAACTACCATTGACCATGGCCACACCTACACTACAAAACAGGAAGAATCTTCATTGTGTGATCTCTGAGGCTTGACAGTACTATATTTTGTGTCACTATCTCTAATCAGAATATTTTGGCCACACCTTCTCCACTGCAACATAATCCCATTATTTTAATGAAGTCAGGTTTGATTGCAAAGGGAAAGAAGTGAAGCACAGCAGATGCCACTACCCAGAGAGTATAGCCTTGGACTATGAAAGAGAATAACAAAAATATCAAGCTACTTGCAAGATAACGAGAATAAAGGTACTAAAGAACCAGGCTCCAATGGAGCACTTACGTGACCACACACTGGAAAAAGAACCAGCAGACTTCCAGCAGGTGGAAAGAGGCAGGCTGGGAGGAACAGGAACTGGCTGATACCAACAAGGACCTGTAGAGGGGCAGATGAAACTCTTAAACTCAGCAATATCACTGGCGGGGCTGAGCTAGGCCTGATCCCTTAAAAGGGATACTCTGGCCAATCAGCTGCTGCCATTAAAACCTTCCCCCTAAACCTAATAACTTCAGGTGGCCGAGCGCATTCCTGCCCGGCATCCCCTGTAGCTATAGCAACTGCTGGGTGGCTGCAGGGGAACGCCGAGGGGCAGAACGGACATCACCTGGCCATGTTTAAATGGCACAGGGGAACATGGCGCCGCTGGGCAGGAAGTGCCGTGTCTGCCCCTCAGCCCCAAAAAGAACATTCTCTTGAGTCTGAGAGCATGTAAATCCTCATCCGAAACCCATCTTTCTTCCGGCCTGTAAACTTTCCAATGGACCAAGAAATGAAGGGAGCCACAACAAAACTTGGAATCCAAGATCCTCTCCAATAGGAACTCTTGTCGTCCTTGGACGTCCACTGGAGATGTCCCTGTGTTTAACCTACCAGGGAACTTATAGGAGAAGAATACTCGCTTAAGAAGAAATGCGTGGAAGGTGCTAGCAATTTTGAGAGACTTAGGTAGCAAAAGACAAAAAGCCACTGGATCTCTTGATTATCTGAAATGGACCAATGAATCTCGGACCAAATCTTGCCGAAGGTTGATAAAGCCTGATGTTCCAGGTAGACAGCCATTCCCAGTCACCAACCTTAAACGGACAAGGACGCCTGGACTTATCAGAGACCACCTCTTTAAAAGCCATCTCCCTAAGGGCAACAAAAGTTCAGGCTTCAGGTCCCAAGGAATTGGCCCGAGGATGAAACCCGAACACTGAAAAGAAGGGCGAGGGCTTGGAGGCAGAATGGTAGGCATTATTATAAAGAAACTCTGCCAAAGATAGACAGACAATCAACCCAATAATTTTGTAGTTTAGAAACAAAACACAGCAGGTATTGGGGGAAATTTACTAAGAATACAAATGCAAAAAGTTGCATTCGTATTCTTAATACGAATTAATACGACAGCATACCTCGTATGCTTTGTCGTGTTCTGGAGGGGGCAAATACGACTGCTTTGTAACCCTCCGATGTCATATTAATTTGTATTAGCTGGCCGTATATAAGACCGCTAATACGAATTAGTGTAGGCAGTCTGCACGGATCAGTCAGATCCGTGCAGGCTGCAGTGGAAAGAAAAGAAAAATAAATAAATAATAAAAAAAAAAAACGGCGTGGGGTCCCACCCACAGCTGAAACCAGCACTAGGCTGACAGAGCCGGGCCAGTAATTAAAAATCAGGAAACCCGACAAATAGGGGTTCCCTGATTATTAACAACCAGCCCCAGGCTCCAGGTCCGGGGCTGGTTCCCAAAATACGGGGGACAAAATGACTAGGGGTCCCCCGTATTTTAAGAACCAGCCCCAGGCTCAACCAGCCAGCAGGCTAATGCCACAGCCGGGGGACACTTATTATATAAGGTCCCGCGGCCAAAACACTCACCCTACCGACCAGTCAGGCTGGCCAGGGGCCCTGGGGGAGTGGGGACCCCCCAATAAAGGGGTCCCCCCCCCTACAGGAATTACCTAACCATGCTGAAGCCTGGTGCTGTCCTCGATGCCCCTGGGCGGTGGGCATCGAGCTGATTTGAGTATAAAAAATAGAATAAACTATTGTTTTAACCGTGGAACTATGAGTCCCAGCAAGCCTACCCTGCAAGCTGGGACTTGTAGTTCCACACATAAAAAAATAGTTAAATAAACACACACTGACACATAAGAAATATACAACTTTAATACATACATTACACACATACTGATACTTAACTATCTTGATCCCGTAGGTAGGTCCCAGGGTCTTGATCCTGTGCCTTGTCCTGCTCCATGTCGGCGGTGGGCTTCATGTCGACGGCGTCTGTGTCGGTGGCGTTTGTCGGCGTCCATCCGGGTCCGAAGAAATCCATGGGGGACCTGTGGAAGGAAATCCTACTCACCCAGGTCCTCTGCCGAACATCCCGACATCTTCTCAGTCTCCGCCGCTGGTACACGCTTGGAATGAGAGGCGCAGAGATGTTTCATCTTCCGCGCCTCTCATTCAAATGATTCTATTGACCGAGAAAGTTGCCTCCTGATTGGCCGCTAGGCGACCAATAGAATCATTTGGATGAGAGGCGCGGAAGATGAAACATCTCTGCGCCTCTCATTCCAATCGTGTACCGGCGGCGGAGATGGAGAAGATGTCGGGATGTTCGCCAGAGGACCTGGGTGAGTAGGATTTCTTTCTACAGGTCCCCCATGGATTTCTTCGGACCCGGATGGACGCCGACACAGACGCCGTCGACATGGAGCCCACCGCCGACATGGAGCAGGACAAGGCACCGGACCAAGACCCTGGGACCTACCTACGGGATCAAGAAAGGTAAGTATCAGTATGTGTTTGTAATGTATGTATTAAAGTTTTATTTTTCTTATGTGTCAGTGTGTGTTTATTTAACTATTTTTTTAACTGTGGAACTACAAGACCCAGCAGGCCCTTTTAATGACCCGCAGGCTGGGACTTGTGGTTCTCCAAGTCCTAGCTTGCAGGGTAGGCTTGCTGGGACTCATAGTTCCACAGTTAAAAACAATAGTTTATTCTATTTTTTACACACAATCAGCTCGATGCCCACCGCCCAGGGGCATCGAGGACAGCACCAGGCCTCAGCCTGGTCAGGTAAGTCCTGGAGGGGGGGACCCCTTTATTGGGGGGGTCCCCACTCCCCCAGGGCCCCTGGCCAGGCTGACCGGTCAGGGGGTTAATGCTTTGGCTGGGGGACTTGTATAAAAAGTCTCCCCCCCGGTTGTGGCATTACCCTGCTGGCTGGTTTGGCCTGGGGCTGGTTCTTAAAATACGGGGGACCCCTAGTCATTTTGTCCCTCGTATTTTGGGAACCAGCCCCGGACCTGGAGCCTGGGGCTGGTTGTTAAAAATCGGGGAACCCCTATTTGTCAGGTTCCCTGATTTTTAATTACCGGCCCAGCTCTTTCAGCCTGGTGCTGGTTGCGGCTGTGGGGGGGGGGACCCCACGTTGTTTTTTTATTTTTTTATTTATCAATTTTTTTTTACACTGCAGCCTGCACGGATCTGACTGATCCATGCAGGCTTAAAGCAAATACGACAGGAAAATAAGGTGTATTTTCCTGCCGTATTTTCGTGGCTGTTTCACGCCAATTAGCAGCCGTATTATCAATACGGCTGCTAAGTAAATCAGGAACCACCATTCTTTTGAATGGCGATTCCTGTCGTATTCTATCGATGGTGTAGACATTCGTATTTGTAAATACAAATACGAATGTCCCATCATTAAGAATACGAAATTCAATTTTTTTTTTTTAGTAAATTTCCCCCATTGTTTCAGAGGCTGATTCAGTCGCTTGGTCTGCCCATTCGACTGAGGGTGGAAGGCTGAAGTCAAACTAATTTTGATCTTCAAAGCAGAACAGAACAGTCACCAAAACAGCTAAACAAATTGTGGACACCTGTCAAATGTTCTGACAGCCGGAAGAGATTGGAAGACACACCACGATGCCCATCAGCATGTGAGACCAGGGCCTATAAGGAACGGCCAGAGGCATGAGCTCCCAGAAGGCTGACACTGAGGCACCTTATGTCTGGGCAGGAAAGGACAAATTTCGGTACTTGTGTAATATCTGGGCGCCCGATTTTTTCATTGTATTGCATCTCATCACATCGCATTGCATGCAATATAGTGGCATACAATTCATGCAATGCGATTTTTCATTGTAAAGCCCAGATTTTTTATTGTATAGTCACCCATGGGTGATTTCATACCCCCACTATCCAACTATGCATGGAGTTGATTTTATATAGCGTGGCGAGCGCAGCGAGCCACCGAGCCAGAAGCGTGGCGAGCGGACGCAGAATACATGTAAAGTAATCTGCGTCCCCTCGCCACACTATATAAAATCAACTCCATGCGTAGTTGGATAGTGGGGGTATGAAATCACCCATGGTTGACTATACATTTAAAAAATCAGGTCTTTACAATGAAAAATCGCATCGCATTGCATTGCATGCCTTAAGTAGTGGCATGCAATGAAAAAAATCGGGAGCCCAGATAATACACAAGTACCCAAATTTCTTGGTATCTGAGAAATACCTGGCCACCAGACCACCCTGGACAACAGATCCAAGGATCCAAGGATGAAGTGCAATCTTACTGTCATGAAGCTCCACCAATACTCTACATCTAAGAAATTTAACATTGTTACCTATGGGAAATCGCGGGCATCGCGTCGGTCGCGTCGCACCCGATATTTTAGTGCATTCAATGCCCGCGATGGGCACCGTGCTAGGTAAAGAGTACCCATCCTTATGCTGTATTATAAGAGCAGTTAAATAAAAAACTTTAAAACCGAAACACAAATGGGAAAAACACACAGCAGTAAGGATTGGGGAGGACAACAGTATTGAGGCATATAGGGGAAGAAAGTGTAGAGAATAACAAACACTGGTTCACGCTGTGGGAGTGCTGAATCTGCAGTGAACCACAGGGTGTGATCAACTGCAGATTCAGCACTCTGAACTAGTGTTTGAACAATCTACATGTGGCCTTTATACTAGTGATTTTTTCCAATACTTTTCTATTTTCCCAATTGGTGCTGGAATCATCCTTCCTTGTTTTGTGCGAGGAGCACATCCATTAAGGTGTCAGCCTTAATGATCGTAATTTCATTGCTTTCTTCATTTTAAATGGTAGAAATGTAGTCCTTTTTGTGAATATTCAGATCATGTCTTTAAAAGCTTTATGGGACTTGTGAAACCATTAAGCTTTTGGAATATTCCAGAGATGCTCTTAATATCACTGTTGTAATTCCTGGTTATCTCGGTTTCTCTGGCCACTGTGACCTCTTGAATCAGTCCAGGCATTATCTGACCATTCTATTTAACTAGGCCTTTATACCCACAGAACCTATTGTATTTTGTTTTGCTTACCATTTTCTGACTTTCATGAATAATTGTCTGCAGTTTATACAGTAAATTTTCAGTTTCTGAAATATTTAAATTGCCCTTTCTGATATAAACAATTTAACCACAGTCTGTCTCTTTTGGTGTCCATACATCGACAATGTTAAATCCACAATTTAATTTTGCATTTCTTTCCCGGTTGCAAAATTTCCCAATCTTACAGTCTGCGCCCATACTCTACAGAGTCATTTGCAGATTTTTATTATTCTTTACATTGGATCTTCATATCTGAAAATGTCCAAACACCACCTAATGTTAATCTCTTCAGCAGTTATTGTAAGCAGCGGAAGAAGTGTATGATTTTAAAATGGTCACACAAAAGACCGATCACCACCATACATTAGCAATTGCAAGTCCAATTCATTGCAGATTGACCATCATGTTGGACAATCTGCAATGGTGATTGCGGTCACTTTTTGATTGCAATAGTTCATTGGGCGTGTCCATATATGAGCAACGGTTTAAAATGCTCATGAAAAAATTGTTACATTGCCTTAATCCATTGCTGATATATGATCACATCTCTTCCCCATTGTGGTGCTTGGGCAGAACAACATTGAATTACATTGGTTTTCATATTCGTATTTGTATTTGTATTGGATCCTTGGATCCAATCGCGGGTGCGACGCGACCGACGCGATGCCCGCGATTTCCCATAGGTAACAATGTTAAATTTCTTAGATGTAGAGTATTGGTGGAGCTTCATGACAGTAAGATTGCACTTCATCCTTGGATCCTTGGATCTGTTGTCCAGGGTGGTCTGGTGGCCAGGTATTTCTCAGATACCAAGAAATTTGGGTACTTGTGTATTATCTGGGCTCCCGATTTTTTTCATTGCATGCCACTACTTAAGGCATGCAATGCAATGCGATGCGATTTTTCATTGTAAAGACCTGATTTTTTAAATGTATAGTCAACCATGGGTGATTTCATACCCCCACTATCCAACTATGCATGGAGTTGATTTTATATAGTGTGGCGAGGGGACGCGGATTACTTTACATGTATTCTGCGTCCGCTCGCCACGCTTCTGGCTCGGTGGCTCGCTGCGCTCGCCACGCTATATAAAATCAACTCCATGCATAGTTGGATAGTGGGGGTATGAAATCACCCATGGGTGACTATACAATAAAAAATCTGGGCTTTACAATGAAAAATCGCATTGCATGAATTGTATGCCACTATATTGCATGCAATGCGATGTGATGAGATGCAATACAATGAAAAAATCGGGCGCCCAGATATTACACAAGTACCGAAATTTGTCCTTTCCTGCCCAGACATAAGGTGCCTCAGTGTCAGCCTTCTGGGAGCTCATGCCTCTGGCCGTTCCTTATAGGCCCTGGTCTCACATGCTGATGGGCATCGTGGTGTGTCTTCCAATCTCTTCCGGCTGTCAGAACATTTGACAGGTGTCCACAATTTGTTTAGCTGTTTTGGTGACTGTTCTGTTCTGCTTTGAAGATCAAAATTAGTTTGACTTCAGCCTTCCACCCTCAGTCGAATGGGCAGACCAAGCGACTGAATCAGCCTCTGAAACAATGGGGGAAATTTACTAAAAAAAAAAAAATTGAATTTCGTATTCTTAATGATGGGACATTCGTATTTGTATTTACAAATACGAATGTCTACACCATCGATAGAATACGACAGGAATCACCATTCAAAAGAATGGTGGTTCCTGATTTACTTAGCAGCCGTATTGATAATACGGCTGCTAATTGGCGTGAAACAGCCACGAAAATATGGCAGGAAAATACACCTTATTTTCCTGTCGTATTTGCTTTAAGCCTGCATGGATCAGTCAGATCCGTGCAGGCTGCAGTGTAAAAAAAAATTGATATCTGAGAAATACCTGGCCACCAGACCACCCTGGACAACAGATCCAAGGATCCAAGGATGAAGTGCAATCTTACTGTCATGAAGCTCCACCAATACTCTACATCTAAGACACTCAGGAACAAAGAAACAACCTGACGGAGTTTGGTTGGGAGCCTGACTCTGAGCCTGGTAAATAGGACCCTCTACGGTCTGATTGATAGCAGCCTGGATACACATAGCAGGAAGAATTGAAAATGTAGCTGCCATGTGGTCATGCTGAGGAAGGAAACACAGAGAGAACACGTCTGCCTGGGTGTTTTTAGGCCCCAGCCTGTAGGTGATAAGAAAGTTGAACCGAGTGAAGAACAAAGCCCAACGAGCCTGCTGGGCATTTAGCCTTTTGTCCCTCTCAATGTATTGCAAATTCTTATGATTGGTCAAGACCAGATTCTGATGAGTGGCCCCTTCCAGCCAATGCCTCCATTCATCAAAGGCAACCTTGATGGCCAACAATTCCCTATTCCCCACGTCCTAATTGGCTTTTGCTGAGTAAAACTTCCTCGACATGTAAGCGCATGGATGGAGAACAAGAGAATTAGAATCCTTTTGCGAGAGTCCAGCCCCTGCTCCGACCTCAGATGCATCCACCTCCACAATAAAGGGGAGGTCCGGATTGGGATTTCTTGGGATGGGAGCTGACACAAAGGCCTGTTTGAGAGCCCAGAAGGCTTGCTTCTTCTGGGGAGACCACTTGGATGGATCTGCACCTTTCATGGTCAGAGCCACAAGAGGTGCCACTACTGAGGAATAAGAATGAATAAAGCACCTATAGTAGTTAGCAAACCCCAAAATCCTTTGAATAGCTGTAAGATTGTTGGGTTGGACCCAATCCACCACGGCTTGGATTTTTTTGGGGTCCATGCTAAATCCCTCAGAGGAAATAATGTACCCTAAGAAAGACACTTGTGACGCTTCGATCTCGCACTTCTCAAGCTTAGTGAACAGACTGTTCTCCCGCAACTTCTGCAGCACTTGCTTAACTTGAGATCTGTGCGAGTCAAGGTCTCTGGAAAAAATCACAATGTCATCAAAGTAGACAATGAATGGTACTTATGTATTATCTGGGCGCCCGATTTTTTCATTGCATGCCACCACTTAAGGCATGCGATGCGATGTGATGCGATTTTTCATTGTAAAGATCCGATTTTTTATTGTATAGTCAACCATGGGTGATTTCATACCCCCACTATCCAACTACACATGGAGTTAATTTTATACAGTGCGGCGAGCAACGCTTCGGGGTCGGTGGCTCGCTACGCTCGCCACACTATATAGAATCAACTCCATGCGTAGTTGGATAATGGGGGTATGAAATCACCCATGGGTGACTTTACAATAAAAAACCGGGTCTTTACAATGAAAAATGTCGCATCGCATGAATTGTATGCCACTATATTGCATGCGATGCGATGAAAAAAATCAGGCGCCCAGATATTACATAAGTACCCATGAATTTCCCCAGAAAATCTTGTAGCATGTCATTGATTTGATTATATCCTGAAAGATAGCAGGGACATTAGAAAGACCAAAAAAGCATGACTAAATATTCTTAATACCCTGACTGGGTACTAAAAGCAGTTTTTTACTCCTCTCCGGTTTTGATCTTGATAAGATGATATGCTCCTCTAAGATCGATCTTGGAGACGATGGTGGCAGACTGCAGTTGATCAATTGGAGTGGATAGGTTTTCTTTATCGTGATCTTATTAAGAGCTCTTAAAAATCAATACATGGTCAGAGAGAGACGTCTTTCTTCGCAACAAAGAAGAACCCGGCACTTAACTGAGACTTGGAGGGCCAGATAAATCCTTTTTCTAAACTCTCCTGAACATACTGTACTTATCCATAGCCTTAGGCTCTGGGATGGACAGCACATAAAGTCTACCCTTTGGTAACTGAGCATCAGGAAAGAGTTTAATTGCACAGTCATAAGGACGATGCTGAGCTAGGCCGGATCCCTTAAATGGGATACTCCAGCCAATCAGCCGCCACCAATAAAACCTTCCCCCTAAACCTAATAAATTCAGGTGGCCGAATGCGTGCTGCCCAGGGACCCCTGTAGCTATCACAAATGCCGGGCAGTTGCAGGGGAACACCGAGGGGCGGAACTGACGTCATCCTACTTGGCAGAAGTGACACGTCCCAGGTGAGCGAAAATAATGCTGGGGAACCTGGCACCACTGGGCGGAAGTGCCGCTTCTGCCCCACGGGCACCAGCACTCTGCTGCGGTGGCGCTGCTGCTACATTGTCAGTGCGGATAACATAAGTAATACTTCTAGAGATGATAGTTCATCACAAATGTCTTTTTTAATGGAAATTGTATATTCCAACATAATTTATTTATTTCAGCTCCACAGCAGAAAAAGGGAACATCCACACCTGGATGAGGCCGCATCTCAAAGGAAAAACGAAAAAAACTAAAACCTTATTCCATGGGTATGGAAATGCAGAAAACCTTTTAAAGTTAACTTTTTCCTTTTTTTTTTTTTAGATACAATACACAATGAGCCACATTGGTGTCAATGTGTAACACCAATGTTTATAGCCTTAAAGTAGCCAACACTATGGCTGTCTACAATCACACTTCCCTTAAATAGTCCCTAGCTGCATGTTCGGTGCAAACACGTGGTTCCAGGTCCAAAATCGATCTTTTTTTTAGTCTATACTTTACACAACTAGTCATAAATATGGTTGTGAATAGAAGAACTGTTAGGTGTAAATGTTTTTGTTTAGTCTTTAAACAATGTGTTAATTATAGTTACATACAATATTTGCTGTAACTCAAGCCCATCTTATCTTGTTCCACGGAGCCAAGTTAAGCACGAGGTCACCCCGGAAATGTTGGAAATCATCCTGAAGCCAGTCGATCCAGTGCAGAGTATGAAAGCAAACCTCTGATAACACAGCACATACTTGGGCAGATTAAACCACCACATGCCCCTACAATCCAATGTGCCCATTCTGCTGATGAACTGGTTCTCTGGACACTTTCAGGGGCAAACAGGTGTCTTTCATGGACACTCAAACCCAGAAGCTACACAGTGTTGATCAGCACCTTCACAGTTTTTGGGGCCTACAGCTACACAGTATGGGCCATCGATGTTAGGTATTGGGTGTAACCCCGCAGCCTGGACTGCTGTTCAGGACAGCCACGGCAAACCCTACTCTCACTCTGTTGTACCCCCCAGGCTGGGTGACCGACCTCTGCAGGTGTTCTAGTCTTCGCCTGTAGCCGTCACGTTTGGGAGGGCGAGTTAAGCCCGCCCTAACGCCGGTACAGCCAGGTGTGATGTATAGACAAGAAGCCGGGGACCCCCCCAGGGTACAGTCAAAAGGAAAACTAACTAAACCCTAACTGAGGTTTAACCAAAAAATGGCGACTAGCCAGGCCCTGGCTAACGCACCTATGCGCCCGCGACCTGGTCGCTACGACTTTACGACACCCGTCGTAACACAACCACAACAAACAATAAATGGACAATGCCAGGGAAAAGGGGTACGAGGAAGGCGGATGATCCTGCCCGAACCAAGGAATAAAAGAAGATTAGCCTAACCGGCAAAAGGTAAATAATAAACCAAGGTAAGAACAAGAAACAACCCTCTGAAGGGTAAACTCACGGAACCAGGGGTAATAAGAGGACAAGGTACCCACTGGAAACATTCACAAGGAGGATCCACTAGGAAAAGCACAAGCAGGTGGATAGAACCAGGAAGAAACTATCACCGGCGGGGAAGTGCTGGCCTGGCTTCCTTAAATGAGCCAATGAGGCCAATGAGGCTGGAGAGTCCAGCCCCACCTACATTGATTGCCCCCTCCGGACACCTGTGGTCCGTTTGTAAGATGCGCTGGGAGCCGCACTGTTACCCTGCCTGGCGGCGTCATCCGTTGCTAAGCAACGGCGCCGCCGTAAGCAGGAGGTTCCCCCAGCGTCCGGCAGCTTTCCAGGTTGCTGGGTGACGCTGGGACGGAGGGCGGGCGCTGTGCCTTGCCGCTGCGTCCTCCGGCGTCCTTGGTTACCCGCCAACCTGACGTCAGAGCCGGGAGGACGGACGGCCGCACGGAAGCGCCGCTCCGTCCTCTGCCTGCGCCCAACAGTACCCCCCCCCCTTGAGGAGGGGTTAACAAACCCCTAAGACCAACCTTATGGGGAAACTCCTGAAAGAATTTAGCCTTAAGTCTGGGTGCATGCAGATCAGAGTCCGATACCCAGGATCTTTCCTCTGGCCCATACCCCTTCCAATGGACAAGAAAATACGGAAAACCCCGAGAAATTTTATAATCCAGAATTTTCTCCACCAAAAATTCTGTTTGTCCATGGACATCAACCGGAGAGTTGCCTCGACCAGTCTTTCGAGGGAATTTTTTTGAGGCAACTGCGGGTTTGAGGAGAGAAGCATGAAAAGTATTAGCGATCCTTAGGGCCCTGGGGATCTGTAACCGAAAGGCGACAGGATTGACTTTTTTTATGATGGGAAAAGGACCAATAAATTTTTGGCCGAACTTAGAAGTACCCTGTCGGAGTTTAATATTGCGTGTTGACAGCCAAACCTGATCGCCCACTTTAAACTTACAAGGTCGCCTTGACCGATCAGAAAAATCCTTCTCTCGAAGAGCAGCTTTTTTAAGGGCAAGATGCACGTCTTTCCAGATGACCCTTAATCTGGTCGTGGTGGAAGATAGGATCACAGGTTCCTCCGGACCAAGTGCACTGGCCTTCGGATGAAAGCCATAATTGGCTAAAAAAGGAGAAGTCTCCGTAGCTGAGTGGTGAGAATTATTGTAGGCAAATTCGGCAATAGGAAGAAAGTCTGACCAGTCATTTTGTGTCTTAGAGACAAAAAGGCGCAAATATTGCTTCAAAGACTGATTAAGGCGTTCCGTTTGCCCATTTGATTGAGGATGATAGGCGGAGGTCAGAAATTTTTAAGGCTTTACAAAACAGTCTCCAGAACCGGGCAATAAATTGCGGACCCCTATCGGACACGATATCGGTCGGCAGACCATGGAGTTTGAAGATATGATGTAAAAATAACTTAGCTAACTTGCTGGCCGAAGGCAACTGAGGCAAAGGAACAAAGTGGCCCATCTTACTGAACCTATCGATAATTACCCAGATTACTCGGAACCCTGATGAGGGAGGCAGATCAACTACAAAGTCCATGGCAATATGAGACCAGGGTCTAGAAGGGATGGCCAAAGGAATAAGTTGCCCTGTAGGTGACATTCTAGGAACTTTATGCCTGGCACACTGGGGGCATGACTGGACATATTCCTTGACATCAGAAGTGATGTCCGGCCACCAGACACACCGGGAGAGAAGTTTCAGGGTCTTTTTGACGCCAGGATGCCCTGCAATTTGACTGTCATGGAACTCTTCCAAAACTCGCCTTCTCAGGGACTGCGGAACAAATAAACATCCAGCGGGTATTTGTCCGGTTGCTTGGTCCTGGACTTGAAGGAGTAAGTCTTTGAGAGTCTGCGTAATTCCGGAATGAATTATAGACGCCGGAAGAATGGGCCGAGGGGGCTCCCGAGGTTCCTGTTTAGGAGTAAAACTACGGGACAATGCGTCTGCCCTAATATTCTTTGATCCAGGTCTGTAAGAGATAATGAAATTAAAACGAGTGAAGAATAATGCCCACCGGGCTTGACGGGCATTTAGGCGCTTGGCCGACTCTAAATATTGCAGGTTTTTGTGGTCCGTAATTACCAGAACCTGATGGTTGGCTCCTTCCAACCAATGCCTCCATTCTTCGAAGGCCCATTTGATGGCCAATAATTCACGGTTGCCGACATCATAATTGACTTCGGCAGATGAAAATTTGCGGGACATATACGCACAGGGAAAAAGGAGGGAGGACTTGGGATCTTGTTGAGACAAGACTGCTCCTGCCCCTACCTCAGATGCGTCGACCTCGACCACAAAAGGTAGCTGGGGGTCGGGATGTCTCAAGATGGGTGCGGACACGAAAGCCTGCTTAAGTGCAGTAAATGCTCTATCCGCCTGCGGAGGCCACTGAGAAGGATCCGCGTCCTTTTTGGTGAGGGCCACTATGGGGGCTACCACGTCAGAGAAGGAGCGAATAAATCGCCTATAATAGTTTGCGAATCCTAAAAACCTCTGGATAGCCTTAAGGGTTATGGGCTTGACCCAGTCCAAGACGGCTTGCAATTTTTTAGGTTCCATGTAGAATCCTTCGGGAGATATTACGTATCCTAAAAAAGATACTTGGGAGATCTCGAATTCACATTTTTCGGGTTTGGCAAAGAGGCGATTTTCCCTGAGCCTTTGAAGAACCAGACGAACCTGGTCGCGATGCTCCTCTAACGACCTAGAATAAATTAAAATGTCGTCCAGATAAACGACTGCAAAGACTCCCAAGAAGTCCCTTAAGACGTCATTTATAAAATCTTGGAAGACTGCTGGTGCGTTGGACAGGCCGAAAGGCATTACAAGGTACTCGTAGTGCCCCGTTTGAGTACTAAAGGCAGTCTTCCACTCGTCACCAGCCTTGATGCGGACTAGATTATATGCACCCCGCAGGTCGATTTTAGAGAAGATCTTGGCTGTGCGAAGTTGATCAAATAACACAGAGATTAATGGCAGTGGGTACGTATTCTTTATGGTGATCTTATTGAGTGCTCTGTAGTCTATGCAGGGTCTTAATGATCCATCTTTCTTTGAAACAAAAAAGAACCCCGCACTTAAGGGAGACTTTGAGGGTCGGATGAACCCCTTAGTTAGGTTTTCCTGAATATACGTATTCATGGCCTGTGTTTCTGGTTCCGACAAGGAGTATAACCTGGCTTTGGGATATTGTGCATTGGGGATCAATTCGATGGCGCAATCATAGGGACGATGGGGAGGCAACACATCGGCTCCACCTTTAGAAAAGACATCTGTGAAATCAGCATAACAAGCTGGTACTCCTTCTAAAGAGACCACAGCCCCTAAATTTAGCCGCTCAAGGCAGTGGTTAGAGCAGTGCTCACTCCATCGCACAATCTCTCCTGTCTGCCAGTTTACATGTGGGTTATGTACTTGAAGCCAAGGATGACCCAGTACCAGGGGAATGGCTGCACAAGAGATCAACAAAAAGGAAATAAACTCTGTATGCAAAATACCAATGCGTAATGATACTGGCGGGGTTTGATGCAAAACCACACCATTGGCTAGTGGACTGCCATCTAAGCCCCGCATAATTATAGACTTTTCCATAGGTAACTGAGGAATTCCTAACTTCTCAGCGACCTGAATGTCTAGAAAATTTCCCGCTGCTCCACTGTCTATGAAGGCGGTTAAAGACATCTTGGATCTCCCTATCTGGATTTCAGCAGGGACCAATAGGGCATTGTGAGGGGTGATGTGAACCGAAGTGAACCCCCTCTGTATTCACTTGGTTTTGGCATTTCCCGGCTTGTTGGGACAGTTGCGCAGGTAATGCCCCTTAGTCCCACAGTAAATACATAGGCCAGTATTCATCCTGCGGGCCCTCTCATCCGGAGAGATACGGGATACACCTACTTGCATAGGTTCTTCCTCGTCTTCCGAGGGCATATAACCAAGAGAAGTGGATCTAAGACCTGACCCCCTTTCAGATCTTCGTTCTTTGAGACGTCTATCAATTTTGCTAGATAATTCCATCAATTTGTCCAGTGTCTCTGGTGTGGGATATTGAATAAGACTGTCCTTGATGGCTTCCGAAAGCCCCAGTCGGAATTGGCTACGTAGCGCTGGGTCGTTCCAGCCACAATCATTCGCCCATCGGCGGAACTCTGTGCAATACGCCTCAGCAGGATTTCTACCCTGTTTAAGTGCACGTAAATGACTCTCGGCAGATGCTTCTCTGTCCGGGTCATCATATAGGAGCCCTAATGACTTAAAAAACCCGTCAACTGAGCGCAAGGCGGGATTATCTGGTTTTAACCCGAACGCCCACGTTTGGGGGTCACCTTGTAATAAAGACATAATTATACCAATCTGTTGTTGTTCTGACCCTGAAGACCGGGGTCGAAGCCTGAAGTAGAGTCTGCAACTCTCTCTAAAATTGAAAAAATCTTTTCGGTTCCCCGAAAACCGATCGGGGAGATTCATTTTGGGTTCTGGTGGAACCTGAAGACTTCCCTGTGCCCCATCCTCCTGAGATTTTACCCTCAGGGATAAATTCTGGACCATCTGGGTTAATCCTTGCAGCTGACTGGCAAACGCCTGAGCCTGACCTTCAGGAGTGGGATTCATACCAACAGGAAAATGACCACAATATAACACCCAAAGCTACCTGCCAAGGACCAAACAAGGAAAAATAGGGTCTCTTTTTTTTTTTTTATATATATATATGGCCGGTGATAATGTTAGGTATTGGGTGTAACCCCGCAGCCGGGACTGCTGTTCAGGACAGCCACGGAAAACCCTACTCTCACTCTGTTGTACCCCCCAGGCTGGGTGACCGACCTCTGCAGGTGTTCTAGTCTTCGCCTGTAGCCGTCACGTTTGGGAGGGCGAGTTAAGCCCGCCCTAACTCCGGTACAGCCAGGTGTTATGTATAGACAAGAAGCCGGGGACCCCCCCAGGGCACAGTCAAAAGGAAAACTAACTAAACCCTAACTGAGGTTTAACCAAAAAATGGCGACTAGCCAGGCCCTGGCTAACGCACCTATGCGCCCACGACCTGGTCGCTACGACTTTACGACACCCGTCGTAACACAACCACAACAAACAATAAATGGACAATGCCAGGGAAAAGGGGTACGAGGAAGGCGGATGATCCTGCCCAAACCAAGGAATAAAAGAAGATTAGCCTAACCGGCAAAAGGTAAATAATAAACCAAGGTAAGAACAAGAAACAACCCTCTGAAGGGTAAACTCACGGAACCAGGGGTAATAAGAGGACAAGGTATCCACTGGAAACATTCACAAGGAGGATCCACTAGGAAAAGCACAAGCAGGTGGATAGAACCAGGAAGAAACTATCACCGGCGGGGAAGTGCTGGCCTGGCTTCCTTAAATGAGCCAATGAGGCCAATGAGGCTGGAGAGTCCAGCCCCACCTACATTGATTGCCCCCTCCGGACACCTGTGGTCCGTTTGTAAGATGCGCTGGGAGCCGCACTGTTACCCTGCCTGGCGGCGTCATCCGTTGCTAAGCAATGGCGCCGCCGTAAGCAGGAGGTTCCCCCAGCGTCCGGCAGCTTTCCAGGTTGCTGGGTGACGCTGGGACGGAGGGCGGGCGCTGTGCCTTGCCGCTGCGTCCTCCGGCGTCCTTGGTTACCCGGCAACCTGACGTCAGAGCCGGGAGGACGGACGGCCGCACGGAAGCGCCGCTCCGTCCTCTGCCTGCGCCCAACAATCGACTTAAAAACAGAGTTGCTGAAATGAAATGTTAAATAATCTGAACTCCCTCCTGTTTCATCTAACCCAAGCAATTAGGTCGTAAACCAAGGCCCTTCAGGCCCAAATTAACGCCTTTGTGTCTATGCAATGACATTTTTTATTAGGCCAATGACCCAGTATGGATGCTCCATCAGTATCTACCATAAGTGGTGTCCTGTCTACCCTCCTTACTGGGTCACTTACCACTGCCACCCCCCTTGATCCTAATTCAGCATACACACACCAGGTGGAGGACTGACAGGCTAAGGCAGGGGCCTTGATGGTCATTCTCCTCCCCCCCCCCCCCCCCCCAAAATTTTTTTTTTAAAGTGACATTTTCTTGTCCAAAAATGTTGTGTTTTCCAAACAAAACAGTAAGTTTGTTACCCACATCTGTGTTATTTTTGTATGAAAATGACAAAATGATATAAAAAAAATGTTGTTACATAATAAATGTTTTTGATATGGACACAAAATATACAGTAGAGTTAGTGTACAAATGGGGCATGTTCATTTATGGGTTATTACTGTATATGTAAATAAACATACAGCTTTAAGAGGTAGTGTGCATTGTGCAATTACTTAACAACTCTATTCAGCATGCGTTAGATACTGACCCACATACTTCATTCCCTGTATTAGGAATAAATTACATGGTGCATAAGGAAAAGTAAAATGTGTTTATCTTAGGCCATTAATTCACATTTCTCAAAACAAAGTACCTTGAAAACACTAGCCTATGATTCTCCAACCTCACCCCCCCCCCCTCCCCTTGTGTATTAACCGTGTCCTCAGGTGGTATAGAGCCAGGCTCCTGCTGTGTTGTCTACTAGGTCTGTAGGGCCTTGGACCAGGGCAATGTTATTGAGCATGCAGAATAATCTCCCCCACTTTACATGGATACCAGCCAACCAGATCAAGCAACTGAACCTGCTCTTCAGAATGCCAAATATCTGCTCAGGTGCCAGACGACTGCCGACAGTCAGGATTCCAACGCTCAGTACTCAGACATCGGAATCCCAACTGTTTAAAAGCCTGACAGGATCTGGACTGACAGGTGCTATTCTCCCTTGTGGGGGTCCACGACCAACATAGAGGGAGAATAGAACCTGTGGCAAGTGAAGTGAGCCACTGAGCCAGCAGCATGGTAAGTGCTTCTTTGTGCTCGCCCCCTTGGAGCTCCGACCACGGGGTTTCAACAAGTGTCATGAGCCAGATTTGACACCCATTTCCTGATGGGAGTGTGAAAAAAATAGGATTTTAATATTGACCGGTAAATCCTATTTCCCGGAGTCCATAAGGGATACTGAGGGTCACTTAATATAATGGGGTATAGATAGGGGCCAAAGGAGCCAGTGCACATAAAAATCTTCAACAGGGTGTGGTGGCTTCTCCCCCTATGCCCCCACAGATCAGTATAGTGCTGCTTTCACATTGCCTAAATGTTTGAGACCCGGTATTTTGAAACGGTATATGACCATTTTAAACCCCTTTCACACCACACATAAATACCGGGTCTCAAGCAGGTTGCAGTGTAAAAGCAGGACAGACAGTAGCTATGAGAACGCAGTGCATATGTAATGAGATGCTCATTACATATGTGCATATGTAATGAGCACAGTGCATATGAATGATACTCATTACATATGTGCATATGTAATAAGCCGCTTATTACATATGCACTGCACTCTCGTAGCTACTGCCTGAGTCCTATATACCGGTTCAGAGCCATTCACACTGCATGAAAAACATCTCTGAACCGTGTAGTACTCTGCATTTTACCCGTTTGCAAATACCAGTTATTTGTAACCGGTAAATGTAGACTGGTGCTTTCACACTGCAGCTCTAACCATTTTAAAAGGCATTATACCGGTTAAGAGCTGCAGTGTGAAAGGGGTATAGGTAAAACTGTGCCCGAAGGAGGGAGACATACTTGAGAGGAGGAACTTAAAACACAAGTGGTGAGACAAACAGCCAACACACCATTCATAACTAAAACAACAAACTTGTTGTAACAACTGCAACAGCAAGGTAAACCAACAATGCTACCTGCAGAACGACAAACCACTGAGGTAGGCACCCAGTATCCCTTATGGATTCCGAGAAAAGGATTTACCGGTAGGTATTAAAATCCTATTTTCTCTATCATCCATAAGGGATACTGGGGTCACTGAATATTATGGGGATGTCCTAAAGCTTCCAGAATGAGCAGGTCCGTGATGAGATGTCTGCAGCACCAACTGCCCAAACTGGGTATCCTCTTCAGCAAGGGTATCGAATTTGTAGAAACGAACAAACGTGTTCTTCCCAGCTCTGCTTGGCAGAGCTGCAATGCTGACACTCCACGGGCAGCCGCCCAGGAGGAACCCACATATCTAGAGTGGGCTCAAACAGACTGCAGAACTGTCAATGCTGCCAATGTATGTGCCTGCTCAATAGGTAGACAAAATCATCTAGTAAAAGATTGGATCGAGGCAGTACAACCACTTTTCTGAGCATCATACAGCACAAAAAGAGAATCCGTCTTTCTGACTCCTGCCATCCAAGGATTTCGGAAAGTCACAGGAACTGGATCTAGCTGGAACCACAAATGGCTGATTCAGATGAAAAGGCCGAGGTGACCTTAGGGAGAAACTGTGGACAAGTTCGGAGCTCTTCCCGGTCCTTGTAAAAGACTAAATAAAGGCTCTTGCAATACAAGGCCCCTAATTCAGACACCCTCCTTACTGTGGCCAAAGCCAGAAGTATTACCGCCTTCCAAGTAAGGAACTTTTCCTCTACCAAAGCCAATGGCTCAAACCAGGAGGACTGCAGAAAAGTCAAAACCACAGCCAGATCCCATGGAGCTGTCAGAGGCATAAAGGGGGTTGTTCTGGTTGGATTGGTTCTGTCCGCGTTCGGACGTAACGCTGTATTTTTCTTCTGCGCATGCATACTGTTTACTATGCGCATGTGCGACGACGACACTCCGCTTGCGAACGGACCTTTCCGATCAAACTCTCCTGTCCACATGCACACGGTCAAAGTGGGCGTAGGGGAGAGGCCATAAAAGTGGGCAAAACTGTGCGTATACCTGGGCATACATGGGGGTGTATACTCAAACTGCACGGAGGGGCATCCGCCTCGCTTCGAGAGCGCTCGGGACATTTCTGCACCAAAACAGTCGGACACCAAAGAGTGCTCCATACCACTATTAGACCTTCCGTCTGAGTACGGCCGCATTGGGTCTGCTAATTAACGCGAAACTCACCTAAATTACATACACCTGACCCCAATATTAACAAATGCTGAAGGCTATTTAGTGAAATAGCTCATTTGAGTACCTGCAAGCAATACACATCCCTGAAATACATTGGAAGGTTCACTTTCTACACTTGTCACCATTGTAAGGTAGGAATTGTTTCTGTTATTTATTAGTCCAAATACACGTTATGTTGGAATATTTATTTATATTAAATTAATATATTATATTAAATTAATATTTACAGTTTCTGTATATAGTGCAGCAGATTCCGTTGCGCTTTACAATAGTAGACCGTGATAAAACAAACTGGGTAACAACAGACAGACTTGGGGGTTAGAGAGCCCTGCTGCAAGCTTACAATCTATAGGGATATAGGAGGGAAACACAAGGACCGGCATCAGTAATAGCATAGCAGTCCCACCAAGTTACAAGTCCAGAAGGGAAGCTATATAATACATAAGTGCCTCAGAAGGTTATGCATGTAGAACTTAAATATGATAGGCTTGACTGAAGAGGTGAGTTTTCAGGGAATGCTTAAATTTTGGAGGCTAGTGGAGAGTATTATTGTGCGTGAAAAGTCCTGTAATAGTGAATGGGAGCTAGTGATCTGTTCAGAAGAGAGACGCAAATCTTGTGCAGAGCGGATTGGTCAAGATGGGAGATATTTTGTGATAAGTAGAGAGATATATGCTGGTGCAGTATGGTTAATAGCTTTATATGCTAGTAGAAGTGTTTTATATTGAATACGGTAAGATACAGGTAACCAATGGAGGGCCTGGCAGAGTGGATCAGCAGAAGATGAGAAGCAAGGAAGATCAGCCTAGCAGCAGCATTTAAAATGGATTGTAGTGGTGAGAGTCTGTTCTTGTGAAGACCAGTTAGGAGACTATTGCAATAATCAATGTGTGATATAATGAGCGCATGGATAAGAGGTTTAGTAGTGTCTTGTGTGAAGTACGGTCGTATTTTGGATGTTTTTTAGATGCATGTAACATGATTTGGAGACAGATTGAATGTGGGGAAGACAGGTCAGAGTCAAGGATGACCCCTAAGCAACAAGCTTTTGGGGTAGGGTAGATTGTCGAGTTGTCAACAGTGATGGAGATATCAGGATGGTAACTGTTCTTAGTTGGCGGGAATATAAGTAATTCCGTTTTGGAAATATTGAGTTTCAGTTGGTGAGAAGACATCCAAGATGAGATGGCAGAGAGACATTCAGAGACTCAGCCCAAAACCACTGGTGACAACTCTGGGGTTGATAGATAGATTTGAGTATCATCTGCATATAACTGATACTGAAATCCGAAAGAGCTGATTAGTTGGCCAAGCGAGGAGGTATAGATTGAGAAAAGCAGAGGACCTAAGACTGAGCCTTGCAGAACTCCAACTGACAGAGGTAGTGAAGAGGAAGTAGAGTCAGAGAAGTGAACAGTGAAAGAGCGATCAGATAGGTAAGATGTGAACCAGGAAATGGCTGCATCATTAAGACCTAGGGAGTGTAGTGTTTGTAAAAGGAGAGTGTGATCCACAGTGTCAATCGCAGCAGAAAGATCTTAAGACTTAACAGTTACCAGATCATTCACCACTTTAGTCAGTGCTGTCTCAGTGGAGTGTTGAAAGCGAAAGCCTGACTGAAACAGGTCTAATAGGGTGTTAGAGTTAAGAAAGTTTGTGAGACGAGAGTAGACAAGTCTCTCGAGTAGCTTGGAGAGCCATGGGAGCTGAGAGATAGGACGATAGTTAGAGAAAGAGTTAGGGTCAGAATTGTGTTTTTTCAGAATGGGAGTAATCACTGCATGTTTGAGCAGAGACGGAAAAAGTACTAGTAGCAAGAGAGAGAGATTGCAGATTTTAGTTAAGGTTGGAATAAGCACAGGAGATAGATTTTTTTTTTATGCAATCAATTTTTATTAGAAATGGTTACAGAACATCTTCAAGATGTAACAATGTAATGCAATTTCAAAAAGAGAATAATAAAAGAAAATTGCAAAAAATTGTGTGCATTTCTTCGAAAATGAGAATATGATGCGCCTATATTTATCAGATAGAACATTGGCATGCTACATTTATCTCATATATTACAAGAAAAGGTGTACATTATTTGAGAAGAGGGAGAGTGGTATAGTAGAAGTATATGTAGGGGGATGAAGAGGGGAGGGAGAGGATTGTGCCCAGAGACCGTTCCATCTCGGAAACCTGCCCTGGTGAGATATACTGGGAGTAATCTGAGGATTCTTTAAAAAAGTGAGCCAGCTGAACCATATAGCAGTAAAGATCTGAGTGGAGGCTTTCAAAAAAGATGTCAGGTCCTCCATTGCCATGTACAGGTCTACTCTACGAAACCAGTGTAATATGGGGGGAGGTGCCGTGGATCTCCAATGGCAGGGTATAACCGCCCTGGCTGTGTTCATTAGGTGCCTAAGTAGGGATTTCTTAAATCGAGAGATAGGCATATCCATAAGATTAAACAGCCAAAATTCCGGGCTGAAGGGTAAAGAGGAATTAGTGATTTTTTCTGAAATGTTATGAACCTGACGCCAGTACCCTTGGATATCTGGGCAAGACCACCAAATGTGAAGGGGGGTACCCGAAGGTTGACCACATCTCCAACAGAGATTGGGCAGAGTGTTATTCATTTTCTGTAGTATGGATGGGCATCTATACCAGCGGGACAGAATCTTGTACTGGGTCTCCAGTGTTTGCACTGACGAGGAGGAAGCAATTTGAATATTTGAGTCCATTGGTCCTCCGACATGTCTCAACCCAGCTCCCTATGCCAAGCCACAGTGTAACCGGGCATCAGGTCCGGGAGTTTACTCAGGCATATTTGATAAAACTTAGAAATCAAATATTTTGGGAACTCTTGGGAGAGAAAGAGCGACTCGAAAGGAGTTGGCTCCAAACTTTGATTCTGCTTGGGAAGCGAGGTGACGCAGTGTCTAATTTGAAGATAGAACCAGAAAAGACCTGCCGGGAGACCAATATCTTTATGCAGGTCCTCAAAGGAGCGTAAGCCGGATTTATCTACCAGTTGACCCAGATAAGACACGTCTACTGAGAAGCGACTAGGGAGATTCCGTAAATTAAATCCCGGGGGAAATTCAGGATTATTGATTAGTGGAGTGAGGAGCGTCGTGCCTGGATCAAAGTAATGAAGATGTCTGTGCCTGCTCCAACACAAGAGTCTTGGGGTCAAGATTGGGTGTCGCACCGGTGGGATCTTCCGGAGCCAAGGGATGACCCGGGGAGATACGCCCACCGAGTGACCTTCAATGGCCGGCCACTGTTTGGATTGTACAGGTCTAGACATCTGCACGACTCTGGTAATCTGAACGGAATGGTAATAGCTGAGGAAGTGAGGGAGTTGTAAACCTCCCCTATCTCGGCTTTGGACAAGGACCCCTTGTGAAATCCTAGGTCTACGGTTCTCTCAGATAAATTTACCCACTATACTTTGTAAATCTTTAAAAAAGGAAGAGGGTATTGTGATTGGAAGGGCTTGGAGTAAGTATAGTATCTTGGGAAGGATGTTCATCTTTATCGTGTTAATTCTGCCTAGCCAGGACCGCTTGAGTGCAGACCATTTTGTAATAGAGGACTTCAAGCTGGCAAGCAAAGGCACAAATGTAAGTTGGAAGAGGTTTGTGTTATCCCTGGACAGCAAGACCCCTAAGTATTTGATGTGCGTTGAGTGCCAATGAAATGGAAAGGCCCTTTTAAATGCTACAACTTGATTGATTGGGGCAGATATATTCAGGGCAACTGATTTAGTAAAGTTAATTTTGAAATTAGATAGATGGGCAAATTTCTAGAATTTGCACATCAAAGACGGCAGAGATGTGGTAGGACTAGAGATGGATGCCAATAGATCATCCGCATACAAGGCTAATTTGTGTTCATTTCTGCCAACTTTAATACCCTTAATGTTGTTGTTCATTCGTATCGCGCGCGCCAGGGCCTCCATACATAGTACAAAGATTAGAGGCGATAAGGGGCAGCCCTGACGGGTGCCATTCCGAATGCTAAACGAGTTTGAGAGGGCCCCGTTAACCCGAATACGGGCCGAGGGGGTACTATATAATGCTAGAATACGATGGAGACACTTCGGGCCCAGCCCAATGTGCTCTAGAAGGGCCTCCATGAAGATCCAATTTATCCTATCAAAAGCCTTCCCTGTATCAGTGGACAGGAGAACCACGTGGGCTTCGCCAAATTTTGTAAAATGGATCAGGTCAATCACTTTGGTTGTGTTGTCCTTTGCTTCCCTACCAGTAACAAAGCCCACCTGGTCCTCACGAACCAGCCCAGGGAGAAGGGGTCCCAATCGTAGGGCGAAAAGTTTGGCAAATAGTTTCAGGTCTGTGTTCAGGAGAGAGGCCTATAGCTCGAGCACTGTGCCAGATCCTTCCCATCTTTTGGGATTATGGAGATATGAGCCTCGAGGCTTTGTGCAGAGAGTCGTCTCTTTGGAGATGGCATTACATGCCTTTAAGAAAAGGGGCATAAGTGTCGAACGAAAGGCCTTATAGTAGGTTATCATAAACCCATCTGGGCCTGGGCTTTTTCCAGAAGGGGTGTCTGAAAGGGCTTGATCTAGTTCCTCTATAGAAAAGGGTTGTTCGAGCGCGTACAAATCTGCGTCAGAGAGCTGTGGGAATTGGACTGATGCTAAATAGTTGTTAATTTCTTGTTTAATTAAAAGTTTGTCCGATGGAGAAGGATCCCCTCTTAAATTGTAAAGTCGGGTATAATATTCCTCAAAAACTTTTGCAATCTGAGCGAAGGTATGCACCCATTTCCGATCAGTGTCTATTATATTCTGGACATAGGTCTGCGCTCTTTGAGCTCTCAGGGCTCTTGCCAACATTGAGCTGGGTTTATTACCCCAAATATAATATTTATGTCTGCATTTGCGCAACTCAAGTTTAGTTCTATCCCGCATTAATTGGTTGAGTGTCGATCTAGTCTCAGTTAATTCTCTTAACGTATCTGGTGAGAGTGTAGATTTATGGGACGTTTCTAAAGATTTTATCTGTTCAATTCGTTTCATCTTTCTTGCTTCCTTTTCCCTTTTCATTAAGGACCCCAAATGTATACACTTCCCTCTGAGCACGCATTTATGTGCCTCCCATACCGTTATTGGAGAAGTCATTATCATTCCGATATTGCTGTGGATAAATATTTTTTGAATCTAAGGTCAGAGAGAAGTAGTTCATTAAACCGCCAGGACCAGGGGCGTGGGGATGAAGAAGGGACCTTTACTGTGATAAAAACGGGGGCATGGTCGGACCAAGTGATCTGTCCGATTTCACTATGTGTAAAGTGTTGCGAGAACTGATGATCTACAAAAAAATAGTCTAGACGAGTGTAAACAGTGAGGAGACGAAAAAAAGGTGTAGTCTTTAACTGAGGGATTAAGAATCCTCCATGCGTCTATCAATTGATAGTCATGTAGAAGTTAATTAATTTTACGATGGTCACTTATATGTGGGGAACTTGGGATTGGATTGGATGGGTCTAGTGACCAATTGAAATCCCCACCTATCACGAGGCATCCTTCTCTAAACGGCTCGATAAGGCTGAGTACCAGGTTTAAAAAATTGTCCCTGCTTAGTATTAGGAACAGGGAGATAGATTTTTAATGACTTGTGCAGGTATAGGATCAAGAGGAGAGGTAGTAGAGTAGGAGGATAAGAACAGTGTGGATACTTCCTTTTCATTTGTGGGCTCAAACGAAGAGAAAGTGCCAGAGGGTTCAGGTGGGGAAGAATGATGGTTAGAGGTTGTGGAGCATACCATTTCATCTCGGATGTTATCAATTTTGTCCTTAAAGTATGTTAGTCGAGTTGCACACACGCCATTTTAGGAGAGTATGGCCGCCATCTTGGTTTGCAGAGTTGCGCAAATAAAGTATTATACCCGAGTCTGTGTAGCAAAGTGGACCATAAGCGCAGCCATACTAACACACATAATTTCATAATACCAAACTTACACCAAATAAAATATAGTTTATTAAAGGTTTAGTGCACCACACAATCTGCAGTACACAATTATGTCTGTATAATGTTTAGTATCGTTATGTTCCATTTCTCATGCGCAGCACTCCGGTCGTAGCGAAAACTTCGCAACCCATAAGGTCCGACAATTACGGACAAAATCCATATTCTATTTACTATTTCTGTTAGAGCTGTGTGAGACAAAGGAATCAAGTTATAACCGGTTCTTGTTGCTTTTTACGACCCCGACGACGATGCCAACACACAAAGGACACTGGAGTACACTCCCCCTGCACCAATCCTATTCAATTACAACGGCCTTTGACCCCCCTTCTTGGACCCTATAAAATAGCTATCCCTGAGCTGGCTCGGTCACTTCGGCACTGCAACTATCCCCGAACATTGACCGGGCTAAAGTTCTATTTGAACATCGCGTGCTCCGACCGGACTGCGCTGCGCATATCTGATGAGACGGTCAACGGTTGCATTCCTTGTGCTTTCTTATATTGTTTATTGGCTGATTGTATTCTGTACTTGTTTTCTTTCCCCTAGTAGTATTTGACTTGTATTAGAATTGTTAAGGGAATTGTATCACGTGTTATCCTGTATTTCTTCTTTCTGTAACCCCCTTTTGTCCGCTAGGGACTAAATACACTATTTGGAGAATCTATCTCCTCCCTTTGTTATATCCTTGTCTCGAGTCTCATTCGCATCTGGCGATAAAGGTTTATTACGGACATTGTCCTTAAAAGGTATTCGCAGTTAAGGGATTAAGTACTGCGAAGGGATATTCTATTACTGGCACTAGGTGTGTACCCTGTGATCCAACGATTGCTCCAACAAGAAATCCTAGTTCGAACCTCTAGCACGGCCAATAGTCCCATCTTTCCTGTAAAGAAAAGTGGAGGGAGGGGCTACAGACTAGTGCAGGATCCAAGAGGGGTAAACAAAGTAGTTGAGAGCCAATTCCCCGTAGTGCCAAACTCAGCTGTTATCCTGATGCAAATCCCACCCCACTGTACTCATTTTACAGTCATTGACTTGTGTTCTGCTTTCTTCTCTGTCCCTTTGCACCCTGACAGCCAATACCTTTTTGCTTTTACTTACAGAGGAGTACAGTATACCTGGACTCGACTCCCTCAGGGATTCATAGACAGCCCTAGCATCTTCTCCCAGGCCTTGCATGATTGTTTACAATCCTTTCAACCCTTGAGTGGTTCGATACTAATACAATATGTTGATGACCTATTGTTGTGTTCTGAATCACTGGAATCATCAGTGGATGACACTCGACATCTGCTGATGCATCTCTCGGAGACAGGACATAAAGTATCAAAGGATAAATTACAATTATGCCAGACCAGGGTTAAGTATCTGGGCCACTGTCTTACCCAAGGGTTGAGACACCTCACTGACGACCGAATCCAAGCGATTCAAAACATGGTACTGCCGCAAACCCAACACCAGATCCGTACATTCCTAGGCATGTGTGGATACTGCCGCAATTGGATCCCAGGATTCTCTATTCTGGCATTACCACTACAAGAAATGGTTTCCTCAACTAAACCAGATTGGGTTTCTCATACTGAGGAATCTGAGCTGGCTTTCGAGGAACTAAAGGTGAGCCTAACAAAGGCCCCAGCACTGGGAATGCCAGATTACGGGAAACCCTTTGAACTATACGGAACAGAATCAGCAGGGTGTGCGGCAGGAGTACTTGTCCAAAAACATGGTGATGCCAACCGACCAGTAGCGTACTACAGTGGCCAATTGGACACAGTAGCACGCTCACTCCCAACTTGCTTACGAAGCGTAGCTGCAATAGCACAACTAGTAAGCAAGAGTGAGGATGTGGTGTTAGAACACGATTTAACTGTTCATGCTCCCTATGCTGTCTCTGCCCTCCTAAACTCTGCCCAAACGC
The DNA here is from genome assembly GCF_055691185.1 of Crinia signifera. Taxonomy (NCBI): domain Eukaryota; kingdom Metazoa; phylum Chordata; class Amphibia; order Anura; family Myobatrachidae; genus Crinia; species Crinia signifera. Next base: position 230,702,236 of record NC_139217.1, on the reverse strand, counting down.
GACATGTGTCCTCAGCACGGTTCACCAAGTGGGAACTGGCGCTGATGGCCCCAGTAAATATTACCAAAAAAAGATGCAACACACTGAACCCAGCCACATTCCTACCTCATGTGCCCTCCAAGGCACAAAGGGTGGGGGTTGATGGGAATGTTGCTGAAAATGGTAAGGCAGAGTTTAGTGAAAGTGAGGACAAACATGATTGCATGACCTACCTGAATCAGACCTTTACAGCACGTCCTGACATAAGCAACAGCCCATTAAGTGAGGTAGACTTAACCTTATTCACTGATGGTAGCTGTCATAGACAAACGGAGATGGGAGAGCTGTGCACAGGCTACGCGGTAGTAGATGGAGAAGGAATTGTGGAAGCTGAACCCCTAGGACCACCTCACTCGGCACAGGTAGCGGAACTGGTGGTATTGACCAGAGCATGTGAACTGGCCAAAGGGAAATCAGTCAACATAAATACCGACTCCAGATATGCTTTTGGAGTAGTGCATGATTTTGGGGCTCTATGGCGCCTCAGAAAATTCATGACGGCGGCTGGCACACCAGTGGCGCATGCGACATATATCAGAAGACTTCTGGGAGCTATCCAGCTTCCAGACAGAGTGGCTGTTATCAAGTGCAAAGCACACACATCAGAGAAGGACCCGGTGTCACTTGGTAACAGCCGCGCTGATGAGGCAGCGAAAAGGGCCGCATGCCCTGTAAATATTTCTACTCCCCTTACAAACCTTTGTACACTAAACATGGTATCCACATCAAAACTGATAGACATGCAGAATTTGTGTTCCCCACAGGAAAAAGCAGTATGGAAGTCAAAGGGATGTGGCCAAGAGTCCACTGGACGTTGGAGAGATGGACACGGGAAACCAGTGGCCCCCAGGGCATACCTTCCTAGTCTAGCCAAGGCGGCCCATGGGCTGACACAGGAAGGTATGTGCAAACTGGTAAAGGCCTACTGGTGTGCACCAGGGTTCGCTTCTCAAGCAGGTAGAGTGGCAATGTCATGCCTCACCTGTTTGAGAAAGAACACTGGAAAAGCCATCCCAACAGAGCCATCCCACATCCCTCCTACAGAAGGCCCTTTCCAGGTAATACAAATCGACTTCATACAGTTACCACCCTGTAGAAATTTGAAGTATGTGTTGATATGTTTTCCAGCTGGGTGGAGGCTTTCCCCGCTGCCTCCAACACTGCTACCTTTACAGCTAAGAAAATATGTCAAGAGTTTGTCTGTAGATATGGTATCTCAAAGGTTATCGAGAGTGACAGAGGCACTCATTTCACAGGAGAAGTCTTCCAAATCATGTGTAAACTCCTGGGTATTAATAGTAAACTTCATACTCCATATCGACCCCAAGCGAGCGCCAAAGTTGAGAGAATGAATGGTACTATTAAGAACAAATTGGGTAAAGGTATGGCTGAAACAGGGTTGTTATGGCCAGAGGCACTGCCCATTGTGCTGTATAGCATTAGGACCACTCCCAGAGCTCCGCTTAACTTGTCCCCCTTCGAAATATTGTTTGGCCGGCAGCCACACGTCATGATAGACCCACAGGATGATCTAAAATGTAACAATGAACTGACTGTGCAATATATCCTAAAGCTAAACAAACAGCTGAGGAAACAGCAAAAAGAACTGAACTTGTTGACACCTGACATGCCTGTTGAGAACTGTCATAATCTTAAACCAGGAGACTTTGTTATGATCCCAAAAATTTTACGCTCAGGTTGTTTGATAGACCGTTGGGAAGGACCGTACCAAGTTTTGTTGACCAGCACTACCTCAATTAAAGTCGCAGAGAGAGACTTGGATACATTCGTCCCACTGCAAGAAAGCCAGTAACCCGGAATCCCCTTGTGAAGAGAGCGAAAGAAAGGAAATATCGCTAGAGGCATTGTTCTGGGAAGATTGAAAGGCAGCCAAGGTCGAGCAACCTGTACGAGCAAAGTAAAAGGACAGAGCAATAAAAGACCCCTGGTAAAGAGGATGGAAGGACTACAAGCAACAGGTTCATGGTTCTATTTCTATTCCCTTGTTTTCCTTTTATTTCCCTTTCTTCACCCAAAGATACTCGGTGGCTGCCACACCCTAGAGCAATCGGAGCGGAGTTCTGACAGTGTACTAATCGACCCAGATTAAGGTGAAGTAGAATCCCTAAGTAAGCCTGACACTTTACCCATAACAGGAGATGGTAAGAGGTATGAGGAGAACGTAGTTCAAGGGCAATGTGATGAGTTATTGTCTGGTGAACTCTGTGTTTGTAGATATTGTCAACCAAAGATGGAAGAAGAATGCATCCAGCAATGTCAGTCGATGGGCAAGGCAACTACGAGTCGACATCCTTTGAGTGATTACCACTCATTAGTGGGTAAGGTCTTAAACCAAACAAAGTGCTGGGTGTGTTCACAAGTATTACATAAAAGGAGTAGTGTAGGCCTAGTCCCATATCCTTTAAATATACCTGAGATAAGCGTCTTAAATAAGGGGAGGCCACTGGATAAGAGATACCTGTATACCAGGTCCCCTAGTCTTAGATTACATCCATACCAAGTGGACAAGTCCCTGGTGTGTATGAACTTCTCTAGTTCCAGACAGATTGGTACTTGGGAAGTGACGGTACAACCAGACGATAACTTACTCCCAGCGTCCAGATGGAGAGCCTATTGATAAGGAATTGTTATTAAAGATCCGCACCAGTGGAAGACACTATAAATATGTTTACACTGTAAAGAAAAATAAAATGATGGCTGGCAGAGTATCCACCGGTTATTGTAATATGACCTTACAACCAGAAACCTGTGAAGAACAGGTCAGGGAGTAGGGGACGGGAATGTTCTTATGGATAGTGTGTGATAAAATCATGAAATATTCTGTCCCTTATTTTCTCCCTGACAATGTTTATTATATTTGTGGTAGAAGGGCGTACAAATGGCTCTCCATGAACTACGTTGGAATTTGTTATTTAGGTAGAGTGTTACCCGAAGTAAAGACCCTTACACATGATGAAATGGTAAGCATACACAAAGGTATACCTCCTCCTTACACTCATACCCATTATGACCAAATCCACAAAAGGGATTTAACAATCAAGAAGGAACCCCTAGCCTCTGAATTGATACACGAATCATTCGGTATCCAACTCCTCATTGCGTTAGACATTACCCATACCGGCAGGGGAGTCATTAATTTTAAGTATATTCAAGCATTAGCAAGCTTGGTAGACAATATTACTGAGATTTATGATGACACCTTTAGATACACTGAGAGGGAGTTACAAGCATATAAAAGAGAGCTAGTTCAACATCGGATGGTGTTGAACTATCTGACAGCCATGACAGGAGGATATTGTGTCACCCTCTCTACACAGTTTGGGGTAAAGTGTTGTACTTACATTACCAACAACACTGAAGACCCAGAAGAAATCATCGATCATCGGATGGATGAGATTCTTCAGCTTAAATGGGAATTTAGAAGGGAACACAATATCAGCCTGGCAGAAGTAGGTGATAAGGTCACCGAATGGACCTCCTGGTTGAACCCAATGCATTGGTTCTCCAGGTTAGGAGAATGGGTGCAAGGAATCATAGCTAATATCGGAAAACTACTTCTTTGCATCGGTGGTGCCATCATAGTCTTTGTGTTATTGTTTAAATGTGTTAAAATGGTGACCCGGGGAAAGACCAAACGTACTGAAATCATGAGTGTAAGAACGAGGGATGCAGAGGAAGACCAGGGTTTGGTATATGACCCTAGAATTGAAACCATCACCCACTAAAGGATACCATATCTGAAAAATTGTATATATTGTAACCTCCCTTGTTTTTATTTTTATCCCAAAAATTGTATATTATCCTTGGTCACCCTGAGTAGATTGTTCGATAAATGTGGCCCCTCGTTTATCCGTAATCCCGGATTGGCCTAGCGCAGATGGTTTACTCCCCTTTTATGTAAAATTCAAGGATCCCAAATTTTTTGATAGGATTATGAATTTCTGTTGTGTTTTTAGGGAATATTTTGTACTGTGACAGTTTTGTATTTACTGTCAAAGGGTGGACTGTTAAAGTCGAGTTGCACACACGCCATTTTAGGATAGTATGGCCGCCATCTTGGTTCGCAGAGTTGCGCAAATAAAGTATTATACCCGAGTCTGTGTAGCAAAGTGGACCATAAGCGCAGCTATACTAACACACATAAATTCATAATACTAAACTTACACCAAATAAAATATAGTTTATTAAAGGTTTAGTGCACCACACATAGGTTAATCTGCAGTACACAATTATGTCTGTATAATGTTTAGTATCGTTATGTTCCATTTCTCATGCGCAGCACTCCGGTCGTAGCGAAAACTTCGCAACCCATAAGGTCCGACAATTACGGACAAAATCCATATTCTATGTACTATTTCTGTTAGAGCTGTGTGAGACAAAGGAATCAAGTTATAACCGGTTCTTGTTGCTTTTTACGACCCCGACGACGATGCCAACACACAAAGGGCACTGGAGTACACTCCCCCTGCACCAATCCTATTCAAGTGTAATTCTTTGCCCCAATCACTGAGGACTGGACATTCAAACCCTTGACCAATTACAACAGCCTTTGACCCCCCTTCTTGGACCCTATAAAATAGCTATCCCTGAGCTGGCTCGATCACTTCGGCACTGCATCTATGCCACACCATTGACCAGGCTAAAGTTCTATTTGAACATAGCGAGCTCTGACCGGACTGCGCTGCGCATATCTGATGAGACGGTAAACGGTTGCATTCCTTGTGCTTTCTTATATTGTTTATTGGCTGATTGTATTCTGTACTTGTTTTCTTTCCCCTAGTAGTATTTGACTTGTATTAGTATTGTTAAGGGAATTGTATCACGTGTTATCCTGTATTTCTTCTTTCTGTAACCCCCTTTTGTCCGCTAGGGACTAAATACACTATTTGGAGAATCTATCTCCTCCCTTTGTTATATCCTTGTCTCGAGTCTCATTCGCATTTGGCGATAAAGGTTTATTACGGACATTGTCTTTAAAAAGGTATTTGGGTACTTATGTAGTAACTGGGCTGCCGATTTCTAAATCGGGTCGGATCGGGAGATCGCATCGCATCGCATGCGACCATGCGATTCGATGCGATGCGATGCGATGCGATGACCCGATTTTTCCATAGGAATCAATGTTAAAATGGAGTCCATTTTAACATGGAATTCAATGGGAAAAATGGGTCCTTTTCATACCCCTACTATCCAAGTGGGCATGGAGTTGGATATAAACCTGTGGCGAGCGTAGCGAGCCACCGAGCCCGAAGCGTGGCGAGCGAAGCGAGCCCCGCGAGGGGACGAATACCGTCCCCTCGCGGGGCTCGCTTCGCTCGCCACGCTTCGGGCTCGGTGGCTCGCTACGCTCGCCACAGGTTTATATCCAACTCCATGCCCACTTGGATAGTAGGGGTATGAAAAGGACCCATTTTTCCATAGGAATCATTTTAACATTGATTCCTATGGAAAAATCGGGTCATCGCATCCGATATCGGATGCGATATCGGATGCGATGCGATGCGATATCGCATCGCATCGCATCTGATTGTATGCCTTAACTTAAGGCATACAATCAAAAAATCGGCAGCCCAGTTACTACATAAGTACCGGTATTTGCAGTTAAGGGATTAAGTACTGCAAAGGGATATTCTATTACTGGCACTAATCCAGCATGTACAATACACGGAAAAGGTCCGCTACGCTTTGTTCGCATGTAGCTAGGGATAAAGGGTACGCAGGTTATGGAAAGAGTACGTAAACTGCGCATTTCACTTATTGTCCTTCTGGTTATATTAATATCAGCATTAACAAGTAGGCAAGTTCTTGTGCACTGATGGTAGCCAGTGGAAGAGGAGGAGGAGGGTACAGAAGAGACTTAAAGGTGTTAAAAAGTCTCTTAGGGTTGGTGGCATGAGAAGAGATGAGAGATTGGTAGTATGTTTGTTTGGCCATGTCGAAGGCATTGCAGTAGGAGTGGTAGCTAGTCTTATATGTGAGGAAATCAGTCATATTACGAGATTTACGCCATTGGCGTTCTACTTTACGTGACTGATTTCGTAGTTGTCTTGTTGTTTTGGAGTGCCACGGTTGGTATCTAAGCCTACGTGGGGTATAACGGGTAGCTGGAGCCACTTCATTAAGGGATGTTTCAAGAGTCTGGTAGAGGTGGGAAACAGCAGAGTCAGGAGAGGTAAATGTAGAAATTAGTGAGAGCTGTTGTTGCAGGGAGGTGGAAAGTTGTGGAAAATTAATAGCATTAGTATTTCTGAGGGTTAAAGTAGGCATGATTTCAGTGTCAGTGAGCTTGAGGTAATGGAGGAGAGTGAAAGCGTAATGAGATTGTGATCAGAGAGAGGGAAGGGAGTGTTAGTAAAATCAGAGACTGAGCACAGCCTGGTGAAAACAAGGTCAAGGCATTGGCCTTCCTCATGAGTAGAGGCGTCGGACCACTGGGAGAGGCCTAAAGAGGAGGTTAGAGAGAGGAGTTTGGAGGCATGCAGAGATGGTGGACTGTCAATAGCAGTCACCCAGGATGATAGTGGAGATATCAGAGGATAAGAAATGGTGGAGCCAGGCAGAGAAATCTTTCAGAAATTTAGATTTGGGAAGCCCAGGTGGGTGATATATAGCCGCAACACGCAGAGAGAAAGGGGAAAAGCCCTAAGGGAGTGTACTTCAAATGATGTAAATATGTGAGTGAATGAACTGTTGGTAGAACTGAGTATATGAAGGCTTGTGAAAGTAATATACCAACTCCACCTCCTTTACAGTTACCAGGCTTGGAGGTGTGAGTGAAGTGGAAACCACCATGTGACAGTGCTGCAGGCAAGACCGTGGGCCTTATTCTGGTCGATGCGTAATTTTCCGAATTCTTTCGGATGGCATTTTTTAGCCGTCTGCGCATGCGTGGGCAACGCTATGCGCATGTGCCACGCAAGGTCTCAGTACTCGTTCTCACTAATACCGTACAGAAATGTGCACCGCATTCACTCGGGAAATATGGGCGTCATTCGGAAGTACACAGGGGCGTAGTTTCAAAGTGGGCTAAACTGGGCGTAAACATGGGCGTACATGAGGGAGTGCACTAATTCTGGTAGGCGTGCATTCGGACAGCACACCGACTGCACACTAACAAAAAGGCAGGAAATATGTGGTCTTCATAAGCTAGTATTGCTTTGCGGACACCACTCGGTCATGCGCTAGGCATTCGGAACGCCCAATCAGTACGGGCGCACCTGAACCAATGTCAGCTGAACACAATACAATCCACTCCTTTACTCATTACTCATTAATTACACTCTTGTCATTGCTTCAATTGGAACCATTGCAGCTTAAATGGACCATTACAAAACACACAAATATATGCTCAAAGCACGGCTGCATTTGTTACACACATTTACACTGCAAGCAATGGACAGAACTTGCTATCACTAATATAAATATACATGTCACTTTTACATTCACCAATAACATCGGTGCGTACGGGCAGGTTCCCTTCCGTTCTGACGCGGTAAGACCGTGCATACGCTGTAAGACCGTGCAGAATATGTGTGTGTCCACCGCACATGTAAGGTTTGGATGTCGTCCGTAAACACGCCCTGTTCTTCTAGTGGGATTCCGTCCGTATGCGGAGGTCCGGTGGGCGTTTCTTCGGACGATGTCCGCACAGCGTGGCGTGCGGACCGCGCCGAAAGAATTCGGAGATTTACGCACCAACCAGAATAACCTCCCGTGTCTGATTGTGTGAGCCAGGTTTCTGTAATGGCCATCAGATTGAAGTTGTGAGAGATGAAGAGGTCATGGATGGATGTTTGGTGTGTGGTGGGAGGCATGTGATATTTATGAGGTTAGCTGAATTTCTAGGCTTAGAAGCAATTAAATCTGAGTGGGTCAGGTGGTTGGGACCTGGGATTGGTTATAGGTCACCAGCTACTAAGATTAGAAAGGAGAGATAGATATAGGTGGATGTTTGCAGTTTTTTGTATTGGTGATGGGATGTGGATGTGAAAGTACAAGTAGAGAAGTAAAGGGCCCCACACACACACAGCACAATTTTCAGGCATTTTCTGAGCGATTTTACTAAATCGCTCAGAAAATGCATGTAAATCGCTGTGTATATAGCCCACACAGCGATTTACATGCGCGCACCCGCCGTCCTGAATCTGTCCAAGATTCAGAACGGACGGGCTGTACAATTCAGAGCAGTCGCTCAGAAAGCTCCTGCTTATCTCCCGCATGTGTAGCTGTGGGCAGATGAACAGGACTGTTCTGTGCAACTGAAGCCCTGCTGAACGCCGCCCACATGACACCGCCGCATGACACCGCCGCTGCCCCTGAGACGACGCCGGACACCACCGCCGCCGCCAATCCCGATGACATCAGGCACTGCCGGAGACCACCGCCGAGCCGATGATGTCACACCGCTGGAGACCGCCGCCCCTCCTGATGACGCCGCGGGACAGAGAGGCTCTGGAGTTGGCAAGTATTTTTTTTTCTTCCCACTGTGCCACCAATGTTCACGATTATACTTTAATGACATGGCAGGGTGGCCATCTTACACAGGTTACAGCTGCCAGCACACAATGCACATTATTTATTATTTTTACTTCATTACTATTTTTAACCGGGGGGGGGATGATGCATATGGACAATGGGCAATATAGAAAATAATGACAGTGCGCAGTAATCTGGCTGGTTGTTAATCACTCTTTTTGAAGCTTGAATCACCTGGCCCTGTTGTAAAAAAGATTGTCTGCAGTCATTGCAAAATTCCTAAAAAATATTACTGTGCTGTCTAAATAATTGCAGGATTCCTTTTCTCAGCCTTTGTTTTCCTGCACCTTGATAAAGGAGCCTCTCGGCTCAGAAACGTTGGGTTTAAGCACCACAGTCTGGTCTCTTATTATTTCCGAGTGCCACCGTCATCACCAGCAATCGCCTATGCAACAGTTGCTACACTGTTTATATGGAGGGCACCACTTCAAAGCCTCTTCTGCTCAGTACAGCGTCCTTTGGCTTGTTTATGGAGTGCCACCAGCTATATATATATATATATATATATATATATATATATATACACACACACACACACACACACACACACACACACAGTGCAGTTTGATGGCATGTGCGGCTGTGACAGTTGTGACAGATTTGAAATCTCCTGTGCTGAATCTCCCATTATGAATGTCTGGCACAAATCTCTTTGTATGTGGCTCATTGTCTGAAATGAGCCACAAGAGTGAAATCTCTTGTGCTGAATCTCCCATTATGTATCTCTGGCACACATCTCTGCGTATGTAGGGCCCTTAAGTAAAGAGCTCATGAGTGTTTAGAAGAGGGGAGTGAATAATGGAAGAGGCAATGTGCACTGAGTGGTGAGTGTCAGGGAGATTATAGGTTGGTTGAAGTTTGGTGAGTATTCCATGTAATGAAATGAGAAGTAGCATTCTGGTGAGCATGATGTGATAGTTTGTCTGTTGGTGACCAGGTTAAGTAGAGTGGATATAGTATTGTAATAATGTGTAATAAGTATTGTATTTACCGTATATACTCGAGTATAAGGCGACCCGAATATAAGCCGAGGCACCTAATTTTACAACAAAAACCTGGGAAAACTTATTGACTCAAGTGGGACCCTCACTCAAGTATAAGCCGAGGGGGGCTTTTTCCGCATAAAAAAAATGTTCTGAAAAAGTAGGCTTATACTCGAGTATATATGGTACCTTGCTTGATGTTGTTCAATGTTTTTCAACTGTTTTATAACTGTTCTTTATAATTAATTCCCACTTTGTAATTTCTCACTTTGGATATTTCTCAATTAAAGAACTGCCTTCTATATGAACAGATATACCAGTTCTAATTACGAGAGCCTACAGCTGAGGTCACATGACCAGCTCATCAAAGCCTGTGTAAAATGAACACTAGCCAAAACATATACTCCAATAAATTATGCCTCACTGAACACAGCTTCAAACAGGTACTATAAAGACTAGAAACACATTAACAATACAACATTTGTTATGCAATGGGAAAAATACAGATTATCAGTTATAGTGTTTTAGATACCGATTTAATTCACATACATTGTATACTACTGCAATGGGGTCATAGGGGTTTTTGCAGAGCAGACAGCTGGGACTTGTAGTGAAGCTCACCAATTTAAATCACATACCTGTGAGAAGAGAAATAAACAGATCAGTCCATATTCAGGGAAATTGAAGCAGGATAACTGTTTTATAACTGTTCTTTATAATTAGTTCCCACTTTGTAAATTTCTCATTTCGGATATTTCTCAATTAAAGAACTGCCCAGGCAGAGAACGGCCTTCTATGGCTACTTAAACATCATTGCCCGAGTTCTCAATTTGTAAGATTGTTTCCCAGATTGTGTGCATGAGCAGGACAAATGTATAATACATTTGCAAGTACAAAAGGTTATACAAAAACACTAATTCAAATATGTCGAATTAGGTGTCTTTTAACCATCTACACCCTTAATGCAAGTGTGCCTGTCATGTTAGGACAACAGGATACACAATTCATAGGAGTCAACTTAATGCTACACAAACATACACTTCACATTATGGGGGAAATTTACTAAAGGAAATTTGTAAAAAAATAGGTGTATTTGTATCCAGAAATACACTTGTTTTTGACATTTACTATCCCGAAAATACGGCAATTCGTATTCGTATTGATGTGCTATCAATACGAATTGCTGTATTTTCGGGATAGTAAATGTCAGAAATAACAGTATTTCTGGATACAAATGTATGATTAACATCACCTGCGGTAAAACACCTTTCTCAGCAATTAACTAGCTCCCCACAGGTGATGGCAATCAAACATTACCTGGTAAGTTCAGGAACAGAACATTTTCTCCCTCATGGAGAGGGTCAGGTAGGCAACCATGATGAAGTCATCACTTCATCCACTTCAACAGCATACTCAATAATGTGTGTTACACATACTGTACACGCAAATAATGTATTGATGTTACACACTGCACACAAAACTTTTCACATCAAACACGTTCATGTAAGTTTGGTAAAAATGATTTATTGCTGTTAAGCATCACAGCCCTTTTTCGGGGGGGGGAAATAATAATTTTTTTTAAAATAACAAAAATACAACCAGACAGAATAAAATGTGGCATTACATGAAACATGTGAGACCCAACAGGTGCATGGCGAAATCAAAGGCCACACCAGCATCGGATCTGCATCATCCAGGAATTATGCTAGCCAGGATCCACAACATAAAAACAATACCCTACATTTCTAGATTGTGAATTAAAGATTTTTGGTACCCCTTTACAGAGCAAAGGACAAGATTTGTGGGCAAACCACAGACAAAGTCAATAAGGTGGCACCACATCATTTTTTCTCCCTTTTTTCCCTTTGGATGGTGGGGACTTGGGGGCAGCAGGTCTTCGTCCTCGTTGGACCGTGGGCTGAGGAGGCTCGGCTGCTCAGGAAGGGGGCGATGGTGGCTCACTTCTGCCAGCATGGGATGGGTGTAAGGATCCGGGGGCAACTTCGCCTGCCCTAACTCTGTTGCCTCAGACTAGGGTTGGCGGGCGCGTGCAGAACTAGGCTTCGCCAATAATAGCCACGTTCGAAGGAGCCAGTTAGTCTAGCTCCAACCCCGATGCCACCTGGTCTTAAAAGTGACAACGCGCCCACCAAGGCCAGGAGAGCGCAAGGGTACCATCTACCTAATGCCCACATGAGGCAAGGGGTCCCCGGACCCCCAAGGGGGTGACTACACAGGGAGATTGGGAATGCTCCCACAGGTGATGAGACATGGTAATCGATGGCTGGACACAACAATGCGGAACGGTGGTATATATACACAATGGCTACAATGCTCAGAAGATGGTATGAATAAACAATAATAAACAATGGCAACAATGCTCAGAAGATGGTATACAATAATAATAAACCTCAACTGTACTATCCTGCACTGCGAGGGACAAGCCCCACAATGCAGACACCCAGGCTGGTATTAGGGAAACCAGGAGACAGGAGGAACACAAGGCAAAAGTCCAATGGACACTTAGCTGCAGCAGGATGCAGGAACCAACACTGCGAGACTCTGGAGGACTCAGGAACACCAAGGGATTGCTAAGCAGGGTCCACACAGCTGGGACAGCTAAAGTAGCACACAGGACTCAGGCTGGGAGCTCTGAACTACAGGCTTGCACACGGCTGACTCAGGACTGACAAGACAGTATAACTGGCAGGGCTACACAGGTCCAGATCCTTTATCAAGGCTTCTGGTAATTAGCGCAGCTGTGCACTCCAAGCTAGCAGCCTGATAATGACACACCTGTGCCTAACTGACACATCATAGAGTGAGCTGCAATGGCACAGGTCGACCACTGGAAGCCACCAGAGAGCAAACACAACAGAAGCTGAGAAATCCAGGGAGCAGAATCCAGGGAAAACAAACAAATTCCATACAGAAAATGTGAACAGCACATTCCACCGATCCGCTGGAGGCGGATCGTAACAGTGGGGCAGCAGATGGAATAGCGCCCTGCTGGTGATGGCAAGGTCCGCCAGAATGTCATTCTGGTGGCTGGTTTTCTGGGCAAGGTTGTTAATGGCAGCCGCCACCTTTTCAACCAATGCCACCTGACGCTCATTGCGTTCGCCACTCTCCACCCCTTGCTGCAAGATTGTACTCAGCAGCCGGCTTGCAATGTCATCCTCAGCCTGTTGGTGAGCCTGCTGTTGTGGTGGACCTGAAGAGGAAGCTTCTGTGGATACCTCAGCTATGATAAAAAAAACATGGTCACCATTACATCAACAAACAATGTATGTTAACAACAACAATGCAGTTGCAACATTTACCTGTTAACTCAGCAGCAAATACCTCCACCGGGAGCTCGCTATCCATGTTAGATTCCCCCCTGATCTCTACCTCATCGATCACATCTAAGGCAGAGTACTCCAGGGGGTGATCTCCAGGTTGGATGGCATCGGCCCACTCCTGGTGGTCATGCTGTGGAAATGTCTATCACTCAGCTTCCTCTTCAGGCCCAATTTGAAGTCCTGCCACCTTAAAAACAAGAAAAGTAGGTTTACTTACTACATATCTCATGGCCTCTGCTACCACACAGCATTAGTATTGTAAATGTATCATTGTGGCTGATATGGTATGTATCTCTATAAGTTTGCAGGTCACACATTTCTGTATCCATAATAAACCATCACACTATCACATACTTACCTCTATTGAAGGGTAACAGCAACAACATATGTGAGCAAGTTTTAGTAAGAGGATTCATTTTTCATGTACTACATTTGTGAAGCACAATTATGGGTGCACCATCACATACACCACATGAACTCAAATGCGGCCCTCATCTCACCCCAATCGTGCAGGTATCACCTATATACGTGGCTTAGCACAGATGGTGAAATGTTAATAAATTAGTTGAAAATAAAATCACCTCTGGCCAAGCACTCCCCTCTATAAATGTGCTCACATGTGTCAGGGAAGTAATAAAATATCAACAAACACACCTTTTATAGTAACTGGTATATAAAAAGTTTACATATTTAGTGAAATAAGTACATATCAGGTGAAACACCACACTTGCCTTGTTTTCACAGACTTCTCATCCCTCTGCAGTGGTGCCACCTTATTGACTTCATCTGTAATTTGTCCCCAAATCTTGTCCTTCGCAGAAGGGGTCAGCTTCGTGGTGCTTAACTCTATCCATTCCCAGGCTCGGGGTACCAAAATCTGTAATTCACGCTCCTGCAATGCAGGGATCTTTTTTGTTTTTTTGCTTAGATCCTTGCTAGCATGCTTCCTAGATCAGTGGTTCCCAACCCTGGTCCTCAATTCCCCCCAACAGTGCACATTTTCCAGGTCTCCACACAGAATCAGAGGCAAAATAATTAGCTCCACCTGTGGATCTTTTAACCCCTTCCTGACACAGCCAGTTTTTGCCTTCCTGACAGAGCCCTTTTTTTCAAATCTGACATGTATCACTTAAGTGGGGATAACTTTTTTTTGCTTTTACTTATCCCAGTGATTTTGAGACAGTTTTCTCGTGACACATTGTACTTCAAGTTAGTGGTAAATTTGGGTCGATACAGTCTGTGTTTTTTTGTGAAAAATACCAAAATGTCGCAAAAAAATGGAAAATTTAGCAATTTGCAAAATGTTAAATTTTCTGCTTGTGAGACAAATAATCATACCACTCAAAATAGTTAATAACTAACATAGACCATATGTCTACTTTATGTTTCCATCATTATTTCAACTTCCTTTTAAATTTTTTGGACACTAGGAGGCTTAAAATATGAATAGCAAATTCTCAAATTTTCAAGAAAATTTCAAACACTGATTTTTTTAGGGACCAGTTCAGTTCTGATGAGACTTTGAGGGACTTGTATGTGAGACACCCCCATAAATGATGCCATTTCAAAAACTGCACCCCTCACAGTATTCAAAACAGCATTTTGGAAGTTTGTTAACCCTTTAGGTGTTTCACAGGAATTAAAACAAAGTGTAGGTGAAATTTCAAAATTTCATTTTTTTTGCAGATTTGCAATTTTAATACATTTATCTAAGGAACACAGTACATTTTACTAGAGAAATGTGACTAAAAATTGATTCCCCCAATTCTTTTGTTTTCATAAATATCCTATATGTGGCCCTAGTGTGCATGTTGACCAAACCACAGGCTTCATAATAGAAGGAGCACCTACTTGATTTTGGAGCCTCCTTTTTATGAGATTATATTTTAGGCACCATGTAGGTTTCTAGGCACCATAAGATGCTAAAAGTTAGGAACCTCCCCCACAAGTGACCCCATTTTGCAAACTACACCCTTCAGGGAATTCATTTAGGGGTATAGTGTACATTTCAAACCCCCAGGGGTTTCACCAATTTTGATACAACTGGGCTGTGAAAATGAAAAAATTTAATTTTTCATTTTCACAGCTCAGTTGTATCAAAATTGGTGAAACCCCTGGGGGTTTGAAATGTACACTATACCCCCTGATGAATTCCCTGAAGGGTGTAGTTTGCAAAATGGGGTCACTTGTGGGGGGGTTCCACTGTATGGGTGCTTCAGGGGTCATTCAACCAGAATCTGTGCTGCAAAATCCAAATATCACTCCTTCCCTTCTGAGTCCTGCCATGCACCCAACTGGTATTTTTTGGTCACATGTGAGGCATTGCCATACTCGGGAGAAATTGGGGCACAGATTTTGGGGTGCTTTGTCTCCTTCATTCCTTGCAAAAATGAAAAATTTTGAGCCAGATCTGCATTTTTGTGTAAAAAAATGTAATTTTTTACACAAAAATGCAGTTCTGGCTCAAAATTTTTCATTTTCGCAAGGAATGAAGGAGACAAAGCACCCCAAAATCTGTGCCCCAATTTCTCCCGAGTACGGCAATGCCTCATATGTGACCAAAAAATACCATTTGGGTGCATGGCAGGACTCAGAAGGGAAGGAGTGATATTTGGTGGTGGAATGAATGGTGGGTGCTATGTCGCATTAGCAAGACCCCCGAAGCACCAATACAGTGGAACCCCCCCACATGTGACCCCATTTTGCTCACCAGCTTTGGGAGGGGGGCTGGCGCTGCGGCTGGTGGGGGGGTGGGAGGGGTGCTGGCGCTGCGGCAGCCTGGGGCTGCCGGGTGGGAGGGGGGGGCTGGCGATCGGTGGTGATCGGTGCTGTACTTAACAGCACCGATCACTGTATATATATATATATGTGTGTGTGTGTATATATATATATGTGTGTATATATATATATATATACACACACATATATATATATATATATGTGTATATACATATATATATATATATATACACACACACACATATATATATATATATATATATATATAGTTCATTTCATAAACGTTTCTGCTGCTGTGCTGCGGCTGGCGGGGGGGTGGGAGGGGGGCTGGCGCTGCGGCTGCTGGCTGGGTGGGAGGGAGGCTGCCGAGGTGGGAGGGAGGCTGCCGGGTGGGTGGGAGGGAGGGCTGCTGATCGGTGGTGATCGGTGCTGTACTTAACAGCACCGATCTCTGTGTTACCGAGCGGCTTAGCCGCCGGTAACACAGAAAACGCTGCAATTGGCTGTTCACTTTTGAACAGCCAATCGCAGCGATCGCCGACCGGGGGGGGGCATCCCTGCCCCCCCTGGGCGGCGAGGGGGGATGTCTGCTGTCAGGGACAGCAGACATCTCCAAACTGTCACCGCGTCTATAGACGCGGTGACAGTTTAATGGCATGACGTACATTTATGCCATGTGTCGGGAAGTACATCCCGACCATGACGTAAATGTACGTCAAATGTCGGGAAGGGGTTAAAATGTGACTGAATAATGAGTGCACCTGCTGGGTGACCTGGAAAACGTGCACTGTTGGGGGTACTTGAGGACCAGGGTTGGGAACCACTGTCCTAGATGATGCAGGCCATTTACTGGGGCAACCAGTCACCTCGGCATGCACCTGCTGGGTCTCAGATGTTCCAAGTAATGGCACATCTTGTTCTGCATGGTTGCTTGGCCCTGCTTGAGCCTGAGAACTTGGCCCTGGGTCTGGTTGTGATCCTGACCCTTGTTCTTTCTGGGTCATTTGCCTGCGGTTCTCTCTCCTCCTCCACTCCTCTTCCTTCCTCTGGATGGCTTCAGTCATTGATTGAAGATTGGCCAAAATCGGCTCGTGGTCAGAGCCAGATCCATCAGACCCTGACCCAGACATGTTAGCAGCAAGTTTTGTATGCTGCTGGTGAGTTATATATAGGCCACATTCCCCCCCCCCCCCCTTTTAAAAATGTGTAAATATGAGCAGATTCCCGCCAAAAGTACAGTGTAAGTGCGGTGTTAGAATTGCTTACATTACGCGACAACACAATCAGCCTCCATGTCCCATTATGTCCTATCCCACTATGTCCTAAATAGTATTGTAATGAAAGGTTTTGTGTATGTGGTTGTGTGCATTACTGTAACAATGATAGTTGTTTACACATGTCAAAGGACACTACCAAAATGTTGACCAAAACAGTGAACGCACACTACATGGAAGGTGTGTAAGCATGTGTACGCCAATGTAGATTATACAGGGTTGCATACATTTATTTGCACATATACTGTTAATACAGAATGGATTAATAAAGTTTATACCAAATAAGACTGTTTTCAACCAATCAGAGAACAGCATAACTTATATATGGACCTGTAATTATTAGCTGCGCCATTGCCAATATGACTTCCACTAGGGCAGCACCATTTTCTTTACGGGAGCTGGTGGCGCTAGTCACAGTAATGGACCAGCGTCTCAGGCCAATGGGCCCTTACATTTCAAACCAGGACAAGCGCCGGGAGTATAATGCTGCCCGGCGCAGAATTTTCCATCGCACAGGAGTCCGTGAATGGTTGGACAGTTGGAGAGAAGGTGGTCGGACCTCAGGAGGAGGCAGCCAGAATTGGTGGCGAGGATCCGCCGTTATGTTACAAGATGTAAGTATTGTGCTAATGTTTGCTAATTTATGGTCAATGTGTATGTATGTGTATATGTATATGTGTGTGTATATGTGTGTGTGTATGTGTATGGGAGTGGTATTTGTGTTTTTATGTAAGTATGCTATTTTTAGAATAAATCATATATATGTTTTTTTACTGGATTAATATTTTTCAAATTTTTTCCCCCAATTTTGATCTTTTCATACAAATCTTAAATCAACATTAACATTGCAGCACCCGCAAGGGCAAGCCAGAGAGGCTCAGCAGCAGCAGGAGGTGCAGCAGTAGGAGGATGATGATGAAGAAGGGCAGCATGAGGAGGAGGATACAGAAGAGGCAGCAGCAGCTGGTGGTGATGCCAACACCATCTCCACCTCCACTACCAGCACCCATTCCCTTACCCACGTCCACTCCCCTGCCTCCGTCTACTCCCTTACCCATGTCCACTCCTCTGCCTCTGTCCACTCCCCTACCCACATCCACTCCCCTGCCTCCACCCACTCCTCTCTCTACATCCACTCCCCTGCCTCCATCCACTCCTCTCCCAACACCCACTCCTCTGCCTCCATCCACTCCCCACCACCCCCACCCCATTTCCAACCACCCTACTACTCTCAACCACCCACCCCCAACTCCTACCAATACCCACCACACCCAACAACCTTGGTCCCTACTCCGATCCCTGCCTCATCCCTCATTGGACCCCCATCCCCAACCCAGCAGGAGGACTTGGCCCACAAAGTGGCCCAGCTGCATGGCCATAATTAAAATGTATTTATTTATTACATTAAAAGTTTGTCAAAAGTTAGAAGTTTTATGTGGTATCTAGTTACATGTTAGAGTGTTTCAGAGTGCAGGTGGACATAGGTACATATAAGAGGGTGTAAAGTAAGTTATATATGTAATTTAAAGTGAAGGTTAATGAATGAATGTTGTGTGCATGTGTGGGCTGTAGGGGTAAATTGCACATAATGTAAATGCATGAATGTTAGTTGTTGGTGCAGTAAAACATCACACATCATTAGGGTAGCAAGACATGTAAATAAATAGGAACATATTAAGTATTCACATTATTTACAGCATGCAAACAAACAACAAAAATATTACTAAAATACACATTGGGGGACACATTCTAATTTTTACATTGGTACACATTAAATAGACATGTAATGAAGGTTAATTTGTAGTAAAATTAAGGGAGATAAATGAAGTAATCATAAGCAAATCAAACCTCACACTTAGGATAATTTGAAAATTGTTAGAAGCCAACTTCGAAGGGAATTCCCTTTGAAGTTGCCTACTAGCAATTTTCAAATTATCTGATTAATTGCAGGTCCATACAAGTGACGCGTATGCTACCGTGCTCAGCCGTACACTACCGCTTCTGATCGGAGCAGCTAATGCTGCTTTCACACCACAAAAACCTGCTCAGACCAGGTATTTAAAACGGTTTTTAACACGGGTCAGAGCAAGTTTAACCCCTTTCACACCGCATGTAAGTACCTGGTCTAAAGCAGGTTTGCGGTGTGAAAGCAATACTGGAAAAGTGGTAAAGCAGCCTTTCTACACCCCCCCCCCCCCCTGGAAGCAGCCTTTCTCACCACCACCCACCAGACAGCCCCCCCCCCCCCCCCCCCCCCGGGACATCCACATCAAGCTCTCGCTGCCCGCCCCGCTCTGGTACCTGCAGGCTGACGGTAAGACAGGGCAGACAGCAGCCCAGTCTGAGCCGCCCGTCCCTGCTCACCTCCAGCAGTAGCAGCGGCCCCCACTCTCACCCCAGACAGGCAGGACAGGACACAGTGCCCCGGACAGGCTGACGGTAAGACAGGGCAGACAGCCGCCCGCAGCCCAGCCTGAGCCGCCCGTCCCCGCTCACCTCCATCAGTAGCAGCGGCCCCCACTCTCAGCCCATGCAGGCAGGACAGGACACAGTGCCCCGGACAGAGAGAGATGTCCGATGCGGGGGATGCTGCTAGGGATCCTGCACTGCTCAACCAGAGGCGCTGGGTGTACTACAGGGCAGCTGTGAGAACTACTAGTTCCCACTCCCTGTAGGGACCCCGTCGCTGATATAATATACACTGCAGGGACCCCCTGCCCCCAGCGCGATCATTCCCATCCCTGCGCTGGGGGAGGGGAATACCGTTTCAGACCCGTTCTAGACACCAAATAAACGGGTCTGAAACGAGTAGGACCATCCTTTTTTACAGTTTCCAAAAACTTTTTTTTTTTGGAAAAGGATAAAATCACTCTGCACCTTTCAGACCGCACATATTACCGTTTTGAAACGGTAAAAAAACGGCAATATAACGGTTAATATGTGCGGTCTGAAAGGGGCATAAGGGTAAGAACCGTCCGTGTACGGCAGAGATCGCTCATATGCAGGCCACTCCCCATTGTCGGATGTTCGCACCGTCCGTGTGCAGATGTTCTGTGGCCGAAATCACGCTCTCTGAAAGAATGCAGGATTTGATTCGGTCCGACCGAACCAACCAGAATAAGGTCCAAAGGGAAGCTGGATATCCTTGTACAAAGGTCTGAACCTCTGGCAACAATGCCAGTATTTTCTGAAAGGCCGAAATTTGCACCTTGCACCTGAACGTAGACTTATATCCACACCAGCCTGTAATAAGTGTAAGAAATGACCCAGGCTAAAGACTGTTGGAGATCAAATTCTTTCCTCACACCAAAACATGTAGCGTTTCCAAATGAGATGGCAATGTTTTGATGTAACCGGCTTACTAGCCTAGATCATAGTGGAAATAATATTTCCTGGAACACCCTTTCTGGCTAGGATTGTCCACTCAACCTCAAAGCCGACAAACAAAGCCGCTGTAAGTTTTGATAGACAAAGGGACCCTGTTGTAGAAGGTACTCCCTCAGCGGCGGGAGTCAAGGATCCTCCACTGACATGATCAGAAGGTCAGCGTACCACATTCTCCTCGGCCAATCTGGTGCAATGAGAATCGCCTGAGTCCTTTCCAACCTGATCTTCTGTAACACTTGAGACAACAATGGGAATGGAGGGAACAGGTACACTAGTTGATACGGCCACAGTATCAACATGACATCTGCCGCCACCACCTGAGGTTCTCTGGTTCTGGCGCAATAACAGTGAAGTTTGTTGTTGAGCCATCAGGTCTACAGTATCTCTGGACACCCGCAGCGGATTGTGAGTAGATGGAACACCTGAGGATGTAATCCCCATTCTCCCAGCTGAGGAAGTCAGCTTCCCAGTTTTCTACTCCCGGTATGAAGATGGCCGAGATGGTGCACAGATACTTTTACGCCTAGAGCAGTATCTTAGACACTTCTCTCATGCATTCCCTCCCTGAAGATTTATGTATGCCACAGCCGTGGTGTTGTCGGACTAGGAGCAGATGGGAGGCTTGCTGCAGGGTTTCATATATTGCCCTGAGTTCCAGTATGTTTATTGGAAGGAGGGACTCTAGGCTTGACCACTTGTCCTGAAACCTTTTTCCTTGGGTAACTGCGCCCCCAACCTTTCAAGCTTGCACCTGTGGTTAGGAGAACTCAGTCCTGGATTCCGAAGCTCCATCCCTCCAATAAGTGGAATAACTTCAGCCACCATGTCTGTAATATTCTGGCCTGAGGAGACAGGCGTGACAGCCGATGCATCAGAAGATGTGATCCCGACCATTTGCAAAGGAGGTTCAACTGGAACCCCCTGACATGGAAATGGTGGTATTGAATCGCCTCGTATGAGGCAACCATATTGCCTAGTAGATGGGTACACAGGTGAACTGAGACTCTGTCCAGGCTCAGGACTTCCCTGACCAACAACTGAAGGGTGTTCACCTTGTCCTGTGGGAGGTAGACTCTCTGGGCTACGGTGTCCAATATCACTCCCAGAAACAAGAGCCTCTGGGTCAGCACTAGGTGGGACTTCTGGTAGGTCATAATCCACCCATGGTCCGATAACAGTTGTGTAGTTTGACCTATGCTTGTTGAGAGGAGTTCCCTGGACCTTGCTTTTATCAGGAAATTGTCCAGGTATGGAATTATATTCACACCCTGCGACCTCAGCAGTAACATAATTTCCGCCATCACTTTTGTGAATACCCTCGGAGCTGTAGACAGGCCGAATGGAAGGGCCTGGAATTGAAAACGGTTGCTCAAAAGGGCAAACCTGAGGAATATCTGATGAGGCGGCCAGATTGGAATGTGAATGTATGCATCCTTTATATTCATTGATACAAGGAACTCTCCCTCTTCCAGACCTGAGATCACCCCCTTCAGGGATTCCATGCGTAACTTGAATACCTTTTAAGTAAGGATTCACTGACTTTAGGTTTAAGTTGGGTCTCACCAAGTTGTCCGACTTGGGAACCACGAACAGGTTTGAATAATATCCCTGACCCCTCTGAGCTGAGGGTACTGGAATAATAACCACGGTGCGACCCAGCTTGTCCAAAGCTGTTAGCAATAAGACCCGAGCTTCCGGCAGCCCGAATTTGAAAAATCGACTGGGTGGAGTCTTGTCGAACTCCAGTTTGTACCCTTGGGAAGCTATATTTCTTACCCAAATATGGCTGAAAAACCACAATCTCGCTCCTACCTTCAGACCATCCTGTGGCAGAGGCCTGGCATCAGGCTGAAGGAGGAGCCAGAATTGGAAGCTTGTACCTGGGAGACCTCTGCAGCAGGCTTACAGGGCTTTCCCCTTGAGCCTTTAGCAGTGTCAGAGGCACCCCTGGACTTACCCCAAAAGCGAGCTCTACTAAAGGACTGCAGAGGAGCAGTTTAAATAGTGCACCTAACCAGTAGAGTAGTGGAAGGAAGGAAGTAAGGAAGGTAGACTTTCCAGCAATAGCCTTCGAGATCGAAGTATCCAATTCCCCTCCAAAAAGTTAATTGCCAGTGAAGGAAAGGGCCTGAATGCTATGGTTGGATTCAGCATCAGCTACCCATGTATGCAGTCATAAAGACCTGCGAGCTGTGACCACCATGGTGGATGTCCTAGCGTTAATCACCCCCACCTCCTTAAGGGTATCACAGAGGACTCTAGTTCTAAAATCCTGAATTTGTTTTACCAAATTTGTTAAGTCCACCAGTAACGTGCCATCTGTGAAGCCACTCTGGATTGATCCGCCCATGTATGAATGGCATGCATCATCCAACAACCTGCTATAACAGGCCTCTGTGACACCCCCGCGGAACAATAGATGGCTTTAAGCATACCCTCTATCTTCCTGTCTGCCAGGTCCTTTAAGGTAGTGGCTCCGGCAACACTGTCTATTTTTGACAGATGGGAGACTGAGGAATCTACGGACAGTTGGTGTTCCCACTGTTTCCTGCCCTCTGGGGTGAAAGGAAATGTGGATATTAGACGTTTGGGATCTGATATTTCTTATCAGGAGAATCCCAGGCTTGTCTGAACAGATTACCCAATCCTGGGAATGTGACATTAGCTTTTTTTTGCATGAAAAAAAAAGACTGCTGAGTCCCAGTATCTTCAATAGGGAGGTTTAAAACCTCTCTAAAAGGCGACAATAAGGGTTTCTAGGCCCTGTGTGGGGGTTTCATCCACAACTGGTTCAACATCCTCCCCCTCCTCCTGGTCATTTCCATCATCAGTGTCGGAATCAACCACCAGCAAACCGTGTTTACGTGGAGCCATGGAGGGGGCTACCTGAGATTTAGATTTTCTCATATTCTCCACAGACACTTGTAAGAGCTGTGTTTGTTGCTGCATAGCATCTACAGAAATTGCTATGACATTTGTGACATCATGCTTTTCATAGAAATCGGCCATTGCGGTTCTGCAGGCTCATTCCCTGCTGTCTTACCCAGAGAAGAAATAGCCAGCACAGTAGGTATGTAATAGAGCCATCAGTGCTGCAGCTTATGCAGCACCAATATACTGTATGTCTGACAGAAAACAAGCTCTAAGAGCCCTTTTAGTGACTCTCCCCCAGCTAACACCTCTGTACCAGTGATCCACTTTTAGCTGGAGGGCCCTGAAGGAGTCTGCACACAGCCCTCTGCTGAGGAAATGGGGCTGAATGCTGCAGTTCCTGCTTTGAGGTAGCTCCGCCCCCTGTAATGGCGCCGGCGCTACTAAGGAGATTATACTGGCAAATCTGTAAAAACATTGGGAAGTGATGGCTGAAAAGCCTCAGATCATCTAGCGCTGTCAATGTGCACAGGTGGGGGATGTGATCCCCCCAAAGAGGGTCCGAATGCTCACCTGCGCAAATGCTGCACAATGTAAAAACCGGTGAACCCCTCTAGCTGGGCCCCCGGTATCAGCTCAGACTATCTTCAGACATGTAGGGGTGTGCGGATGTGGGCGTGTGCGCGGGGGCACAATGCCCGGCAGTACACTAACCCTGCCAGAACTGGATTCTGTCAGCAGGGATCAGAGCAGCACCTAATGAGGTCGGTATCCATCACCCCTCACCTATGGTCCCGCATCGCAGGCATGCTGTATGCCCAAACAAATGAAACTTTAAAATATACTGCAGCTCCAGAGTGTAATCCTCTCCTGAAAGCAAATTTTTCGAAACTGAGCTGTGGGTGCGGGCATAGGGGGGAGGAGCCAGTACGCCCTGTTGAAGATTTGTCTGTGAATTTGGGTGGGGTGTGTTGAAACTGAAATCTAAATTGCAGTGTAAAATTAATGCAGCCAGTATTTACCCTGCACAGAAACAAAATAAATCTGCAGTGCACATGTGTCAGCGCTCAGAGGCTTACCACAGTTAGGGGTCGCGCTGTCTGTCCTGCGGGCTGCGTGGTATGGTCAGGACGCCGGGGAGCAGGGGCGCACAGGAGGCAGCTTCTGGGCAGCGTGGTGCGGCAACAGAGGCTGCCATTGTAGCACAGTGTTGCAGAGGGGCAGACCTGCTGCGTGTCTGTGACTGTGAGAGGAGGTGTACCTGGTTCTTTGTGGTGTCTCCAGTGTGGAGGCGGCCATGTTGGAGACCAAGGTTTCTCCAATCCCCTGCCAGGTGTTTCTCCAGCCAATCCGGTGTGTCTTTTTCTGATAAAAGGGGTCTGGTCCATGTCTTATGGTATGTGTCTATTCCGCACTGAGTCTTCCTTTGTTCGGACTACATGCAATTCCCTTTTTGCTTGTTCTGTATTTTTTATTTATATTACACTGTTCCTAGTGTTTCTATCCTATTTTGTCTTTAGCAAGTGCGGTGCTGCCCTTCTCTAAATATATACATGTATAGCGAAAAGAGGGGGGGACAGTTAGAGATTACTTGGGTGCACTCTTGGGATTGCTATGTGGTCCTTTCAATTAATTTGAGATAAGGTGATTTTGTTTAAAATTTAACCTTTATTTATACTCTTGTTAAAAAGAGGGGGGATGTATGTGTTTCCCCTCTCCACAAAAAAAGAAAAAAGTAAAGAAGTGCATTTAAAGTAGGAAATGGTGCTTTTGTAAAAAAAAATGTGATTGTGATGTCCTGATTTTTTAGTGCCTTCATTTGTATGTTTATCTTAACGTGATATTTACCCCTAGTGGTTTCCAAACTTATTATTCTTTATGCATTATAATATGCCTTATTTTTATATTTATATTTCTTTGGTTACCTTTCGTTTAGGTAATCCTATCTTTATTTTTCTAGCTGAGAATAGGCTTTATTCCCTGTAGGTATTTATGTTGTTTGACACTTCTCAGTACTTTGTATCTTTGTCTGTTCTATTGATGTGTTCTCAGTCTTTGATGTTTTATCTGTAGCTGTTTTCAGGATACTTTGTTTCTGACCTGCTTATTCTGTATGGATTTTATTAGGGAGACGTATGGTTCTTATATTTCTTTATATTTGTTTCTCAATGCTTTTTAGCCAGTGCCTACAATGGTGTCATTTATTGTAGTGATTGGGGATATCCTTAGATTTAATACCTCAGATGCTTATTTGTATCTAAAGGCCAGATGTTCAAGGTTGTTTTATTTTGTGTACTATCAGGTATATTTGTTTATTGCAGTTGTCCATTATACATATTTGACCAACTTTGGCACTCTCTTCATTGATTTGCACTTGTAAAAAATATTGTTATTTCCCCTCTCTGCCAGTGCTTCAGTCTACCTCCTGGAGAGTGGTTCAGTGGCTTTTGCTCCACAGTGTTCCTGCCTAACCAGCTGTTGCTCCTCCCCGGTGTTCCTTAAAGGTACCAGTACCACAGTGACCTACCAGCGTGCTGCAGTGGACCCACCTCTCTCCTGTTGGGATTGCCGTTCTGTGCCTCTCCGTTATCTCCAAAGTTCTTCAGGGATTCTCAGCAAGCTCCAAGGTATCTCAGCGTTTACAGTCTTGATCCGAAGAGTGCTAAAGTATCTTCATTGTGTTCAAGTATACCAAAGTGCTAAAGTATCTACAGTGTTCAAAGTGCTAAAGTATCTACAGAGTCTTTAAAGTGCTAAAGTATCTACAGAGTCTTCAAAGTGCTAAAGTATCTACAGAGTCTTCAAAATGCTAAAGTATCTACAGTGTGTTCAAAGTGCTAAAGTATCTACAGTGTGTTCAAAGAGCTAAAGTATCTTCAGTGTCTTCAAAGTGCTAAAGTATCTTCAGTGTGTTCGAGTGCTAAAATATCCACAGTGTATTCAAGTATCTCAGAGTGCTAAAGTCATCCACTGTTGTGTCCTATGCCTCAGTACCTACAGTCCTACTAAAGTCCTATGGTTCTTCATGATTGTTCACAGTATCAAGTCTTCACAGTACCAAGTTCCTACGGTTATCTGCAAGGTCTTTATTGTTTACTACGAACTCTTGTGGTCTCCAAACTCCTTCATCATCTTCAACTTATTTACCTTTATGTGTGCAAGTTCCACATCATAGTTTCCATTATCATACAAACTGTTACTGTTGTTGTTATCATTCATTCACTTCGTTACCTGTTATGTACTATAATTCCTATTGGCTGTATTCCAAGTCCTGATTATTAAAAACTCTTAAATCTTATCCAAGTTCTCCTTCGTTCATCCTCTATCCTGGTTTATGCGAAAACATTACATCCAACCACCAAACTTCCTGTCTCCTCTAAGGTTACTCCCCATTTGCCAGTCCCTACAAAACCCCAAAGTATGACAGTAAGCACTTGCCCAATGGATTCGGCAGGGGATCAAGCCGCCAGAGGAGATCCAACGGTCGACATAGAAAGCCGACTTGGGAAACAAGAAGCAGCTCAAAAACAAATCATTCAATATAGGCAAACAATGTCTTATCGTCTGGATGCGCTGCATGCAGCCTTGCCGGCCACTTCAGCTCAACCTTCTGGACCAGTGCCAGTGGCTCCAGCTACTCCTGTCCAAGCTACATCACCTCGTCTTTTGATTTCTTCTCCAGGCAAATATGATGGGACTCCAAAACTCTGCCGTGGTTTCCTAAACCAATATAAGATCCAGTTTGAACTACGGTCAGCCAATTTTCCAACAGATCGTACCAGGATTGCTTATATTATTTCTTTATTCACGGGCCAAGCATTGGACTGGGCATCTCCATTGTGGTAGAGAGCGGATCCTCTACTTTCAAATTATGTGAACTTTTGTTTCTACTTTCAGGAAAATTCTTGATAAGCCAGGTAGAATTTCTTCAGCTGCATTAGAAATTCTATGCCTACGCCAGGGTACCCGCCCTGTCAGCCAGTATGTCATTCTCAGCCTAGATGACCTGATTCCTCTTTGTAATAAAGTTGATTTGAGGTACAGAGAATGATGCTCCGAGAAGGCCAAAACAGATCCTCCAAGACCCCGATTCTCTCCTCTTCCAAAGTTATTTCCAAAGTTACGTGACCAAGTTTCTGAAGAACCAATGCAAATTAATCGTTCTCGTTTGATGGACGAGGAACGCCGTAAGCAAAGACAAGGAAAGCTGTGTATGTACTGCGGCTCCCCAGAACATTTTGTCAAATTCTATCCAATACGCCCGGGAAACGCCCGGGAAACGCTCGCTCCTAGCTTACACAGGAGAGGTTAAGCTAGGAGGATCTCAAGAATCATTCTTTAGGAAAGAACCTCTTCTCACCACTTGCCTGGACATCCCTTAGTCTAAAGTTTTTGTGGCTGCTCTTCTGGACTCTGGGGCAGCAGAGAACTTTATTACAGTCAGCTTTGTTCAACAGTTGGGAATCCAGACTGAGAGATTGTCTCACCCAGTATCCATCACTGCAGTGGATGGTAGTTATATTCCCAGAGGAATGATTACTCCTTGCACTGTAAAAATTACATTAGGGGTAGGTGCTCTTCATTCAGAAAAAAATTATTTCCTTGTGATTCCAAATGCCTCTCAACAATTCATTCTTAGTTTGTCATGGCTTCAACAACATAGCCCAAGTAGCGATTGGCAAACCATGGACATTCTCAGTTGGGGTAAATCTTGCCATCATACCTGTTTACCCAGTATTAAGCCTTTATGTAGTGTGACCACAAACAGTGTTCCTATAGCTTATCATGACTTTCAAGATGTCTTCAGTAAACAAGGAGCAGATACATTGCCATCCCATCGTAGTTGGGATTGTCCAATCGAATTATTGCCCAACAAGGTTCCCCCATGGGGAAGAACCTATCCACTGTCTCTCCCAGAAACCAAAGCCATGTCTGAGTACATTAAAGAAAATTTGAACAAAGGATTCATCCGTCCATCCTCATCCCTTGCGGGTGCAGGATTCTTCTTTGTTAAGAAAAAAAGATGGTAGTCTTCGTCCCTGTATAGACTACCGTGGACTGAATGAGATCACAGTAAAAAATTCTGCTAATTCCAGAACTTTTCGATAGGGTCAAATGTTCTACTGTGTTTACGAGGGGCCTATAATCTAATCCACATTCGAGAAGGAGTTGAATGGAAAACGGCATTCAACACCAGGGATGGACATTATGAATATCTCGTGATGCCCTTCGGCTTATGTAATGCTTCAGCGATTTTTTAGAAATTCGTAAATTAAATCTTCAGAGACTTGTTATATGACTCTTTCGCAAGCTGGACAAATGTACATTTGAGTCTTCTACTATTCCGTTCCTGGGTTATATAATTTCCGGTCACCAGCTTCAAATGGATCCTGCAAAAATCGATGCCATACAAGATTGGTCACTCCCTACTACTCTCAAAAGGTATACAACATTTTCTAGGGTTTGCTAATTTCTACAGGAAGTTTATCAAAGACTATTCAACTATCAAAGCTCCTATCACCAAATTAACCAGAAAAGGTGCGAATCCTTCAAAGTGGTCATCTGAAGCCCTGAAAGCCTTTTTGTTTCTCAAAGAAGCATTTACATCTGCTCCTATTCTTCGTCAACCAGACCTTACTAGTCCTTTTGAAGTCGAAGTCGATGCCTCTGCCATTAGGGTAGGAGCAGTATTATCGCAAAATTTTGAAGATAATAAGAGTCATCCATGTGCTTATTTTTCAAGAAGATTTTCAGCTGGGGAATTGAATTATCCAATCGGAGAGAAGGAACTATTAGCCATAAAGTTGCTGTCTCAGAGTGGCGTTATCTTTTAGAG
The DNA here is from genome assembly GCF_055691185.1 of Crinia signifera. Lineage (NCBI taxonomy): Eukaryota > Metazoa > Chordata > Amphibia > Anura > Myobatrachidae > Crinia > Crinia signifera. The sequence goes on along the minus strand of NC_139217.1, from coordinate 230,673,207 downwards.
GGTGCTCAACATCCTATCTCTATGATTACCGATCATAAAAATTTGTTATATCTGCAATCTGCACGCTGTCTCAATCCAAGAGAGGCCAGGTGGGCACTTTTTTTCCTAGATTCTCTTTCAAGCTCTCTTACCGACCTGGGCCTCTCAATCATAGAGGGATGCTCTTTCACATTCCTGGCAAATGGATGATTCCGCTGAGCCGTCCAGGGAACAATTCATTCTGGATCCTACATCTTTTGCAGCAACTCAAGTGACTCCAGTACCTCTGGTGGGGAAAACCTTTGTAGCTCCTAAATTTAGGAGGAAATCCTGTCCTGGGCACATTCTTCTTCGCTCATGGGTCATGCAGGTGCCCAGAAAACTCTTGAATTCATTCAAAGATCTTACTGGTGGCCTCAACTTAAAAAGGATGTATCCGAATTTGTGGCAGCTTGTTCCAAGTGTGCACAGCATAAGACTCCTAGAACTTCTCCAGACGGTTTTCTTCATCCATTATCCATTCCTCAAAAACCCTGGACTCATATTGCAATGGACTTTATCACCGATTTACCATTATCCAAGGGTTTCAACACGATTTGGGTCATTGTAGACAGATTCTCCAAGATGGCTAATTTCATACCTCATTCCGGTCTGCCTTCTGCTCCGCAGTTATCAGAACGGTTTATCTCTCAGATCTATTGTCTACATGGACTTCCACAAGAGATTGTTTCTGATTGTGGTCCTCAATTCATAGCCAAATTCTGGAGGGCATTATACGCAGCATTACAGATCAAGGTAAATTTATCATCTGCTTATCATCCACAAACAGACTGTCAAACCGAAGGAGTAAACCAAGACTTAGGGCTTTATTCTGGTTCACTCCTTCTGGCAAATTCCTTCTTAGAAAAAAACAATGTGCACTTCAGGTGGGGTAGATGTTACTTGTGCAGAAAGAGTTAGATTTGGGTGGGGTTTTACTTCAAAGTGAGATCTATATTGCAGTGTAAAAATAAAGCAGTCAGTTTTTTCCCTGCACAGAAACAAAATAACTCACCCAAATCTAATTCTCTGTGCACATTTTACATCTGCCCCCGCAGTACACATGGTTTTGTCCATCTAAGAAGAAATTTGCCAGAAGGCGTGAACCAGAATAAGAATAGAACTGTCGAACTTCCAGTGGGCGGGGCGCCTAGAGCGGCCGCATTTTAATAGTGCTCCCTTCCACACTAGAGAAAATCTGCTACCATCGCCTCCCCTCTGCACCTATTCAGAATATAGGATACCCCATTGTATTCCCCAGGCAGAGAGGAGCACCAGAGTTTCTCGGGAGCCAAAAATCAGCAGAACCACCCGGGTCCGGCCCTCAGCATAGATGGCCTGTATGACCGCCTGAATTTGGGCACGAAATCCGGAGCCACGCCACAGGCTCTCCACGGGGACCAGATTCCCCCGATCCTGGCCGTCTGACGATGTACTGCTGCACCCCGCCGGGACAACACACTCCCCACACCGTGCAGACCCTTCTAACCTGGTCACCCGCTGCAGCCAGGGGATCGTGGTCTCCGGGAGGACGTCGCTGGGGAAGTGCATCTGCGGTGAGGGCGCGGCTGCGGCGCCCTCCTTACTGCCTGCCCGGGATCCCAACGCTGCTGCGGCGCCCTCCTTACTGCCCGCCCGGGATCCCAAAACTGCTGCGGCGTCCTCCCTACTACCCGCCCTCCTTTCTGCCCGCACAGGATCCCAACGCTGCTGCGGCACCCTCCCTACCGGAGCTGTTGCTGTGCCACCCCCTTACCTCCCGCCGGAGGTCCCGGCGCTGAGGCTGTGCTGCCAGCTGTGGGTCCGGGCGCTTCCACAGTGACCCTCTTACTGCCTGTTGGGGGCCTAGACACTGCTGCTACAACCCCCTGGCTGGAGCTTCATCCACCTTCGCCACGTGCGCTGAGCAGTAACATCTCACATCTCCTGACACCTGGAGATGACGTGGGACCCTGGCACCAGTGGGACCATTCTGGTCCAAGAATTGACAACTCTGCTACACGTTTCCCCACGGTGGGTGAGTGCTGGAGTGAGGTGGGGGGGGCCTGATCCCTAAATTGCTCAACTCCCTGGCGCATAGGGGGAGTAACCACTTGGGAGGGACAGACAGTGATCTGTTGGGGACACATTCAGCTATATTGACAGCCCCCAGAGGCCACTGAACCCCACTGTACCACAGGCATATGCCCCGCAGGGGGACCCCACTAACTGTCCTTCTTTAGCCAGGCCACCTTTGGACATGAGCGAGGTGGTGGCCTATCTCTACCCCCAGATCCTGTGATCTATTGGAGGTCTATCCCCTAACATCAATACGCAGCACTACAAAGCTGGGCTGCTGGCTCTCACCGTGACTGGCACATAAGCCGCACAAGGAGTTACACGGAACACAGCCCAATTAAGATACTGACCAAGGAGGATTGTGGGCCCCTAACGGCTTCAAACTCTCCGCACACACCAATATTGCCTTATTTGAGGGACGCCGGCACCGGTTGGACTGGACTACTACTCCTTGGTTTGGATGGTATAGGCAGGTACACACCTGTCCATTTTACCTGTAAAAATCCACATCAGGGAATGATTTAATAATACTGTTGTGCTTTCTAATGTGCAAACTACTGTTTAGTTTACCACTATACATATCAAGCTCTCCCTTCCATCCGCATCAGATTTAACTGTATGTTACTAATGGTTAAGATCACTGGATGACCACAGAACACTGTTAACAAATTGGTCAGAGTGCTCTCAGAATTGAGTTAACTTTTACAACAGGTCAGGGTAGCCATCTAGTGTTCAGTTTTGGCATTACACCAAGGTACCTATTACATTTTGATTTCCACGGGAATTAATATTGGCAATACCCATACCGAATTGTTTTGAAAGTTAGCATACTGATTATCAAGACGGTACTCTGGGCAACCCCTGTGTACAGTATTTGAGTTGCCAAACATTTGTGTGCCAGTTTTGGTCTCAGATAGGTGTCGGGATTTGGTGACCTGTTGGGCGGTTACCTAAAAACTAGATATGTAAAGGGATAATGCATGCCCACTTGGGGTGACCAGGCCTTCAGTATTTTCCCTAGACTATTCATTAGGCTTGTTCTCTTAATTCAAATCTATTGTTGGGTACAAATACGTAGTGACAATTGTGCTGCCTTGAGGGGTATGGACAAATTCCTTGAGAGGAATTCCCTTACTCAACCCTCTTGTCCTTCTCAAGACTCCAATATGGTGAAAAAACGCCAAAAGCCAACACAAAATGCTTTCCCCCCCCCCCCTCACCCCCGCTATTCTCCTCGGACACCCATACAGGGGACCATCCCAGCAGCTCGTCCCAAGCACAGTCCATGCCCTCTCCTGAGGACAATGCAAAAGTCACTATACAAATGCTGATGCCTCTGCTAGATAAAAAAATTTGAAGACCTGCATACCAGGCTGGAGGCCTCTTTAACTAAAATTAACTCCAACACAGCCAGAATAGTCACTGCAGAACAACGCATCAGTGACGCTGAGGATTCAGTCCAGAGTATGCAGGCACTATTAGATAGGAGGGAACAGACCATTACTACTCTCGCTGCCAAATTAGACGAGATGGAAAACAGGGACAGAAGGTGCAACCTTCGATTCATTGGGATACCAGAAGCGATTAGAGGTCAACAACTGGAGGAAGTCATAACTGTTAAGATAGCTCAAACATTAGGCATTTATGATACCTCTAAAATGCTGCAAATAGAGAGAGTGCATCGGATAGGGCCTGAGAGACAGGATCAGGCGGATAGACCCCGGCCTACCATTGCAAAATTTCTAGACTTCAGGGCGAAGGAAAAAGTGCTCCTGGCCTACAGAGCAGCTCAATCCTTGTCAATAGATGGCCAGAGTGTCCTGATCTTTCAGGATTTCTCGGCCATAGTGTCACAGAAACGAAAAGAATTCTCTCCAGTGTGTAAAATACTGATAGAAAGGAACCAGAGATTCGCCTTAATGTACCCAGCTAAATTAAGGATCATGGAGAATGGACGCCCTAGATTTTTTACAGACCCTAACCTAGCCAGGGCTTTCCTGGAACGAGATCTCCCTCGCTCACCTGATAGACAGCCCGAATAGTAGATGTTGGATAGTCTCGCTCACATCTTTTTTTTTTCAATTCTTGGAGGCTAGTTGCCCCTACAGATGGTTAATATATTGTTATTATATATTTGTTGGTTTGGATTATCAGAGCACCTCATATGAAAAATTATGAGGTTCTCCGCCGGTCAAAGAGTGTATCCCACTCTTTTTGGATAAACTCCTACAAAAATAAGAAACACTGTTCTAATGTCTGGTTATACACAATATTGTCATTTCTTCCACTTTACAGGCTAATGTGCGCTACTACCTTCTCTCTGTATATTGGCTCAGGGCTGTCTCCTCACCCCACAATTCTCTTTGACTTAATATGGAATCTAACGTGTGCTTTTTTCTCTGCTAGTGTGTGGCCATTCCTTTCCCACAGCGCCGATCCATGTCTGCGGGATTAGATAATCAGGGGTTGCAGCAAGCCCCCCTTGAGCTACACTTGTGCAAAAAGGTAATTTCCCACATAAAAAAATTTAGACCTGACATCACTATGCTGCAAGAGACTCACTGGAAGTGGGATAGTGATTCCACACTAAGGGCGCGTTGGATTGGGGATTGTATCGCGGCCTCTTACAGGACCAAGTGCAGAGGGGTCGCAATCCTACTTCATAGAAACCTCAGATACCAAATACATGATTCATTGGCGGACCAGGAGGGACGTTATTTGCTGTTAGATGTGGAGATTGAGGGAGTATGTTTCACCCTATTGAATATATATGCCCGAAATGTCTCTCCCGAGCAATTCCTGTCTGAAGTTTCCCAGATTCTGGCGGGACGTACGGTCCACAAACTGATCATAGGTGGTAACTTCAACTCCGTAGATAGCCCCACGCTAGATAAATCCCCACCCTTAATGGGCCGCCTTCCGGTCTCATGGAGCCATATCCAGGCCTTAAAAACTAATCTCCAACTCTGTGACCCCTGGCGATTGCTCCATGATACAGAAAAATCATTCACCCACTTATCCAGAGCACACCAAACCTTATCCAGGATAGACTATTTTCCTGATCGCCAACAACCTTATGTCAGAAGTACGGCAGGCAGAGATACATGAGATTCTGGTGTCGGATCACGCCCCGGTATCACTGAGCCTATGGTTGGGTCCTGGGAGCGGATCGGACCGGCTCTGGTGTTTTCCAGATTATCTAGCAAACTCAGAACACTTTAAAAGCTTCCTCCAACAGTCTTGGCATAATTACCATTACGATAACATAGAACACTGGGAGGATATGGTGCTGTTCTGGAGAACGTCAAAGGCAGTAATGAGAGGGCAGGTGATGCAGTATGTATCCAAACGCAAAAAAGAAACAGCACAGCAATACAGGGATTTGCACAGGGAGGCGGCCCTATCATTTTGGATTTACCAGACTTCTGGTTCCCCCTCCGATTTAGAAACCTATTTAAACAATAGGAAGTTACTTGAATCAGCCCAGGCACACCTTAAAATAGAGAGAGAAGGGTTTGGAGACCCGCACCATAAATTGAATTGTGTGTAATGCTTGTGGATGGATATTAATCACCCCAGGCAGGAGTCTTATACAAATATCTCTCCTGACTGGTTTAGGTTGCTGTCCCCTGATTTATAGTTACACAATGAAAAAATAGAAAGAAAAGAAATCAGTTTACATTAGGACGCACTTCTCATCCACCAGGTCCCTTGCGGACTGTCAATAAAAAATGTTTTTACCTATATCTAGGTGTATATTTTATTAGTAGTGAGCTTGGTTTAACTTAACCGGTCATTTATTATTTGTATTTATACAATTTTATTAATTATAGACCTTTATAGAATAATTCCCTGTACCAGGGATATCATAGTAGCGAAGAATATTAAAATCAAGTGAAAGTATAAGAAAAGTGAAGAATATTAAAGATTAAAATCGGTATGTGCAATATGTAGCTTGATAACGTTAATTATTGTGTTGCTCTCAAATGCTAACACTTATTTATGCTTTGGAGCCTGTATTCCTTAATGCCCTGATAAGCGTAAGGTAATGCTGTTGTCTGTTATCCCGTGATGCATATAGGTATTACTGCCTATATGCACGATGTTCTTGCGTGATGCCTCTAATTAGGTAACCTTGGTGCCCGGAGGCAGAGTTATTTGCCGTACAGCCCAACACCCTGTCCCCAAATGAGATGGTGTTGGTCACAGTTAAGGTTCTCTCACCAGGTTAATTGTATATACACGTGATCTCTTAATTTAGTGACACTGTGTGTCTACTAGAGGTTTTCATATTTTAGCAAAAAAATCTTTGCTGATAATCGTGGCCGTTAACAGTGATACTTTTATTAGAACAAAGTTGCTGAGCACAGTAAATAGCAGTGTTGTACCTTATAAATGCACTAGGGTTCGTGCCAGTTCGATGTTATTCAAGTCTGTTAGTACCAGTCATTCAGCAGTTTGTATATACGCTGAGAATGTACTCACAGCATTAAGGGGGTATTGCGGTTGATTGTCAATGCGACTGGATGTTATTTTTGCGGGGATATCTTATGCCATGTGGTTTGATCCCAGACCTATACACGGCATCCCTACGACATATTCTACTTTGCCAAGATCTTTATTCATAGCGGACAATGTATGGTTCACTTGATAATATCGAACATTGATATCACTTTCGCATGTCCATGTTACTTCTATTGAAATTGTTACATTTGTTTTCAATTTGTAATATTGTGATTTTCGGCGTTTCAATAAAACATGTTAAAAAAAATAAAATAAAAAAAAAAGAATAGAACTGTCTTAGAATATTCATGTCTTCTTCCCAGAATGATTGGATACAATACCTTCTGTTTGCTGAGTTTGCTCATAACAATCTTTTTCATTTATCAATACCGATATTAACATAACCAGATGAACAATAAGTGAAGTGCGCAGTTTACGTACTATGGGCCTTATTCTGATCGGTGCGGATTTCTCCGCATGCGGTCGTCCCGCAGATGGTTATCGTCTGCGCATGTGCAGAGGTCACTTTGCGCATGTGCAGGCGATTTTGCCGCACGTATTCTTTACACGCCGCACAGGGGGCGTAGAGGGGCTACTTAGCCTCATTACCCTATGCATACGCCCCGCGTTTCATGGGTGTTCCCATGCAAACGCGGGGCGTATGCATGGTAATGAAGCCGTGACGCGTGTGTAGGGGGCGGGCATCTGACATCGCCGGATGTCAGCTGCCCGCCCCCATACATGATTTCACACGGACAAGTGTCCGTGTGGTCTTGGGTGGCGGGACCTAGTGGAGCGTGCGGCCCTGCATTCGATGTTCGGCGACCATCGAATGCAGGGGCTGCTCCCAAGACGGAGGAGGCGTATCCCCGTCCACTTTCATGCGGATCGCCACATATCCGCGTACGGACGGAGGTGGCGATCCGTATGGAAGGCGGGGATTCGCCTGCACGGTCGTGGCCGCATATTCTGATCGGGCCGCACCGATCAGAATAAGGGCCTATGTCCGTAAACTAATACCTTTTACTCCGAGCTACGAGCGTACCAAGTGTAGCGAACCTTTGTCAGTGCTAGCAGCTCGCTATACAGACGCCAACAAGGCGGTATACTTTCTCAGTACCAAGTACCCAAACCGGTGTATACATGTAAGGATTTTTTCCTTATTACCCTCTGTCGCTTAGAGCGAATAATCGCCAAGACACAGTCTTAACTAAAGGGATTTAGTCCCTATTTTATATTTCAGTCCCTAGAGGACAACAGGGGGGTACAGAAAGGAAATAGCACATATATACAAGTTATACCGTCAGTGATATAATCTAGTGATATAACAGTTGGATCTCCTAAACAAGGGAACACAAAGAGATACATAATATAATCAGCCACACTACATACAGAGGAAAAGAAAAGAATAGAACTGCGCAATAAAGGGGGAAATAGCACATGCAATTTATTTACGTACTAATATGAAAACATATAAAACATACACAGATTTAAGAAACAATTATGAAAATTAATAAAAAGGGGTACATAAAATATTTTAGCACAACCGGTCGTGTCTGATTAGTATGCAGGTTTAAAAACATATACGTTTTGCTTCCCTTGAATTAGTCACAGTCATATTAGTGTATTAGTTGATGAGAATGGCTGGTTTAGTAACAATCTTGTTTATGGATTAGTGAAACAACTTCAAATCAAATTTGGGTTAAACTGTCCAGGTTTTTATGTCTGGCCAGATAATTTGTATTCGGGGTACCTTACAGCTGCCACCTGTAATTCCTCCGGTCTCCCAGTGGATGGAAAAAAGAATAGCTTCTTGCTATTCTTTTTTCCTTGAAAAAGCCGCTGAGACCGTGACCGGAGGCGGGGAAACGCGTTGGCTACTCAAAAATTCTTTTTTGCACCAGAAGGGAAACCATACAGGTTAACTACCAGACCACCAACCAAAAGGTGACTCCAGATATAGGTGGACCAAAAACGGTGATTCAGCACCATCCACTGGGAGACCGGAGGAATTACAGGTGGCAGCTGTAAGGTACCCCGAATACAAATTGTCTGGCCAGACATAAAAACCTGGACAGTTTAACCCAAATTTGATTTCAAGTTGTTTTACTAATCCATAAACAAGACTGTTACTAAACCAGCCATTCTAAATCAACTAATACACTAATATGACTGTGACTAATTCAAGGGAAGCAAAACGTATATGCTTTTAAACCTGCATACTAATCAGACACGACTGGTTGTGCTAAAATATTTCATGTACCCCTTTTTATTAATTTTCATAATTGTTTCTTAAATCTGTGTATGTTTTATATGTTTTCATATTAGTACGTAAATAAATTGCATGTGCTATTTCCCCCTTTATTGCGCAGTTCTATTCTTTTCTTTTCCTCTGTTAATCAATTTGGGGCACTGAGCTACCCCTTATAGAACAGCAGCAATTAACGGGGTGTGATAGTTTCTGCTATACTAACTGTTTCTTTGGATTAGTAGGGTCAACCCACTCACAGCGCAGGACTTAGCCAAAACTGTTTTTTGCTACACTACATACAGGAATACAAATGTTACCGTCATATCAATAGCGCAGCGCAGTCCGGTTGAGCTCCCTAGGTTCTAATAAAACTTGGTCTGGTCAGGATGAAGTGGGAAAAGGAAAAGATGAAGAGAGCGATCCAGCCCAGGGATTGCTACTTTTATAGTGTCCAGAGAGGGGGTTCTCATCATTGGGAGAAGGATCAAATGTCTCTTCTGTTGGATTGGTGCAGGAAAATGCACTTAGGTTCCTGTGTCTTCAGATGTCGTCATAGGGGTCGTAAATCAACACGGAAACCAGCTGCATCCTGATCTCCTAGATTTCTCTGAGCACATGGCAAAATGACCATTGATTATGGAATTGATCCATAACTGTTGGCCGTTAGGACTTGCAAACTTTTAACAAGGATCGGAGTGCTGAGCATAGGACACGGAACATAGAGATATAAAATATGTACAGAAACGGTCGTGTATTTTTAGTAAAACTATGTGCTGCGAACTAAACCTACATTTAACTATATTTTATTTTGTGTAAGTGTGGGATATGAATTTATGTGTATTAGTATGGCAGCGATCAAGGTTTGCTTTGTTACACAGAACTTGGGTATTATACTTTATTTGCATAACTCTGGTAACCAAAATGGCGGCCACACCATTCTAAAACGGCATGTATGTAATTCGACTTTAACAGTCCACCCTTTGACAGTAAATATAAAACTGTCACAGTTCAAAATTTTTCCTAAAACACAACAGAAATTCATAATCCTAACAAAACAATTTGGGATCTTTGAATTAAACATAAAAGGGGAGTAAACCATCTGCGCTTGGCCAATCCTGGATTATGGATAAACGAGGGGCTACATTTATCTAACAATTTACTCAGGGTGACGAAGGATAATGTACAGGTTTGGGATAAAAATAAAAACAGGGGCGGTTACAATATTCTATCTTGACCTAAACTGGGTTGGGTCGTACACTCTCAAAGCTCTGTATCATCCGCCCTATACCTGGCAGCAGGGGGGGGAAACCGATGTCCTTGCTTTTGGGGAAAATAATGGATAATGAAGAGAAACTAAATAGGACCCATGTACATATAAAAAGAAAAAATAATTAAATAAAAGAAATGGGAAGGTTGTTTGTGGTCCTTCCAACCTGTTACCAGTGGGTTTTGTCACAGTCCTTTTTGTAGCTTGTACAGGTTGCTTGACCTTAGCTGCCCTTCAGTCCTCCGAAACAATGCCTTTAGCGATTTCTTTCTTTCGCTCTCAATATAAGGAACTTCTGGGTTTCTGGTCTTTTGGCAGTTGGACGAACGTACCCGAGTCTCTCTCTCCGCGACTTGTTATTGAGGTAGTGCTGGTCAACAAGACTTGGTATGGTTCTTCTCAATGGTCTATCAGGCAACCTGTGTATGGCAAATCATGGGAAACAACAAAATCTCCTGGTTCATGGTTATGACAGTTCGTAACAGGTGTCAACAAAGTCCTTTTTGCTGCATTTTTCCAGATGTTGATTCATCTTTTAAGTTACGTTTGAAACAAGAGTCAGTTTATGGTTGCGTCTACGATCTTCCTTTGGGGTTATTATGATATGTGGCTGCCGGCCAAGAAAGGTTCCGATGGGGAGAAATGAGGTGGAGCTCTGAGAGTGATTCTACTACTATGCAGCACAATGGGCAGTGCCCCTGGCCATAGCAACTCTTTCAGCCATAACTTTACCCAGTTTGTTCTTGATAGTACACTTCACCCTCTCCACCTTTGCCGTTACTTGGGGTCAGTAGAGAGTGTGGGGTGTACCATCAGTACATAGGAGTTTACACATGACTTACAAAGGCTTCTCATATACGGTTGAGTACTCAGCAGTACTTCTGGGCTACCATATCTATACACAAAGACATCAACAAATAGGAAAGAAATTTCTAAACACTTCTAGAGTGGACTGTACAAAGTCAATTTGAATTACCTGCAGAGGATTCTGCTGGAGGAGGAATGTGGAGATGGCTCTGTGGGAACAGTCTTTCCAGTGTCTTTCCTCAGACAAGTAAGGCATGACCTTGCTGTCTTACCTGTCTGTGGAGTGAACTCTGGGGCACGCCAGTAAATTTTGACCAATTTCCACATACCTTCCCTGCCAAGGCAAGTCAGGCCATATGCTATCTCTGCCATGACAGTTTGGCATGCTCTCGGAGTCACTGGTTTTCCTTGTACATCTTTCTATTCCTGTCCACATCCCTTTCGGCTTCCAGACTGCTTTCTCCTGCAGGGGACACAAATCTTGCACTTTTATGTGAACACACATACATTTACAGGGGAACAAAAACATTATTCGCAGAGCGTGTGGCTCACCCAGCTGCCTTGCCAGCACGGCCATTACCAAGTGACACTGAATCCTTATCACAGGTGTGGGCTTTACACTTGATAGCCACTCTGTCCGGCAGCTGTGCGGCTGTCAGGAATCTTTGAACTTACAATGCTTGCACCACTGGAGTGCCAGCTACTGTCACAAAATCTCAGAGGTGCCATGGGCCCCCGGATCTTTTGCATTGCCCCAATGAACGTACTTAGAGTTGGCATAAATATTGACTGCTTTTCCCTCAGCCAACTCACACACCTTGGTCAGTGCCACTAGGCTACTGTTGCTGAGTGAGATGGTCCAAGGGGTCCAGTCTCTACTATACCTTCTCCATCTATCACGGTATATCCAGTGCACAATTTTTCCATCTCGGTGTCTCTGTGGCAGCTGCCATCAGTGAAAAGAAAGAGAGAAGAGAAAAAAAAATAATTACCTCTTCCAATGGGTTGTTACCACCCTTTGGGGATATGCTGCAAAGGTCTGATTCAAACATGTCATGCAATCATGTTCGTCTAGGCCCTCACTAAACTCCACCATTCCAGCAACCTCAGCATCAACTCCCACCTTTTGTGCCTTGGAGGGCACACCTGGTAAGAGTGTTGCTGGGTTTACAATATCACACATTTTACTGGTAATGTTTATAAAATTCATCAATGCAAGTTCCCATTCAGTGAACTTGGCTGATGAACCTTTTTTTCATGTTTAGGCAGAATTTTAGGAGTGTCCAGACTATATGAGGAGCATAACTAGTTAAAACACACCCCAACACCACATCCTCAGTCTTGTTTACCGGTAGTGCTATGTGTAGAAAAGGGGGGAGTGCTCGAGCAACTGGGTTTAATTGCACACTGCAGCACGACATTGGTCAGGCTGGCATCACCAGGTTTCTTAAGTCGCTATATCTCTGTCGCATACCCAGCAGATGGGGCTGTAGTCAGAGTTGCTTCCGATTCTTAGGGGCACAAAAAACACCAGTCATAATGGCAGGTTCCTTTTTGTTACTATCCATATCTGTCTGTGGGACATGGGTTTTGTGATTGCACCTATTCATATGTAAATGCCTTTTACAACCTTTTTCATTCTCTGTTGATTGGGAATGATTTGTGCACTTCTTGGACTGCTATTCACAAGATGATGGCTGTGGTTGCCATAGGTAACGAAGGAAGCAGTTTAAAGTTACTGAAACAATGTTTAAGGTTACTGAAAATAGTGTGACTACTATTTTGTCCACTTGTGCTGGTTTATGGGGTACTGCACATTTATAATAGATATTTCTCTGCTGGGCGTGCGACAGTGTTTTGAACTACTTGTATTCTATCATTTGTGGGGTTTGGATTAATATAGTGTCCTGAATCCCCCCCCCCCCCCCCCCCAGTCCAGCACAACTGCAACCCGTCTTTCGATACCTTATGTCCTGTCTCAGGGGAATACACCAGAAGTTGTCTAGTGCCATCTACTGATGTTCTGGATGAGTCAGGACATAAAAATAAATCATTGACCCATTGTGTCGGTATCAAGCCATTTATGGGCTGTAAAGATGACGTGCAGCCCCGTAAGGCCCAGGAAGAGGCTCTGTGGCTATAGGGGTATCAGGAACAGAAGAGGAGGGAGAGAAAAAAGAAAAATCAAAGGACAAAAAAATTTAATGACAGCAATATGTGTATATTGCAACAGAAATTATTCTTTTGTTTGGATGACAGCAGGATTTAACACTATGGGGGATTGACTCTCAACTATTTGGTTTTTGGGGTTTTACCCTTCTTAAATCCTGTTCTGGTCTGTAAGCCCTCCCTCCTTTCTCTTACCCAGTGGGGGTAGGACTATGGGCCATGTCTAGGGGTATTAACTAAGAGGTTCTCTGTTGAGAAACTTGTTATATCAATGGGTACATTTCCAGCTTGACCTCAGGTTTTAAACGGTGATGCTGTATTTTTGGGGCGCTATGCTGTCTGTTTTTAAATGGATTTCTATTGGAGCTATTAATGCCATTAATCCAGTGTCCTGCCCATCTTTAGTTCAAAAGGGAACTCGGTATTCATGCTGTAGTTTTTAGCTACCTTAGATGGGTTGGAATCTATAACAGTACAGTGCAGTATTAATCATTGAGGTATATCTAACAATTTTGCATCTTTTTCGTGCATATTTGTCCTGTTGTATCTAAGTTATGAATCTTCTGGATCCCAGAAGATAACATAACTTATTTTTCAAGGCAGTTCTCTACTTGGAAGGTAAATTGTAGCCACTGCAGTCAATAAGACAAAATATTTGGTATGCAAGGGCCCGATGATGATCTTTATTGGTTTCATCAATGGGTAATGCTGCACTTTTCCCGTTACCCCAATTGTAACTACCATTTTGCTTTGCACAACCTAGATCAAGAAGAAATGTTGTTAGAAAGGCTAGGCAAAAAAAAAAAACTTTAGTTTTCAAACCGTTACACTTAACCATATCTGAGGCTCCTCCCTCAGGTATTGCGTCATGTTACCTGGTGGTGGGATATAAATATGGTCTACTCCCTACTTGCATATTTGTGTCACGCTTAGGGCGGCGTAGGTTAACAGATGGGGCTATGGTTATGTGTTGAGACCTGTCTGTCTCCTTCCAGTGTGTCTCCCCGTCACTTATATGTGTGTTATTCTTCCTATGGTTCCCTATCCAGCAAGGTGGCTAGGTGGCCCTCTTTACCACAGTTGAAGCACACCGTTTGCTTCCTGTCTGCATCTAGGGGTGTTGTATATCATGTGTGTTTGTTTGGGGCCCTGTTGTATGTGTGGATGTTATCTGCCCTCAATTTCTCAGTTTGTATCTCTCTCTTAATTCTTTTGTCTTGATCAATAGCAGATTTTCTCAAGGTGTCTATTGGCATATTTCTCCAGTTGGGGAAAACAGTTTCTATTTTGGTCCTCAAATTTTCCTTAAGACCTTTTATCAGCACAGAGACAATCATTCCCCTAAAATGTGTGTTGTCCTTGGGGTCAGGGATACCAGTGTGTTTTGACACTGCCTGTAAGGCACAGTTGAAATATTCGCTGGCGGATTCACCATCTTTTTGTTTGATAGTGAACATTTGGATATTTTCAACCGTCGCAGGGAAATATACACCCAACTGAAAATTTATTAGGCGTATTTTCCTGATTGCACTGTTCAGTCAAAATCTTATCACCCTCCACACCACTATCTCGAATAAATTTCAGGATATCTATGTGTGAAGGGAGGCAAGCTCTCAACATGCTCCGCCAATCCTTATTGGTGGGCTCATCTGAATTTCCCAGATCCTTTACAAATTTCTGACAAATTGCCAGATCTTTTCTGGGATCAGGGAAATTTGAGATATTGAACGACGTTCCAATCGTGTCCAAGTGTAGTGCATGTTGCTAACCCTTACAGGCATTACCTCATCTCTGTCTCCCTTTCCGCAAGGAGTTTCCACTGCGTGCAAAGGGTAGATTTGTATCCCCTCAGCACCATTGGACACCACTCCAGGAATAACTGTCTCTTTGCTGTGTTGTGTGTGCTTACCTGTGTTTCCAAGTGTGTTTCTTGCATCAGCCATCTCCTCTGCTAGGATGGCAGTAGCAGCTTTGGCTGTCTCAGCCCTTCTCTCATTTCCGCTAGTTTCGCAAAAGATGGCTGGTGCCAGGAACTCTTCATCTCCACCTATATCTTCCTTATAGAGGGTAAAAACAGTGTACAGGTTATTCATTTTTATATTTTTGCCTTTTTCCCTTTGGACGGTAATTGTTCCCTCTAGTACATGTGGGGAGATATAGACATTTGCATTCCTGTGGCTGATTACATTTGCATCTGACAAATAACCATGTTCCCTTTGAATTCTACTTTCCTTTTGCCACAAGTTTAAACATTAATTTTGCTCAACTCTCGCCTTGAGTGACAAGAGCAGACATATCTTATCTTTAACTGCAGATAACACTTCTGGATCAAAACTGCCAACACCGGGAAATTCTACTTTACTGCCCTTTGTCATTTTAACCCATTTCTGGATATGGAATACTGCAAATTCTCCATATTTCATTTTCATTATGAATGCAGCCGACCCCGGTCGGCTTAATTCTTCCCTACATAGCACAACCTCCCTGTGTGAGCCACTGTTTCCCACTGTTCCCATACCTCTCTAGGTAACCTTTGGTTTATAAGAATCAGTAGCTCACAGCTAGAAGAGGCTGGTGAGTGGTTTGTCTGTGAGAAGCACCCAAAACACTCCTTCTCTACAGGGTGAAACTTTTCCGCAACTAAGCTTGAAGCACAATCTGCGAGGATCTTGTTTTACTCAATCACGTGTTGTGTCTGACCCCAGCCTGTACGTCGGCATTCGTTAGTCACGTTCCACAACCATGCGGCCAACTTTGCGGAACACAGGAAAACTTTTTTTTCCTGTATTCTTAAAAATTATTTGGAATGAGGAGCTAGGCAGATCTCTTGGCTCTGCTTTAGCTCCTTTTACCCTTTCGATAGATTCAAATAGGCGGACCTATGAAAGGTACAGTTCTGCAGCGTGTGGTTGCACGCCCACGTGTGTCCTAGTTACCACACTTTATACTACGGTATTGTTTCACACCCACGTATGTTCTCTTTAACACACCTTACTATTTCTATAGTACTATGGGTCACAACGTTATGCGCCCGTCAACCCCGTCTATTCACACGCTGGGTCTTAACACTTTTGGTCCTATTTATTTCTGGGCTATTTCTAAATAATAATAATAAAAACTATTTCTGTACAGAAAAACCTTACCGGGTTTGCAGTTTCTCACCAGATGCTTATGTGAGTATAAATCCCCTTAAACAACTATAGGAATCTATTGAAAATAATGCTTGACTTGCTTGCTTTGGAAAAATGAACCGAAAATACTATAATTTCTTGTATTAATTTCCGCTTTATCACCAGTATGTTAATATACTGTTAAATAGAGCTTGTACTTAATACCAGCCACTCCTGGGCTCCTATGTGTGCTGCGTGTGCAGTGCCTGCGAACAGCCATGTATGCACATGTCTTTATTAAACCCTATTCACAGGCCACCGTGTTCTACAGTGTATTTGTAAGGTTGCGATCGGGCTCCGCATCAATTGCGCAGAAATGCGAAATAAATTCCGTAATAAGTCTGTAAATTATGTACAAAGATGCGAAAATAATTTCTAACGTAAGCACGTGTGTGCGTACCTTACGTAATACACTGCAGACGCTTCACGTTACTGTAAGAGGCCCAAGACTTGTCGCCACGTGGTGAAGTCCTTGGCCTTCCAGTGACACACAACAAAGATAATAGTCTTACACAGAAAGAATCCTCTATGTACTATAATAAACACAGGCCTTTACCTTCGCTTGTGCGAAAATATCGCACATGCGCATGTGCCGTGACTATGAACAAGCAATTCAAGCACCGTTAAACTACTTGTGGCAGATAGAAGTACAACCCACTTGATATAAACACTGTATATACTTTAAACACATGATTATTTGTTTTTTAACTTCACTTATTGTCCCTCGGATTCATACGTTAGCACCTATCAAGCTCTGTACCGTCGCCGACTTGGCCTTTCCAGCAATGGTTAAATGATCACTTTCCACCCTTTTGCTGGTATAGGCTCAAGTACTGCGCTTAGTACAGTGCTTTACAGTATGTAACGATCGGACCCGGCCCCCAATTATCAATACCGATATTAATATAACCAGATGAACAATAAGTGAAGTGCGCAGTTTACGTACTATGTCCGTAAACTAATACCTTTTACTCCTAGCTACGAGCATACCAAGTGTAGCGCAGCGTAGCGAACCTTTGTCAGTGCTAGCAGCACGCTATACAGACGCCAACAAGGCAGTATACTTTCTCAGTACCAAGTACCCAAACCGGTGTATACATGTAAGGATTGTTTCCTTATTACCCTCTGTCGCTTAGATCGAATAAACGCCAAGACACAGTCTTAAATAAAGGGATTTAGGGGGTTATTCTGGTTGGTGCGGCCAAACGTGCGTACGTCCCATATTAGCGCACGCTCTCCGTACGCGGCCGTTGAGGTTAAGTCCACCCACAAATCAGCCGCATACGTACGGCCAGAAACAACGTCGGAGAGGAGTGGCGTACAATTGAGCGTACGCCAACGTACACGGACGGATCACCCCTTACACACCGACAACTGGCGTACAACAGAGCGTACGCCACCGTTTACGGGCGTCTCTCGTCCGTCTTCCCGCCGACTTCTTGCGGCAATCTGAGCGTACGCCAGCTTGCACGGACGGGTCGCTATTGTTTTCAATGGAAAACTCAGCTTATGTCACCGCTCGTGAGAGTGAGCGTACGTCCGTTGCACGCTGGCATACCCTTCACATATATGGACCTGCAAATCTTGCCTTTCAACTATAATTCAGACAATTAATTAATTATTCTAATTGTTATTCAATTATTGTTTTCTATTAACTCAATTGTCTACCTTAATAAAGACCCTAATAAAACAACATTTTAACCCTCATTACATGTATATTTGTTATGTTCTAATGTGGCATTTTAATCACTATCTATGTGTCCCCACATTGCTTTTACTTTTAAATAAATTTATGTTGGTGTTTGTGTGTACAGTATGTACTAAATTATGTCCATAATTAGTTTGTCCAAAATGTGTAACATGTATACCTACCCTGATGTTATGTGTGATGTTTTAATCGAACAACATTAAACATTCATGCATTTTCACTGTGTTATTTAACTCAAAAACAAACACATTCACACAGCAATCATTACCCCTCACCTCAAATTACAAATATAACTTACATTACACATCTGTGTATGTACCTGCCCTTACAAACCCTCTAACATTTGTATAATTAAAAACACAGGCAACTTCTAACTGAATCGAAAATTTTATTTTTGTGAAACATAACAAAAAAAAAAATCAAAAAATTAAAAGAGGGCCTCCAGGCGCAAAAAAAGTATATTTAAATAAAACAGGGTTAAAAAGATTTCCTGTACAATCTGGGCCACATCTTCCTGGTGCTGGTCAGTGTATGTAGTGAAGGGAAAAAAATATTATATTTAATATATCATATACACAAATGTTTGTTGTATTTGTACATAATAAGAAGTTGTGAGTTAAGTGTGAAGGCCACATACATTTTTCAACTACATTGAAGAAGGGTATGCTGTAAACACAGTACTAAAAACTAATATGTTAACACACACATACTGTACATATTACATAACATTAAATAGATTCCTCCTTCTTGGATGAATGTATGCTGTATCCCAATTGGTAGTTTTGTTTTGGGGGGCTCACCTCTAACCTCACAATTAGGCTGTGCTATTTAAGGGTTATGACATTGTTGCGGCTTAAGCACTCCTTACTATTTTAAATTTAGGACATTGCTGTACAAATTATAGGCCTAAAGCTATGTTTGTAAAGCATGCATCCGCATGGCCTCACACACTATGAACAAAACAATCTATAAATTAATGTTGCACATCATGCTGGGAAGTGGAGTTACCCAACACCTGGACCCACATAACTACAACACCACTAATGTCGGATATGTCATTGGATGTACTGTTATGTCAATTATTCAAGGGGTGAGCCATGGCCACACTCAAAAAAACCACCAAGGGGACCCTTGTTCCTGGAGAAGGACAGGCCACACCTCATGGTCGCCCTGCAGGGATATGTTGCAACTAATGTTGATGTTGGATACACATATGTGGTTGTTGTGATTGTTTATGTGTAGAAATGTGTAGGTAAACATTAGACACATTATTTACTTACGGCTAGTTGAGCCATCCTGCTCGCCGCTGGTTGGGTGTCCGGTGGTTGGGGGGGTCAGGAGCAAGGGGGATGGGATAGGACTTGGGATACAGGTAGTGGGTTGGAGTGGGGATTGGAGAGGTTTGGGGGTGGGTGGTGGGGAGGTGTAGGGGGGTTGGAAATGGGGTGGGGAGGGGGTGTTGGTGGGTGTAGGGGTGGGGGTAGGGGTGGGGGTAGGGGTGGGGGTGGGGGTAGGGGAGGGGGTGGGGGTAGGGGAGTGGCTGGTGGAAGGGGATGTAGAAATGGGGTGGTCACCAGCAGGACCCAATGTCTCCTCCTCTAAATCCTCCTCTTCCTCCTCCTCTTCCTCCTCCCGGGCTGCCTCCTCCCGGGCTGCCTCCTCCCGGGCTTCCATGCGTGCCCTGGCGCGTGCTGAAATGTTCATGTTGATGGCATAGAAATCGAAGGTTGGGTTTCATAAAAATGGGGGAATGAAAAATTCACATTAGTCATGCTCATAACCTTACAAATTATCATTTCTGTTATATTTCATACATTTATCATGCTAACTAATTTATATGCTACACCCAAAAACAGAGCGACTACATATACCCCCCCCCATATACCCCCCTATACACCCCATATACCCCCCTATACACCCCATATGCACCCCTATACACCCCTTATACACCCCCTATACACCCCTTATACACCCATATACACCCCTTATACATCCCATATACACCCCTATACACCCCTTATACACCCCATATACACCCCATATACCCCCCTATACACCCCATATACACCCCATATACACCCCATATACCCCCCTATACACCCCATATACACCCCATATACCCCCCTATACACCCCTATACACCCCTTATACACCCCATATACACCCACATACTCATGAACATATTTATAAAAAGTACAGAAATCATTGCAAAAAAACGCAGACATAATAGTAAATAAAAACTTACATCGGGCAATATGGCGGCGAATTGAAGAGAGCATCACTGGCTGCCACCGGCGCAGGTCAGACCAGCGCCGCTCCACTTGTGCCAGGCTTCTGCGGACGCCGGTCCGGGCGTATATTAGCCGGCGGGCAGCATTATATGCCCGCCGCTTGTCCATGTTGGACACATATGGGCCCCTGGGCCCCAGGCGCCGGTCCATGACCTCAACCAAGGCCACCAGTTCCTGGTTAGAAAAGGCGTTAGCCCTGGTTGAAGTCATATTGGCAATGGCGCAGTTATTAATTGCAGGTACATATATCACTTTTGGTGCTTGCTGATTGGTCTAAAAACTTGTTTGTTTAGTATTAACTTAATCCTTCTTACATTCTTACATTAACAAACTGGATGCGAATAGAAACTTACGCGGACCGTTCTGATATACACACACCATAACCAACAGTATGCTTTCAATGTATAGAGAGACGTACTGTATATACAGTGTGCTGAAAATAATACACGCAACCATCTACTAATAAATACGCTGATAAAAAAAAACACAATACAACGATTTCCATGGAGAGACGTACTGTATATACAGTGTGCTGAAAATAATACACGCAACCGTCTACTAATAAATACGCTGATAAAAAAAAACACAATACAACGATTTCCATGGAGAGACGTACTGTATATACAGTGTGCTGAAAATAATACACGCAACCGTCTACTAATAGATACGCTGATAAAAAACACAATACAACGATTTCCATGGAGAGACGTACTGTATATACAGTGTGCTGAAAATAATACACGCAACCGTCTACTAATAAATACGCTGATAAAAAGGCACAATACAACATGTTGGTGTATGACAATTTCATACTCATTACATATGTAAGGAAAGCATTATAGCGTGATGTTTTTAAATGTGATTCAGAAAGCATACACAAACTCCAACAGATACCACCTGACAACACTCATCATTGGAATGACAGGTGCACACATTTCACCATGTAGCACACAATGGTCCACAACCTGTGTATGTGCATGTACAGGTGAATGTTCAGGTGCGTTGAGTCCTGCGTAATTTAAGCGGGAATTATCTCCGGGAAATATCGGCGTAAATTAGCTAATACATTGCGGGAAAAATATACGCCCCCTTGTTCATGGCGGGAGATTACCATATAAATATTCAGTCAGATGCAGGCCAGAATTGCTGCAAACATGTCTAGCTCAGATGATTCCGCAGCTGAGGACGCTCTACAGAGAGCAAGAGCAGAATCCTTGCTTGAAAGGTTGAGGCACAGGGAGCAGGAGAGGACAAGGAGGACCCAAGAGCAAGGGGGCCCCTCACTAACAGCCACTACTGCAATGCCACCAGCTACACAAGGGCCAAGCAACCAGCCAGAACAAGAGGTTGCATCTCTCCAAACAGGTGTGACCCAGCAGGTGCATGGTGAGAGAACTGGGGCCACCAGAAAACGAGCTGCAACATCTAGGGCGAGGACTGAGCAGGATACCACCACCAAAAAGAGAAACCCTGCATTTCTAGAGGCAGAATTGAGAATTTTAGTGCCCAGGGCACGAGAATGGATCGAATTGGCTACCAGGAAGCCGAGTGCCAGTGCAAAGAGAAACCTTTGGGAGAAGATCACAGAGGAAGTGAACCAGGTGTCACCAGTGGTCAGAGATTGGCTAGCAGTGAAGAAAAGGCAAGTGTGTTTGTCCCCCTGATAATGTCATATGTGTGTACATATGTTACATGTATGTTTTGAGAATAAGAGAAAGGTGTGTTTGTAGATAGTGCTACACTTCAATGTAACATGTGAACACAACCATGTCTAATAACCCACATTTAGATATGAAACATGCACCATTGGTGTGATGTGAGGTTATGGGCACAGTTCTGCTCATGTGAAGTATGTGATGGGACAACAGAAAGTGTGTTGTTGAAAAAGAGTTGTTGTAACATGTTCCATATGATGCTACTAAAACAAGAATGACCAAACTGTGCACATGTAGCTGGTGAGAAACTACACATCTCAGTATGCCTTCCCATAGTTAAATTACTCCATAATAACAACACTGTCAAGCTATGGTGGAATGTGTAGTTTCACACCAGGTGGAGGTGCATAATTTGGCCATGGATGATGTCATTTCTGCATAGTGATCTATGTATGTGCATTTAGTGGGCTAATGAATGAGATGAGACACTGAAATGCCTCATAATGGAGACATTAATGTGTGTGTAGGAAACATATGGCTAAAAAACATAAGATCACCCACACTAGGAAATGTAACGTAGTCATGATGTTCACTAGCACAGTGGTGCACATATCTCATGGTGATATTTGTATTTTTGAACTTGTAGGTGGTCAGACTTCAAAACTACACTGAAGAGGAAGATGACTGACCGGTTCAACCACAGCATGTCCACCGGGAGGGGGCCTATGCCAGATAATTTGGAATATACCCCCCTGGAGCAGGACGCCTTGGATGTTATTGATGAGGCCGAGGTCAGGGGGATATCCAATATGGATAGTGAGCTCCCGGTGGAGGTCTTTGCTGCTGCTTTTGATGGTAAGTCACAGTAATGCATTGTATTTGGAAAGATATTTTTTAGTGCGTATGTGATGGTGACATTGTTTTCAATTATTATCCTAGAAGAAGCAGAAACACAGGATGAACCGGCAGCATCTTCCTCTGCAGAGTCACAGGTGGAGCAAGTGGTCCAGCCTCCACCAACACGACACCCCCAGCCACAGGACACATGGGATGCCAGGTGGATGGTGATACTGGAGAGGATGGAGCAGCGAGGGGAGGAGTCTGCGGTCTGTCAGCAGAAGGTGATGGAATTTCTGGCAGATTGGAAGCCCACAAAGACGCAGCAGTGTGAGGCCTTAAACCGCATCAATGACACTCTGGCGGCTGGCATGCAAAGCATTGTCCAGCAATTCAGCCGCCAGAATGACATTCTTGTGGAGCTGCTCACCACCGCCAGGTCCCTAAGGGACAATCCCCCATCTGCTGGCCCACCCCAAGCTGCTCCCCAACCTTCCACCTCTGCTGACCCTCCTGTGTCCAGTAGGGGAAGGCCGCGCAAGCCATCAGAGCCAAAGGCCCCTGTCCCCAAGGCCCCATCTAAAAAGGGGAAAAAAGGGCCAAAATAATGACACCTGGTTCACTTCCTCTGTGGTTGGACCCCAAATGTTTAAATTGCACTGGACATCCACTTCCTGAGTTGGCCATCGATCCATTTTCGTGCCATGGGCATTAAAGTTCTTATTTTGACCTCTAGAAATGCAGGATAAATTTTTGGTGGTGTGTATCATGCTTAGTATTCACCCTGGTTGTTGCAGTACGTATTCTGGTGTCCACATTTCTTTCACCATTGCATTTGCAGGGTAACACATGTTTGGAGATATGCAACCTCTTGTTCTGGCTGATTTTGATTTTTGTGTATATTTTATTTTTTATTTTTATTTATGACATTAAAGTGGCAAATAAGCTGTGATGCTGAACAGCAAATAAATTTATTTTCCCAATTACAACACAATTGTTGTATGTGTAATTTCTTGTGTGAAACAAATAATACATTTATGTGTACTTACTGACCAGGGTATTTTGGAGCATTTCTTGAAGTGTGGTAGAAGTTTCCCATGTGTAACCCTCTCCATGGCCATTCACATGTTCCTATCCAACTTTTCCCTGCTAATTAATTTGTGTCAGCACATGTGCATAGCAACTTAATAGGTGAGAAAGCAGTTTGTGTGCAGGTGAGGTAGCTCCTACATTAGTAGGTAAAAGCAGGTCCAGAACAATGATTTCCTCATGGAGTGGGTGAGGTAGACAAACAAGGGTCAAAAGGGACATTTGTGTAGGAATGCATATGTGTCCTCCCTAAAAAAAGATGTGTGAATCGGCCAAACATGATAAAATTGCTTGTGAACAAACATGTTTAACTATTTAAATATATATGAGTTTACAGTGTCATAAGCAGATGTAGGATTCCTTTGTTAGAGAGATGTGAGTGCAATAATGTGATTGGTGGCATCTTACATCCAGAGTGTAGTAAAATCCAATTCATAGCAGATCAGAAAGTGGTACAGTTCGGTATTTTGGGTACTATACAAAGATTGTGCGCAAAATAGTGGGCATGGGCTTAAAACATTGCTGAAACATCCTTTGTAGGTGTTAGATGTGGTTTATGTTATTGTATCATAAATACGAAACCTATGTTTGTATTAGAGTGAACACGTTGACACATGTCGACTTGTGTAGATTGAGTGTGCTACTGTGTAAAGTCTATGAAAGCACGTAGTGAATGTGTATAACTGTTTAACAAATACCTACCTTAGCATATATAAGCAGGTCTTAAAAAGATTCTTACCTTAAATTAAACAAACCTTTAAATGTCGAGAAGTATAAAAAGATAAGCTTCCAAGGTGTTTCAGTGCTGTGTGTGGCTTGCAGGTAGTGAAATAATGGTTTGGACTTAATAGGCTACAGCATTGCTTATTACATTCAGGTGTATGTGTTTGAGTAGTAATCAGCGTAAATTAGCAAACCCAGGCGTCCGCTGTCATGCGGTATCTGTAGGGGTGGTCTGAGGTGGCGGTTGGCGGCCGCCTGTTTTGTGTCCGAAATGAACGGTGCTTTAGGCGATCGAGCGGTAGTAGCACCGTTCATTTTTTGTGCACACCCCCGTGTACGCCCATGTTTACGCCCATTTTCCCTCATTATTTCGGCCGCTCCCCTCAACACGCCCCTATGCCGCCCCCAATGTCCGTACTCTCGTTTACAGGTTTTTTCGCACGGAGTGACCCGTCCGTAAGCGTTGTGGAGTGGTCGCGCCTGCGCATTGGAGATGGTACGCATGCGCAGATCCATAAAAACCCCGGAACGTACGCGTACGGCCCAGCCGCACGAACCAGAATAAGGCCCTTAGTCCCTATATTATATTTCAGTCCCTAGAGGACAACAGGGGGTACAGAAAGGAAATAGCACATATATACAAGTTATACCATCAGTGATATAAGCTAACAGTTGGATCTACTAAACAAGGGAACACAAAGAGATACATAATATAATCAGCCACACTACATACAGGAATACAAATGTTACCGTCATATCAATAGCGCAGCGCAGTTCGGTTGAGCTCACTAGGTTCTAATAGAACTTAGTTCGATCAGGATGAAGTGGGAAAAGGAAAAGATGAAGAGAGCGATCCAGCCTAGGGATTGCTACTTTTATAGTGTCCAGAGAGGGGGAGGCAGTAAGGGTCATCATTGGGAGAAGGATCAAATGTCTCTTCTGTTGGATTGGTGCAGGAAAATGCACTTAGGTTCTTGTGTCTTTAGACGTCGTCATAGGGGTCGTAAATCAACATGGAAACCAGCTGCATCCTGATCTCCTAGATTTCTCTGAGCACATGGCAAAATGACCATTGATTATGGAATTGATCCATAACTGTTGGCCGTTAGGACTTGCAAACTTTTAACAAGGATCGGAGTGCTGAGCATAGGACACGGAACATACATTTAACTATATTTTATTTTGTGTAAGTATGGCAGCACTCAAGGTTCCCTTTGTTACACAGAACTTGGGTATTATACTTTATTTGCGTAACTCTGCAAACCAAAATGGGGGCCACACCATTCTAAAATGGCATGTTCCGCTAATATGACTCCATTCTTTATCAACTATTGTTTTCATCCTCTTGTACCAGCTTTTCACTCTCTTCCAGTGCAGGAGATTCCAGCCACAGAGTCAACACTTTGCCAGTTTTCTAAGATCTGGAAACAAACGCATGAAGCCTTAGTTAATGATTTGACTCCTACGATTTGACTCCTATGTCTCCAGTGTCCAGTCAGACACTGGAGACATAGGAGTCAAATCATTGATTGAGGTTGTCACCCAGTACTCATTGTTAGAAACTGCTCGGGCAGCGCCAGCGCTAGCCCAGCAGTCTCTAGGCGACGCGTCCCGACTGTTGCTAGGCAGCCGGGACGCCGCAGCGTCATCAGCCCCGCACTTCCGCCGGACGCAGACGCGGGCCCGGCATCTCAGGCGCAACCCCTTCCTTCCCTGCCGCAGCGGTTGCCTAGGCGATGGGGGATGCCAGGTGGCCGCGGGGAGAAAGGGGTGTGTAGTACGCCGCACTCAGCTGATTAGCCGCAGCTGCAGGTGACACTCTGGTGCCCTATTTAAGTTTCTGGGCGGGACACTCTGGCGCCGGTGATAGTTCTTACTTTGCGGTCAGAGTGTTCCCGGTTCCGGGTTCCTTCCTGTTCGGTGCCTGTCTTGCCTGCTGTTTCCCCAGTCACACCTCCAGTGGTCCAGTTTCTACCTCCTGGTCATCTGCCTGGTGGAGTACCTCCTAGTCTGTAGCGTCATCGTTCAGATAAGTTGGGGTTTTTCCTATTCTCTAGCTCTTGGATTCATTTTCTTGTTGGTACAGCTATTGTGTATTGTTACACCCATTTGCTGTCACGCTGCTCATAGAGGGTTCAGGATTAAATTCTTATATTGGGTCATCTTCGTTGTGTTTTGTTACACCTGTACACCTCTAGTCAGTAGTTGCTAGTACCATCTTTGAGTATTGTTACTCCTGTACGCCATACGTCTCTTATTATCATCATTGAGTATTGTTACTCCTGTATTTAATACGTTGCTAGTACATCCCAGAGTATTGTTACCCAGAAGAAGGACATACCTGTCCGAAATGCATCAAGTGAGGCGCATACTCAAAGACTGATTTGCTGGACTGCTACCCACCTGCCTGGATCTTTTAAGAGACGGAGGTTACCGGTGCCCGGAGTCCCCTGACTTTAACATCAAAGAACCAAGGACGGATGGGAGAAGTTCTCTTGCAGCAGCATTGCCTTTGGAAATTGTGATTTCATGCTTTTTAAATCATCATTATTGTGAGTTCCCTGTACATAATAAATTCTTTTGTTATACGTGGATACTACACTATGATCGCTTATTGATATACCCTGATTCACAAATCTCCCAATCACAGGGGAGAAAGGGTATATCATTTGTGTCTTTATAGGTACTAAGTGAACCGGTTGAGAATCTGGAATGCTGTATCATAAGAGTTATGTATAACTTCATTTAAAAACACAGTTAGCGCTAAGTGGTGTCACCAAATCTTTTTTTCA
This sequence comes from Crinia signifera, assembly GCF_055691185.1. Taxonomy (NCBI): domain Eukaryota; kingdom Metazoa; phylum Chordata; class Amphibia; order Anura; family Myobatrachidae; genus Crinia; species Crinia signifera. Next base: position 230,645,869 of record NC_139217.1, on the reverse strand, counting down.
CTTGTAACGGAGTTAGGGCTGGCAAGGACTCCCAGAACCCTAACATTATCAACGGCCTAACGTATTCCCCAATACCTAGGGGGCCCGCTCTCTTATCATGGATCCTGCTCAACAGGCCGCAGGCCACACTCTGGTTGGGCAGATGCATACCCTCACCCAGAAGCTCCAGGAGCTTATCCTCCGGGTTAACTCACAGGAGGAGCGGGTTCATGGGGCCTTATCCTCACCTAGAAATCCAGAGCCTAAGATAAAAATCCCAGATCGTTTTTCTGGGGATCGTTCCCAGTTTTTTAATTTCAGGGATGCTTGCAAATTGTATTTCAAACTCCGACCTGTATCCTCAGGTCCGGAGTCTCAACGAGTAGGAATTATTATCTCTCTTCTCCAGGGGGATCCTCAGTCCTGGGCATTCGGGCTCCCAGCTGGGGATGAGGCTCTCACTTCTGTTAATTCCTTTTTTAATGCCATGGGATTGTTGTATGATGACCCTGACCGGGCTGCTTCCGCCGAAGCAAACCTTCGAGCTCTGCGGAAGGGTCAGGGTACTGCTGAGGCCTATTGCACCTAGTTCCGGAGATGGGCCATAGATTATGGGTGGAATGACCCAGCCCTCCGTAGTCAGTTTAGGATTGGCTTGTCTGAGAGTCTCAAGGACGCCCTGGTCCACTACCCCACTCCCACATCTCTTGATGGGATCATACAGTTGGCCATCAAGGTAGACCGGCATTTTCGCGAACGCCAGAGAGAAAGAGAGTCTGGGGTGTTGCCCTCACAATCTTCTGGGGATGCCCTGGAGAATATGGGTGAAGAACCTATGCAAATTGGGGCAACCCGCCTGTCCACTGCTGAAAAGAACCGCAAGAGGACCAGAGGCCTATGTCTCTACTGTGGGGGCCAGGGTCACCGTGCAGTGGTTTGCCCATTGAAGTCAGTAAAAGACAGGGCCTAGATGAATTCAGGGGAGTTCACTTAGGCCTATCGAGCTTTTCTCCCCTAGATTCTGTCTTTATTCAGGTTACCGTCTCTGGTGGGAATATGTTGTCTGAAGTTTCTGCCTTTGTGGATTGCGGGGCGGGCGGCAATTTCATGGATGTGGGTTTGGTCCGCTCGCTGGGGCTCGAGCCCATACCCTTAGAGAGTACCTTGTCAGTCTGTGGATTGGACGGCCTCCCGCTCTCCAACGCCAGCATTTCCTCGTGCACTCCCCTTCTTCGGTTGTCAGTGGGAGCTCTTCATACTGAAGAGATCTCCTTCTATCTTTTTCATTGTCCGTGGGCTCCACTCGTACTGGAATTGCCGTGGTTAAAAAGACATAATCCCAACATCGATTTGGTATCGGGGGAAATCACGCGGTGGGGGTCTTCTTGTTCCAATAGCTGTCTCACGCTTCCTCTCTGGGCCACGCACTTTGTCGTCTCTTCCTTGCCTCTACCCTATAGGGAATATTCTGACATGTTTTCTAAGAAGGAAGCTGGGTACTTATGTATTATCTGGACTCCCATGTTAAATGCACCCCAATTTTTCATACCCCTACTATCCAACTACGCATGGAGTTGATTTTATATAGTGTGGCGAGCGCAGAGAGCCACCGTGCCCGAAGCGTGGCGAGCGCAGCGAGCCCCGCGAGGAGACACGGTCTCATAAGAAAACCGGGAGTCCAGATATTACATAAGTACCGGAAGCTGATACCTTGCCCCCTCACCGCTCTTTTGATTGTGCCATTGACCTTGTCCCTAATGCCAGGTTGCCCAAGGGAAGGCTTTATGCCCTATCTGTCCCAGAGTCCCAGGCCATGGACCTCTCCTTCAAAGAAAATATCGACAAGGGGTTCATTCGTCCCTCTAAGTCACCGGTGGGCGCAGTTTTTTTCTTCGTGGAGAAGAAAGACGGGTCTCTGCGTCCTTGTATATACTATCGGGCTCTTAACAAGATTACTATAAAAAATTCATACCCGTTACCCCTCATCTCAGTCTTGTTTGATCAGATTCGGGAAGCAGTCATCTTTTCAAAGATCGATTTAAGAGGAGCATACAACCTCATCCGAATTTGCCAGGGAGATGAGTGTAAGACAGCCTTCAATACCCATACCGGCCACTACGAATATCTGGTGATGCCGTTTGGATTGGCCAACGCGCCCGCAGTCTTTCAGGACCTCATCAACGAGGTGCTATGGCCTCTTCTTAGGGTTATTCGCTGTTGTCTACCTGGACGACATTCTAATTTTTTCCAAAAGTCTTGGCGAACATTGTCAACATGTCTGTATGGTCCTCCAAAAACTGCGGGAGAACCAGTTGTATGCCAAATTGGAAAAATGTGAATTTGAAGTCTCAGATCTCGTTTCTAGGGTACATAATCTCACCCAAGGGTTTCTCCATGGATCCATGTAAAGTTCAGGCTATCTTGTCATGGGCTCGCCCCACCAACCTCTGAGCAGTCCAGAGATTCTTAGGCTTTTCTAATTATTACCGCAAATGTATTCGTTCTTTTTCTGATATTGTCGCCTCCATCGTCGAGTTGACCCGTAAGGGTGCTGATCCTCGCCATTGGTCCCCACAGGCCATCGAGTCCTTTGAAATATTAAAGAAAGCCTTTTGTTCTGCTCCCATTTTACGTCATCCGGATCCCAGAATCCCATTTATTGTCGAAGTGGATGCCTCAGATATTGGGGCTGGGGCAGTCCTATCTCAGAAGGATAATCTTGATCAGAAAATTCACCCTTGTGCCTACTTCTCCCGCAAATTTTCCTCAGCAGAGAGGAACTATGATGTTGGGAACCGGGAGTTGCTTGCTATAAAATGGGCTTTTGAGGAGTGGCGTCAATGGCTGGAAGGAGCGAAACATGCCGTCACAGTGATTACTGATCATAAAACCTTGGCCTATATCGAGTCAGCCAAAAGATTGAACCCGCGGCAAGCGCGATGGGCCTTGTTCTTTACCAGGTTTCGGTTTTTCATCACCTTCAGACCGGGCCCCAAAAACATTAAAGCAGACGCTCTTTCCCCGATGCATTATCGCTTCCCAGTCGTTAGCTCCTCGGGACTCCCCGCAAGATCGCCTGTTTGTTCCCAAGGAACTGCGTGAATTGGTCATCAAGGACTTCCATTCCAGTAAGGTCGCCGGACACCCTGGGATTACTAAGACCCTGGAACATCTGTCCCGAGCAGTCTGGTGGCCTGCCATGAAGCAAGACATTTCACGTTTCATTTCTTCCTGTCAGACTTGTGCTAGGCATAAAATCTTCACGACTGTCACCTCTGGGTCAGCTTCTTCCTTTGCCCATTCCGAAAAGGCCTTGGTCTCATATTGCCATGGACTTCATTTTCGATCTTCCTCCGTCTGCCCAGTGCACCACAATTTGGGTCACGGTGGATCGCTTTAGCAAAATGGCACACTTCATTCCCTTGCGCAAGCTTCTCACGGCCAGTGATTTAGCCCAGTTATTTATTACACACATTTTCAGGCTGCATGGTCTCCCCGAAAATATCATGTCGGATAGGGGTATGCAGTTCATGGCCACTTTTTGGAGACGCTTTTGCTCCACGTTGGGGATACAGGTCAATCTGTCATCCGGGTACCACCCGCAGTCCAATGGACAAACCGAGAGGGTAAACCAGGCCTTAGAACAGTATTTGCGTTGTTTCGTATCCAAATGTCAGAGTAATTGGGCAGAGCTGTTACCATTGGCCGAGTTCGAGTTTACACTTTCTGTGTAATTTCGGGTTTCATCCTAAGTGTAATTCTTTCAATGTCCCCATGGATTTCTCTTGGTCTTCTTCCTCTGTGGTGTCTCTTCTTCGAAAGGCTTGGAAGAAGGTTCATCTAGCCCTCGGACAGTCCGCAGCATGCTCCAAGATCTTTTTTGACAGGCACAGGAGACAGTGTTCTTTTAAGGTTGGTCAAAGAGTTTGGTTGTCGACCCGGCATATCAAGCTTCGCCAGAGATGTCCCAAATTGGGGCCCAAATTCATCGGACCTTTCCTCATTATCGAAAGTCAATCCAGTAGCGTTCAGGTTGCGGCTACCTAGATTATTGAGAGTTAATAGTGTCTTCCATTGTTCTCTTCTCAAACCGGTCTCGATGGCTTCTCTGTCTTTGCCCGCTCAGAGCCGCAAACCTATTTTCATTCGGGGACATAAAGAATTATTTGTTGAACGTATCTTAGATTCCAAATTCGTCCGGGGTCAACTAAAATTTTTGATCCATTGGAAGGGTTTCGGGGATGAAGAGAGGTCTTGGGTGCCCGAAAGATTCTTACATGCGCCCAGGTTAAAGGCAGACTTTTAAAAAAGATTTCCGTCCAAACCCGGGTCTAAGGGTTCGGTGACCCCTCCTCAAGGGGGTACTGTTAGAAACTGCTCGGGCAGCGCCAGAGCTAGCCCGGCAGTCTCTAGGCGGCACGTCCCGACTGTTGTTAGGCAGCCGGGACGCCGCCGCGTCATCAGCCCTGCACTTCCACCGGACGCAGATGCGCGCCCGGCATCTCAGGCGCAACCCCTTCCTCCCCTGCTGCAGCGGTTGCCTAGGCAACGGGGGACACCAGGCGGCCACGGGGAGGAAGGGGTGTGTAGTATGCCGCACGCAGCTGATTAGCCGCAGCTGCAGGTGACACTCTGGCGCCCTATTTAAGTTCCTGGGTGGGACACTCTGGCGCCGGTGATAGTTCTTACTTTGCGGTCAGAGTGTTCCCGGTTCCAGGTTCCTGCCTGTTCGGTGCCTGTCTTGCCTGCTGTTTCCCCAGTCACACCTCCAGTGGTCCAGTTTCTACCTCCTGGTCATCTGCCTGGTGGAGTACCTCCTAGTCTGTAGCGTCATCGTTCAGATAAGTTGGGGTTTTTCCTATTCTCTAGCTCTTGGATTCATTTTCTTGTTGGTACAGCTATTGTGTATTGTTACACCCGTTTGCTGTCACGCTGCTCATAGAGGGTTCAGGATTAAATTCTTATATTGGGTCATCTTCGTTGTGTTTTGTTACACCTGTACACCTCTAGTCAGTAGTTGCTAGTACCATCTTTGAGTATTGTTACTCCTGTACGCCATACGTCGCTTATTACCATCATTGAGTATTGTTACTCCTGTATTTAATACGTTGCTAGTACATCCCAGAGTATTGTTACCCCTGTGTTGCTGTTTCCAGTCACCCCCTTAGCAGGGCTGGGAGTTCCTTGCCTCTGGTGGGTCGAGTCAGTTTTCCCCTTACTCTCCGTTGGCCTTGGTGGCCGCGTTGTCACCCGTAAGACCTGGTGGCATTGGGTTTTAGCCTGACTAACGGGCTCCTTCGAACGCGGCTATTGTAGGTGAAGCCTAGCACAGCACGCGTCCGTCAATTCCACTCGGTGGCAACGGAGTTAGGGCTGACAAGGACTCCCAGAACCCTAACACTCATTGGCAAAAATCTTTATATCTATATATCCCACTTAAGATCTATTTATCCTGTTGGAAAAAAGTGTTTTTCTATATACATAAAGAACTTATCTTAAGTGGACACACTACTTTCAAATTCTAAACCCATCTCCAATGGTTTAGATAACATAACCCCTGATGAAGTCATTTATGACTAAACGCGTTGGATATCATTGTATCTTGGAAGAATTGGATTATGGAATCCCTGTCTGATTGACTAATACATTTTATACGATTTTAATTGCTTTTGTCTACCCTTAAATTGTCTAATAAGGTGGTGGACGACACTAAACGCAAACTATATCTTATCTCTATCTACTTCATCCTCTACTAACAGGGAGGATTTTTAGAGTGCTGCTACAGTTTTAAGCACAAACACAGGTCAACCCCCCCATTTGTTCTCTCTCTCTCTCTCTCTCTCTCTCTCTCTCTCTCTCTCTCTCTCTCTCTCTCTCTCTCTCTCTCTCTCTCTCTCTATATATATATATATATATATATATATATATATATTGTCCAGAAGGCTAAGCACAGCCAAGATAAAGTGCAACAGTCCTTGTGCCAGCTACAGACCCTTAGCATGGGGTCATAGATATATACTCATACCGCAATCAAGCAGAGGGATCAGTGCTCAGAGAGAAATCATGATTCCAGCAGGGATATATACGGCAACATTTCAATTTTATTTAAGTCGTCATCAAGCATATATATATATTTTATATAATATGTTTTTTTATATATTAAGAAATCCGAATGAAGTCCTCATCCAAAATGCTTGTGGTCCCTAGCATTTTGGATAAGGGATATTCAACCTGTAATATACAGTATACAGCTAACATGTGTCGGTAAAGGCATATGGTCCTACTCAATTCATTATAATACATACAGCCAGCAGGTGTCAGCAAAGGCACATGATATTTTTCTCTGTATTATAATAAACCTAACCAGCAGTTGTCCGTTAAGGCATCGGGTCTTAAGCTGCCCCTACACACTGTAATGCTCTCTTTTCTTTTTGTACTGTGATCTAGTGCAAAGAGAAAGTGCTGCACAGACTTTCGGTGCTGTGTGATGTGTGTGGGAGCGCACATCCAGTGGCATAACTAGAAATTTGTCTCCCCCTTGCCCCCCCAAAAATCCGGCAAAACCCCCCCCCCCCATTTTTTGTAAAGCAACACAATGAAACTTGTAAAAAATATTAAAAATGGACCAGACATAACCGCTTGCTTACTACCCCCACTCAGAATAATTAGTACCAGACACACTGCTGCTGTCAGATGCTGACACAGCAGCAAGGGGGGGGGGGTAGAATGGGGGTCAAGATGAGCCAAAGCCATGTGTGTGGTGGGGGGCATGAGGGCGAGATTGTGGACTGACAGTTTTAACAGATAACTGCTGGGTGGGTATCAGGGGCGGATCCAGGACAAAATGACAGGGGGGGCACCATGATAAAAAAGGGTTTGGGTGGGGGAGGGGCGGTGTTAGTGGTGCCAGTGTACATGCTAAGAGAGCGGCAGGAGAGGGTGGGAATGGAGTTAAAAATAGGCCCTGGCATTTAAAGTACGCAGGCCCACCATGGCGACAAAAGTGAAGGATGTAGTTGTGCGCTCCGGAAAATGGGGCGTGGCCACTCAACAGGGGGCGTGTCCTTGAGTGTAGTGTACAACACCATATACAACTTCTACACATTATGCTACAAAATACTAGACCCCATTATACCTGCCCCTTACACATGATGCCAAATGGAATGAGCCAAAATTGACATAATGCCACATGGATTGAGCCAAAATTGACATAATGCCACATGGATTGAGCCAAAATTCAAATAATGCCACATGGATTGTGTCAAAATTCCCATAATGCCACATGGATTGAGCCAAAATTTACACAATAACACACACAGATTGAGCCAAAATTCACATAATGCCAAACGGATTGTGTCAAAATTCACATAATGCCACACGGATTGAGCCAAATGCATAAAATGCCATAAGGATTGAGCCAAAATTCACATAATGCCACATGGATTGAGACAAAATTCACATAATGCCACACGGATTGAGCCAAAATTCACATAATGCCTCACGGATTGGGAAAAAATTCACATAATGCCACACGGATTGAGCCAAAATTCCCATAATGCCACATGGATTGAGCTAAAATTCACATAATGCCACACGGATTGAGCCAAAATTCACATAATGCCACATGGATTGAGCCAGAATTCACATAATGCCACACAGATTAAGCCAAAATTCACAATACACTTCATAAACAGGGACATTGTCCACCAAAGGCTCGCATTAAACATTTACACCATAATGTCCATTACACGTTAAGTTACACGCCATTATGTCCATTATGTGTTATGCCAAACACCATAATGCCTATTAAAAATTATGCTACATAAGTGCTGCTTCTCTACATGCTCATTGCCAAGGGTTCCATGCTCATTGCCAGAGGTTCCATGCTAGTTGCCATGTGGGATTACATGCTCATTGCCAAGGGGGAATACATGCTCGTGGTAAATGGGGGACAGCAGAAGTGATAGCCACTGACAGTGGCAGAGCCTGGCTGTATTCAGAGCACTGCAGGTCCCGGCTATTTGAAATAATACCCCTTTCACACCAGAAAATGCATTCCCAGGTTGGCCCCTTTTACACCAGCCTAGTCCCTGCATTTTCTGGTGTGAGGGGGAGAGAAAACCACCCCTCCCACCTTTAACCAGTTATCTCATTTAACTGGCTATATCTTCGGAACCAACTGACCCATTTACATGAGACAAGTATTATATTGAAGAACTTTTGAGTGGGCTTTGAATGATTTTGGTCCAGTGAAACGGGAACGTTTGGTTCCAGAGTAATCTGCCCTCAAAGAACATGAACAGCCATGAAATTACATTTCAAAAATAAAAAAATCGGTTTACACGCAATATCTCTGGAACCGATTGACCGATTTGGACCAGCCTGGTATCATATTAAGGGCCCGGCGATTTGGAATTTAATGAAATCAACCACAAGCTTCTGTGATGCCAGGGCGGGTACTGGCAGCCGTCAGAACTGGGTGGGGGTGGGAATTGACGGGTTCCAATATTATCCTATGGGGAAAAAACATTACAGGTTTGCCAGGCGATATCTTCGGTTCCTGGGGGGCTAGAGACACGGGGCTGGGCTCGTTGGAAAGCCCTGATCCTCAGTTACAAAATAAATGACAGGGGGCACGTGCCCGGGTGTCCCCCCCCTGAATCCGCCACTGGTGGGTATGAGCAGGAAAAATATGCAGAATATAATATATATTACATCACACAGAAATACATACACATACTATATAGATATATATAGCTTTGGATAAAAAAATGTGGAAGTACACACTTACTGCAGAAGAACTGTATTTCAAAGGGTTAATCTGTTGTAATCTTCTCGGGCTCTGTGCAGCAGCATGTAGTGGGGGAGGGCTCAGCAGAGTGCAGGGCAGGGAAAAGTTCCTTGCTCCATTGCATGAGTAGGAAGTGGAACATAAAGTAAAAGAAGGGTGCAGCACCAGCCTGTGCGGAGAGTCAGGCTGTGACTGAGGCAGTGCACAAACCCTCCTTCCCATCTGTACTATTTATTGAGAGAGGGAGCGCTGCGAGAGACAGGAAATCAGCAGCAGCTTGCTGTTCTGTCTGAGGCTTCAGGTTGCCTGCGCTGCTGCCACAAGGTGACAGGCTCAGCTGCAGCCAGCAACCAGAGCCCTGCACTCGGGCTCCATTTTGGATAGGGGAAGGGCGGCGGGCAGGGCAGGCTGACAGATGACCACCCTGAAACCCTGCACCACAGCGTGCACAATGGAAGGGGGGAAGGGCAGTAGGCTCCTGCTTCGTGAGAGCACTGCCTTTGACCCTGCACCCCGGTGGCAGTGGCTCCCCCCGCCACCGCTAGGGCTGCAGAGCCCTAGCTACGCCACTTCGCACATCGCATTGCATCCATAAACCTGAGCTTGTATGTACACCTTTACTCATTGTGTTCCAATTGATCTAACCAGCCGGTGTCAGTAAGGGCACATGAGACGGAATTGCCGAAAATAATAAATTTAAGGCCCATACACACTAGACGATTTTCATGTGAAAATCGGTCAAAGCGGCCATTTCGAGCGATTATATCCCCAACTAGTGATGATGTGCGCTCCTGCATCATTTCATGGTTTTACCAGCATATCTAGCGATTATGGCTAATTTTTCAACCATCGTCGCTCAGTGCGTACGACACTGGGTGATGATTGCTTAAAGATGAGCCAGAGTCGGGGCCGCCCTCCCCCTGCTCCACAGGGAGCACAGGCATCCCTGTGACCCGCCCTCCACCCTCCCCCTGCTCCCCCGTCCTATCTGTCTGTCAAGTGTCTGGCTGCCTGCTCCGTATGGAGCACAATGCCCACCTATTCGCCCACCGCCCTCCCCTGCTCCACACGGAGCACACTACTTGTGTTCCTGCATCCCGCCCTCCTCCTGCCTTCTGTTCCGCCCAGCTGTCAGCTCTCACCCCTGCTCGGTATGGAGCAGAATACACGCTACCAGCCTGCTCCCTCACCTTGCGTACAGAGCACACAATGCGCCGCCCGGCTGCCCACCCACTCACACTCACTACCTCTAGCTGCTTCGCCGCACCAGCAGTCGATACACTGCCCACCAATGTGGTATTTTCTGATAAGCCAGTAATATATACATTGCTGGCACAGGCCAGCAATGTATAAGTTACTGGAACCAATGCATATTTATTTAAATTAGAGATGTGCGGTGGGCACTTTTTTCGGGTTTTGGTTTTGGATCTGGATCTCCCTTCGGGTTTTGGATCTGGATTGGTTTTGGCAAAACCACCCTTGCGGGTTTTGGTTTTGGACCTGGATTTTTTTGGGAAAAATGCTAAAAATTGCTAAAATAATAGATTTCGGGCCTGTTTTTGCCCCTAAAGTGTTATTGAGCTCAATAACATTAGTTTCCACTCATTTCTAGTCAATTTTGATCACTTCACAGCTCACAAAATCGGTTTAATTTACTGTAGTAGGGCCAAAAGGTTATCCCGAGGTAGCTGGATGACTAAGCTAGGCGACAGCAGTGGGCATCACATACATGTGGACCTTACACTTCCAACCTGGCACATGTTGGAAGCAGAGCAGCACTACAGGGGCAGACAAAAAAAGAGCAAAGAATACAAAGATGTGCAAGTTGAAATTGTCCTTGTAGCTGCACTCCTCTGTTAGAACCTCCACACAAGTACCAAGAGCCCAATGTGGATTGATTTTGCAGTTTGGCATGTGCAGCCAAGGAGCAGTGGGTGTTTGGTGCAGCATTGACTGTGTCTGCAAGGTAGTATCTGTTTGGATCAGTTTAATATCCAACAAGACCCCTATCTGGCGTGAGGTCACGTGGTTTCTGAACGCTGGGAGCATTACAAGTTGCCTCCTTATCCAGTTTGATCAGACTGGCTAGACGTGCATTCCATTTCCTCCCTCACCACTTCACCACTATACATGTGTTCATCCCGAATCCACGCACTTGGCTGATGTACGCTGACCATCAGCAGCTGTTGGGACTTCTTCCCAAACATTCATCAATCCATCCATACTATCCCAAAAGGAGGATAAATACTCTGGATGTCACTGATGACATATATTCTTCCCCAATAGAGAAGGACCGATCTTCGTTCAAAGCTATACTAGTAGATCTGGTAGAAGATCCAATCATGTACCAAAATCCCTGTTTGGCTTGATTGTGCACTCTTCCTCATGTTCAGCCAAGGAGCAGTGGGCGTTTCGTGCAGCACTTATTTAGTCTGCAAGGTAGTATCTGTTTGGATCAGTTTAATATCTAACGAGACCCCTATCTGGTGTGAGGTCACGTGGTTTCTGAACACTGGGAGCATTACCAGTTGCCTCCTCATCCATCACCTAATGGGTGGAGGGGGTGGGGTAATTGGTGGCAGGGGGTGGGGTAATTGGTGGCCTCCCCCTCTCTAGGACCCCAGGTTTGGTGATCCCTATATAGTCTACCCTTATAGACCGCTATCTAGGTAGTAGGGTCAATTTGTCTGCGACATCTGTCACCCAATTCACCGCTAAGGTTAATTTGTTTGAGCTGGCTGGCTAGGTGTGTTTTCCCTTACCTCCCTCACCACTTCACCAAATCACGTGTGTTCCTCATGAAGCCACGCACTCGGTCTAGGAATGGATAAGACCATGGATGTCCCTGAGGACATGTTTTCATCCATTATAATTGGGGTGGAGAACTAATCACCCATCTCCCCACCATTCATCCATCAGATGCCCAAACAGTCTTTTTTTTTTTTTTTAAAGATGCAAAAAAATGAAGAAGAAAAAGATAGGCCAAGGCCCTCCCAGCCCAGCCATCCATCCTTTACATCCCCTCCCAACAATAATAATGATAGGAAGGAATGGATGAGACCATGGATGTCTCTGAGGACATTTTTTCATCTATTATAGATGAGGTGGAGAGCGAATCACCCATCTCCCCACCATTCATCCATCAGATGGCCAAATAGTCTTTTTTTTAAAAGATGCAAAAACATGAGGAAGAAAAAGATTGTCCGAGGCCCTCCCAGCCAGCCCTCCTTCCGGGACATCCTATCCAAAAAATCATTATAGGAAGGAATGGCTAAGACCATTGATGTGTCTGAGGACATTTTTTCATCTATTATAGATGATGTGGAGAGAGAATCACCCATCTCCCCACCATTCATCCATCAGATGGCCAAACAGTCTTTTTGTAAAAAGACGCAAAAACATGAGGAAGAAAAAGATTGGCCGAGGCCCTCCCAGCCAGCACTCCATCCGGAACATCCCATCCAAAAAATATTATAGGAATGGCTAAGACCATGGATGTGTCTGAGGACATTTTTTTTCATCTATTATAGATGATGTGGAGAGAGAATCACCCATCTCCCCACCATTCATCCATCAGATGGCCAAATAGTCTTTTTTTTAAAAGACGCAAAAACATGAGGAAGAAAAAGATTGGCCGAGGCCCTCCCAGCCAGCCCTCCATCCGGGACATCTTATTCAAAAAATCATTATAGGAAGGAATGGCTAAGACCATGGATGTGTCTGAGGACATTTTTTCATCTATTATAGATGATGTGGAGAGCGAATCACCCATCTCCCCACCATTCATCCATCAGATGGCCAAACAGTCTTTTTGTAAAAAGACGCAAAAACATGAGGAAGAAAAAGATTGGCCGAGTCCCTCCCAGCCAGCCCTCCATCTGGGACATCCTATCCAAAAAATCATTATAGGATGGAATGGCTAAGATCATGGATGTGTCTGAGGACATTTTTTCATCTATTATAGATGATGTGGAGAGCGAATCACCCATCTCCCCACCATTCATCCATCAGATGGGTTAAATAATTTATGACGCTACAACAGCCAAAATAACGACGCAGAAAGAGGTGCAAGATGACATTGTCTTTGGGCCCTGTCACCCACCCTTATGTTGTATCCAGGACATGCACAGTTTAACAAACCAATCATTTCAGCGACAGGGACTTCAGCGGCAGGGACTGTCAACTGTGGCTGAAATTATTGGTTTGTTTGGGCCCCCACGAAAAATAAATGGCAATGGGCATTGCACAAACTGGCTTTACAAGATGTCATCCTCAGCATCAGATTCCTCAGCCTCATCCTCTTCTTCACACACAATTAATTTGTCTTCGCTGGAATCAACCAATACAGGAGGACTGTGTGTATTAGGAGGACGTAAGTGCTGGTGAAGGAGGTCCAGTTCGTAGAATTTGAAATTAATTTTTATGAACATCATCTTCTCCACGTTTTGTGGAAGTAACCTCCTACGCCGATCGCTAACAAGGTTCCCAGCTGCGCTGAAGACTCTCTCAGAATATACACTGGAGGGTGGACAACTTAAGTAAAGCAAAGCCAGTTTGTGCAAAGGACGCCACATTGCCTTTTTTTCTTGCCAATAATGGAATGGACAATCTGACATACCTATATCGATGCTATCGGCAAAGTAGTCATCCACCATTCTTTCAATTGTGATAGCATCATAGTCAGTAGCAGTCGACATGTCCATTATGCTAGGAAGCTCCTTCAGTCCGGACCAAATGTAAAATATATTTCCGGACTGAATAGCAGTGGGTCTCTTAGGAAAATTTAGCTTTTTCCTCGCAACCCCAGTGGTAGAAATTGAAGGAGAAGTTGTGTGCCTGCCACTTTCCGCTTCAGCTGACAATTTTTGGAGCAAGAGGTCTTTGCACCTCTGCAGATTTGTTCCCATTGGTAACAAAGACACAATGTAAGACTTAAACCTAGGATCCAGTATTGTCGCCAAAATATAATGATCTAATTGTAAGAGATCGACGACCCTTGGATCCTTGGTAAGTGAACTAATAGCGTGATCCACTAGTCCTACATATTTAGCAGATTCACTCTGCTTCGACTCCTCCTTCAATTTTGCCAACTGGTTTTGCAAAAGGCCTATCAAGGGAATGACCTGGCTCAAGCTGGCAGTGTCAGAACTAACTTCGCGTGTAGCAGCCTCAAAGGGCTGCAGGATCTTGCACACCACGGAAATTATTCTCCACTGAGCTTGACTCAGGTGCATTCCCGTTCCTCTCCCAATGTCATAGGTCGAGGTGTAGGTTTGGATGGCCTTTTGCTGCTCCTCCATCCGCTGAAGCATATAGAGGGTGGAATTCCACCTCGTGACCACCTCTTGCTTCAGCTGATGGCAGGGCAAATTTATCTTTTCTTGCAAGTCTTGCAATCTCCTGCACGCACTTGCAGAATGGCGAAAATGTTCACAAATTTTCCGAACTATGGACAACATCTCTTGAACACCCTTGTCCTTTTTCAAGAAATGGTGCACCACCAAATTTACTGTGTGAGCAAAACATGGGACATGTTGGAATTCGCCCACATGTAATGCACTCACAATATTGGTGGCATTGTCGGATACCACAAATCCCTAGGAGAGTCCAAGTGGGGTAAGCCATTGCGCAATGACTTCCCGTAGTTTTTCTAGGAGGTTTTCCGCTGTGTGCCTTTTACTGAAACCGGTGATACACAGTGTAGCCTGCCTCTGAATAGCAATGGGAGATGGTGTTGCTGCTGCTGCTGTTGGTGCTGCTGCTGAAGGCAATACATCCACCCAATGAGCAGTCATAGACATGTAGTCTTTTGTTTGCCCTGTTCCGCTTGTCCACATATCCGTGGTTAAGTGGACAGTGGGTACAGAGGCATTTTTAAGGACAGTAACAACACTTTTTTTAATGTCCGTGTACAGTCTGGGTATTGCCTTCCTGGAGAAGTGGAACCTAGATGGAATTTGGTAACGGGGACAAAGGATCTCTAGCAACTGGGTAAAACCCACAGAATTAATTGCGGATACTGGACGCACGTCTATTACCAACATACTGTAGTTGTTATGGCGTCAGTAATACGCTGTGCAACGGGGTGACTGCTGGCATACTTCGTCCCCCTTGCAAAGGATTGACTTACAGTCAGTTGCTTGGCTAAGTGATCAGGACTAGCATTCCTGGTCCTCTTCCTGGAAGCAGCAGCACCAGCAGCAGCAGCAGAAGCAACAGGTGTACCTGATAAGGATGCTTCTGAGGAATCCAGGATAGGAGAGGATTCAGTCAGGATCATGACATTGGGTGCAGGACTACTTCCCAATCCCATAATCGCTGAGGATGGGGATGATGCAGGTGTTTGAGGAGATTGTACGCCCTTGGATTTAACAGAGAAAGGGGAGCAGGACGGTGACGCTGGGCGGGCTGCTACATGTTTGTTCACAGTTTCTTTTGACAAAAACTTCTGATGGATGCGCTGCAAATGACGTAACAGTGAGGAGGTCCCAAGGTGCTGCACGTCCTTACCTCTACTTACAATAGCTTTGCAAACGCTACACACGGCTTGACAGTTGTTGTCCGGATTTGGGTAGAAATAATTCCATACATGCGAGGTGGATTTTTTGGTCTTTTGCCCTGGCATGACAATGGGCTTTTCCATACCCCGGACAACAACTGTCTCCGTCAGTGCCTTAAAACAAACAACATCATCCTCAACATCGTCATCATCCGCATCCCTCTGTGTGCCAGCTTCACCAACAGAATCCACATCCTCATCCAATTCCTCAGAAGCATCCTCAATAACCAGGTCAAAATCTTGACTGGGGATGCTCTTGCACACACTTGCAGAGGGCACGCAAATGGTGGATTGAACCTCCTCTCCATGAACAGTATTTGAAAGGTCAGGCTCACATATGGCATCCATGGAAACACTTAGACTCTCCTCAGGGATTTGTGAACTGTCCTTTGTCGTAAAAAACATTGCTTTTTTTTTTTAAATAGTAGCAGAAGGGCTACCATCTTTCTTCTGAGAGCCATCAGTCAGAAACAAGGGCCAAGGCCATAGTCTTTCTTTCCCACTGCGTGTGGTAAAGGGCATATTGCCAATTATATTTTTCTCTGCAGGGGTCTTCAATTTTTTGCTATGGACCATTGTAAATTTTGCTTTATGCTTTGCTTTCAGATGGCCTCTAGGTCTTCGACCATCGGCCTTGCCATCAGGATTCTGACTGCTGGTACCAGCTTCAGCACTTGTATCATGTTGCTGAACACCCGCTATTTCATCCTCCATCATCCTTCAAGACTATGGGTGACATTCTATGGGATGAGAGAAATGCAAATTTTATTTCCGCACTACAAATCGCCACAATTCGCACATTTTAAAATCGCATTTTTTAGGCAAAAATCGCTTATTGAATGGTTTGCGAATTGGAGTTGAAAAAGTGCGATTTGCGGCGAAGTGTTGCGAATTTGTGTCACTAAAAGGTGCGATTTTTCCGCCGGTCATGTGCGCATTTTTAACCAACCAGAGTGCGATTTTCAAGACTGTCTCCACATTACAAATAACACCCTAACCTATTGGACCACCTCTGTCCCCTCCATTAGGCATCACACCCCCTATATAAAGGGCCACTGGCACCATTTGATTCTTTGATAGGAAGTAAGGAGCATGGAGAGCAGTGTCAGGAGCAGTGTTAGTGTGAGCAGAGGAAGAGGTGTTGGTGGCAGAGTCATGAGTGGCAGAGGGAGCAGTGACAGAGGGAGCAGAAGAAGAGGAAGCAGTGGCAGAGGGAGCAGTGTCAGCAGGCATACAAGAGGAAAGGAGAACAGGTGACCAGCGCTAATAACAGATAATCAATAAAGTTTATCTTTCCTGGAGTGTGTTTTTTCTCCGCAACAAACAAATCTTCCTGGTGCCAATGGGAAGTGAACTTACAATTTAATTCAACTCACGCCTGCCCGTAACAGTTTCTTTATAAAACCTTCATATGGACATAATGGTCGACACGCTGAACAAACGACACGGAGTTGACTTACATGTGATTTCAATCTCGTGTGCGCATCAAGGTATCTTTACTTTAAACAGGTCACTGCTGACACCCAGGAACAGGTAACAAAGTAGATTTATTCACAGGTTCGAGGATCCACAGCGTACATAGACATAAACAGGAAAGGAAAAAATCCCAGCACGGACGGTGCAGGTGGAAGAATTGCCGGCGGCTTACTCCGTATGATGCGGTTGGCTGCAGACAAACCGAGTCGGAGGTCCAGGGATAGTAGAAGACGCCGTGCAGATAGATTCCACTGCTTCTGCCTCGTGGGATGGTCGAGGTGAACGGCTTGATCAACGCGTTTCGGATAATATGCGATATCCTTTTTCAAGATCTGCCGCCATATTCACAGGTGGCTGTTTTTATAGCACACCTGTGTTAGTCACATGGTTCTTCTTCAGCCAATGCGTAGAAACCTGTGTCCGGCTATTAGCTACTAGTATCATTCAAACTAGCCTAAAATGCTGGACAGTGTATAATTTATACTATAAATTACACGGTGACATTGATTAAAAGAAAGTTTAAAATCCAATAAAATACAATAAAATACATTACACAAAAAATATATAAAATACAAAAATACAAAAAGCGTATAAAAATGAGAATATAAAATACATGGAATATTGCACTTATTCAAATAGCAGCATGGTAATTGCACTATGATTAGCTAATATCTCATTTATAGCCGGACGTTAGAGGGAAAAGAGGGGAGAAGAAATGGAATACAGTTAGTGGTGCATAATACAAATCATATTCCCCCAACATAATCATTTATATCAGCCATTTATACTCATAATCCACATTTAATCCATGTGGGACCATGGTATTAAGTGTGAATATGCACTTCATTTCTAATTTGGCTAGGCGTTC
Organism: Crinia signifera; assembly: GCF_055691185.1. Taxonomy (NCBI): domain Eukaryota; kingdom Metazoa; phylum Chordata; class Amphibia; order Anura; family Myobatrachidae; genus Crinia; species Crinia signifera. The sequence goes on along the minus strand of NC_139217.1, from coordinate 230,628,196 downwards.
TTCTAAGTCATTCTTTCTCCAGCTGGATTTACATACTTTAATTCCACAGAATGACTTTAGACCTCTAATGTCACAGTTGTGTTTTTCCTTAAAGTGTAAGGAAACATTATGTAATTCATGGCCTTTTCTTATGTTTCTCGTATGTTCGGATAAACGGTCTTTCAAATGTCTTCCCGTTCGTCCGACATACTGCTGGCCACAATGACATTCTAGTAAATATACCACATTTTTTGAATTACACGTGATAAAATCTTTAATAGTGAAATTCTCATTGTTGGCATTAGACTTGTATTCCATAATCTTGGGTGCAGTTTTACATGCTTTGCACATTTGGCAGCTGCCACAACGATAGAAACCTTTGGATAGCACCCTGGTGGTGCGTTTGGGCACTGTTTGGGCACTTCTAACCAGGATGTTATTTAGGTTATCAGCCCTGCGGTATGTGAATTTTGGATAAAGTCCCACAAAATCTTTTAATAGGGGATCCCTGGTGAGAACACCCCAATGTTTCCTGATAAGCTTCTCAAGCTGTGAATGTTGGGAAGTATATTTCGTTATAAATCTAACTTCCCTACTTTCAGGTTTAACAATTTTATTACTATTAGTGGGGACGATGTCATGATTTTTATTGTATGCTTCACATACCCAGGATTGATTATATCCCTTTTGGTGGAAGTTTTCTCTCATTTCTTCCGCCTGGATTTCATAATCACTGGTGTTCGTGCAGTTCCTTCTCAGCCTATAAAATTGGCTGGAAGGAATACTTTTTATCCAGTTGGTATGGTGATTACTTTCACTGCTTATATACGAACAGCAGTCTGTGGGCTTGGTATAGTTTTTAGTGCAAATTTTCAATTCATCGATAAAAATCGTAAGATCGAGAAAATTAACCATAGTGGGACTTATATTATAAGTGAGTTCTATATTTTGATCATTATTATTTAAATAAGAACAAAATTCCTCCAAAGTGTGTTGACCACCCCTCCAGACGAACAGGAGATCGTCTATATAACGAACCCATAGCACCAGGCTGGCACTCCATGGGTGGTCGGACCAAACTTGTTGATCCTCCCACCTAGCCATGAACAAATTAGCATAACTGGGTGCCAGCGTGGTGCCCATAGCAGTTCCTGCCGTCTGGAGGTAAAAGTCGCCCTCATACCAAAAAAAATTATTTTTTAAAATCATAGAAATACCTTCTAAAATAAATTCCTTTTCTTTTTCCCCTATTTTTGCTTTAGTTAAATGGTGGTCAGTGGCTGCAATACCATGGTGGTGTTGAATTATGGTGTACAAGGCTCTTACGTCAGCTGTAACGAGCAAGTCACCCTCCTCCCACACCACTTCTGATAATTTGTTAATGACAGCTGTGGTGTCTTTTGTATAAGACTTTGTATTTTTGACCAGGGGTTGAATCTTGGAATCAATAAAATGGGATAGATTAGAGGTAATTGATCCCACCCCTGCCACAATAGGGCGTCCGGGGGGGTTTTCTGTGCTTTTGTGCACTTTTGGCAGGATATATATGACGGGAACAGCTGGATGTTCTATGTTAAGATATTTTGCCTCTTCTTCTGTAATATTGCCTTGGGTCAAATACAGATTAATGAAAACGTCCATTTTCTTTTGGATCAGGGCGGTGGGGTCTCCCCTCAATTTTTTGTATGTGAACTTGTCAGCTAATTGGCTGGCAATTTCCTTATGGTAATCTATTTTATTGAGGATGACCACCCCACCGCCCTTATCCGCCGGCTTAATTACTATATCTTCGTTGTTTTTTAAAGTTTTTATAGCTTTTCTTTGTCCCGATGTTAGATTGTTTTTCTCTCTACTTTTAAAGGATATTTTATTTAAATCCTCTTTGACAAGATTTTCGAAGACATCAACATAACTGCCCCGTTTATGACGCGGATAAAATTTAGATTTGCGTTTAAACACATTGATTTCACCTATAGGTACTTGATCTATTTCTGTGTTATTTTCTGCAAAAAATCTTTTTAATGCTAACTTCCTAACAAATCTTTGAAGATCTGTAAATACTTCAAATTTGTCAGTGGTGTTGGAGGGGGAGAATTTAAGCCCCTTTTCCAGGAGATCTTTTTCATCTCCAGTCAGTGTATAATTACTCAGGTTGTATATTTTGGATAAGCTTTTACTTTTATTTTCAATGTTAGCATTAGGGTTTTCTACATTGGATAGTGCTGGATGTGTATTGGATTCCTGTCTTTTCAATTTATCTCTTTTATTTTTGGACATTCCTAATTTACATCCTGCTCTCTTCCCTCTTTTAGTGGTGTGGGGTTTTACGTATGGTAATTTCTTTGGGGGCGCTTCTCTAAAAAATGATCTCTGTTTGTATCCTGATTGCGCCGTTGTTGTCTGTTGGTATTTAATTCGGGTGGGTCATACCATTTATCCTCCTCATACTCTTCTGAGTCTTGACGGATTTGTGTGGATTCATGACCATTATTGTATCCCCTTTCTCTCCAGGAGGGTTGGAAAGTATCCCTATAATTTTTTCTGGGATAGAATTTAGATTTATTGGGGGTATTATGGTCATATCTCTCAGTACCTTTATTTTTAATTTCCTGAGTATTTCTATTTTCCCTCCTTTTTTGGGGGGTATTGGGCCTGGATTTATTAATAGAAAATTTTCTGGGGGGATTTTTCTTTTTATTGTGAGTTATGGGTGGTATTTCTTTATTGGCTGTAGGGATTTGTTTATCTTCTTTGTCATTAAATTGATCTCTTTTATCCCTATTGTATTTTTTCTGTTTTTTACTTCTTAATTCCTTCTCATTTTTTTCTATTTTAAAGGTAATTCTTTTCTCTAATTCTTTAAATTCCTCAGAGTTTTTAAATGGTTGTGCTAAACTGTACAACACTTCAATTTCTTGCTCTGTTGCTTTAAGAGTTTTTTGTTTTTCTTGCACTATATGTTCCATAAGGGAAAATGAACAAGAATCTAGAATTTTTTGCCATTCTATTTTAAAGTCCTCAGACTCTATAAGAAAGGAGGGGGTCTTGTCTATTTTTAGTCCCCTAGGAATAAGTTTCTCTTTCAGGTACCTCTCAAGGGTGACTATTTCCCACCAAGTTTTCCCTTCGGAAATGAGCAGTTTTTCTATTTTAAACATAATGCTATCCACACTTTCGTCGCCCAAAGAAGCCTTATTTTCCTCTCTATCAAAAAGGGTGCGGATGCATTCTTCTCTGGTTTTTCGATGAGAAAACATATTATATACAGATTAAATTTCTGATATAAATTACAGGAACAGAAAGTACAATTAATTCTGCAGCTAGGTTCACACAAATAGCGTAATTGAAGTATACTGGAAAAAGGGGTGGTGTGTGTGTACCCAGCGCTGAATAATGGGTAGCAGCTGGTCTCCTGTCAAGGGTTTACGCCAAAAAACCCCAAGGCAAAGTACATACAAGAGGAAAGGAGAACAGGTGACCAGCGCTAATAACAGATAATCAATAAAGTTTATCTTTCCTGGAGTGTGTTTTTTCTCCGCAACAAACAAATCTTCCTGGTGCCAATGGGAAGTGAACTTACAATTTAATTCAACTCACGCCTGCCCGTAACAGTTTCTTTATAAAACCTTCATATGGACATAATGGTCGACACGCTGAACAAACGACACGGAGTTGACTTACATGTGATTTCAATCTCGTGTGCGCATCAAGGTATCTTTACTTTAAACAGGTCACTGCTGACACCCAGGAACAGGTAACAAAGTAGATTTATTCACAGGTTCGAGGATCCACAGCGTACATAGACATAAACAGGAAAGGAAAAAATCCCAGCACGGACGGTGCAGGTGGAAGAATTGCCGGCGGCTTACTCCGTATGATGCGGTTGGCTGCAGACAAACCGAGTCGGAGGTCCAGGGATAGTAGAAGACGCCGTGCAGATAGATTCCACTGCTTCTGCCTCGTGGGATGGTCGAGGTGAACGGCTTGATCAACGCGTTTCGGATAATATGCGATATCCTTTTTCAAGATCTGCCGCCATATTCACAGGTGGCTGTTTTTATAGCACACCTGTGTTAGTCACATGGTTCTTCTTCAGCCAATGCGTAGAAACCTGTGTCCGGCTATTAGCTACTAGTATCATTCAAACTAGCCTAAAATGCTGGACAGTGTATAATTTATACTATAAATTACACGGTGACATTGATTAAAAGAAAGTTTAAAATCCAATAAAATACAATAAAATACATTACACAAAAAATATATAAAATACAAAAATACAAAAAGCGTATAAAAATGAGAATATAAAATACATGGAATATTGCACTTATTCAAATAGCAGCATGGTAATTGCACTATGATTAGCTAATATCTCATTTATAGCCGGACGTTAGAGGGAAAAGAGGGGAGAAGAAATGGAATACAGTTAGTGGTGCATAATACAAATCATATTCCCCCAACATAATCATTTATATCAGCCATTTATACTCATAATCCACATTTAATCCATGTGGGACCATGGTATTAAGTGTGAATATGCACTTCATTTCTAATTTGGCTAGGCGTTCTTCTAAGTCATTCTTTCTCCAGCTGGATTTACATACTTTAATTCCACAGAATGACTTTAGACCTCTAATGTCACAGTTGTGTTTTTCCTTAAAGTGTAAGGAAACATTATGTAATTCATGGCCTTTTCTTATGTTTCTCGTATGTTCGGATAAACGGTCTTTCAAATGTCTTCCCGTTCGTCCGACATACTGCTGGCCACAATGACATTCTAGTAAATATACCACATTTTTTGAATTACACGTGATAAAATCTTTAATAGTGAAATTCTCATTGTTGGCATTAGACTTGTATTCCATAATCTTGGGTGCAGTTTTACATGCTTTGCACATTTGGCAGCTGCCACAACGATAGAAACCTTTGGATAGCACCCTGGTGGTGCGTTTGGGCACTGTTTGGGCACTTCTAACCAGGATGTTATTTAGGTTATCAGCCCTGCGGTATGTGAATTTTGGATAAAGTCCCACAAAATCTTTTAATAGGGGATCCCTGGTGAGAACACCCCAATGTTTCCTGATAAGCTTCTCAAGCTGTGAATGTTGGGAAGTATATTTCGTTATAAATCTAACTTCCCTACTTTCAGGTTTAACAATTTTATTACTATTAGTGGGGACGATGTCATGATTTTTATTGTATGCTTCACATACCCAGGATTGATTATATCCCTTTTGGTGGAAGTTTTCTCTCATTTCTTCCGCCTGGATTTCATAATCACTGGTGTTCGTGCAGTTCCTTCTCAGCCTATAAAATTGGCTGGAAGGAATACTTTTTATCCAGTTGGTATGGTGATTACTTTCACTGCTTATATACGAACAGCAGTCTGTGGGCTTGGTATAGTTTTTAGTGCAAATTTTCAATTCATCGATAAAAATCGTAAGATCGAGAAAATTAACCATAGTGGGACTTATATTATAAGTGAGTTCTATATTTTGATCATTATTATTTAAATAAGAACAAAATTCCTCCAAAGTGTGTTGACCACCCCTCCAGACGAACAGGAGATCGTCTATATAACGAACCCATAGCACCAGGCTGGCACTCCATGGGTGGTCGGACCAAACTTGTTGATCCTCCCACCTAGCCATCCTCCCACTTAGCCATTACAGGGAGTGGCAGCAGTTTGCCATACAGCATGGCCACAGCAAGGCCTGCCCCACAACAGGCCCTGGCGGACCAGCACCAGCAGGAGGAGGAGGATTATCCGCAGCCATCCACATCTGATTCCCAGGACATTTCCCATACCCCACAGCAGCTGCAGGAGGCCCACATGTCGGAGGTGGAGGAATATTTTGAGGAGGAGGAGGACACTGGCATGGGTGCGGACTTTGAAATGGGAGGTGAAGATTTTGCAGAGGAGGAGGATGAGCCTGAAGATGACCGTACGCAAAGTGGCCGAAAGATCCGCTTCAGCTATGAAGAAAATGTTGCCCTTGTCAGGGCCATCATACCAGTATATGACCGCTTGCTGGGGAAAAGCCACCACCGAACCACTAACCAACGTAAAAGGTCTATGTGGTTGGAGATAACCCAGGCCGTCAACGCGGTAAGTCACCGCAAGCGGCTGGTTAAAAACGTGAAAAAACGTTTCAATGACATAAAGCGCCAGCTGAAAAAAAAAATGGCACTTGAGTTGGAGGAGGCCAACAAGACTGGTGGAGGAGTGGCAACCCCGATTGCATACACTTCGTATGAGATAAACTTGCGAAGAATTATACCCCCTGAGGTCCTACCAGGCAGCCACATTGCAGATACGGATGCGCCTCCTACGACACCCACAGCTGGTAAGTTTAATTTCTGTAATATTATGTTGTATTGATATACTCAGTAAAGTACTGCAGTGGATAAATATGTAGCCATATTTTTTAAAATAATTTCATCATTGCAAGGTAGATAATGCTTTGCCATGTTTTCTTTAACAGAATGTCCTTCCCGAGGTGCAACAGCATCACATACAAGAAGGCCAGTTGAACCCGACACTGTTGAAGCAGGTAAATAAAAATAAAAATCCCATTACACATAAAGTACACACACCCATTTCACATCCACTATCTCTCACATTACATTCATGTGCTGATGCAACATTACAATGTACATGATTGTAATGTGACCTACACATGACAAAAAATCCTCATGTGAAGGCTACATGTAGTTTCAGGGTACATATGTTAGTAAATAGTACCCCTAGTGATGTGCAACCAGCATCTCAATCCCTTAAAAAATAGTACTGCTGAGAGACTGCCCTATATATGCATCAGGACTTACTTCTTCATCTGTATACACAGGTAATGTTGAAGGTGGAACACAAGCCACAGAATCCGTGGATATTATGCAGGATGACATCCACATCATTCTTGAACCCGTGGACACGTTTGCGGCTGAGGAGGAAACACAGGCCTCATCACCGAGAGATGCACCACCAAGTGGCGTGCCTCCCAACCCCCCACCACACACAAATACACCCCCTACAGTACCTTCTTCTGCCCAGGTAGCTGCCTCCTTGGTCCATTTCAAGGACAAGCAGCTGGAATTTATGACCTCCCAAAGCTTGGAAATGTCTAACATAAAGGGGTACATGCGTGACACCTTTCTGCAATTACGCAAAATGGCTAGACATGTGCGGGTTGGTGTAGGCACTCAGGTGCGCATAGCAAATAACCTAGACACCCGGCTGTCTGAAATTGCTGTGGCTTTAAGGGAGCAGAACAGCCATATTGGCACTCTTGCACAAAGTTTAGTAGCCCTTACCCATGCCAGTACTGTGCAGAGCAATGCGTTGATGGCCATGCAGGCCCAAATACAGCAACTGGAGGCCTCACGTGTCCTAGGTGCTCCTACTTCGACAGTGAGTAGTGTGTCTAGCACACCAGCAAGTGGCTCACCCACTTCCCCACCCCGACGGAGTGTTAGGACCCGGGGTGGTCTGGGGGCAGGGTCAAAACGTGGCAGTGGCCATACTGATGCTGGCCGAAAATAGTTTATTTAACTACATAATTGTTGATAGGATTTACTATGGTAGTTGTTACATTTCACCACATTGGCTTTGTTTATGTGTGGACATTATATACTGTAGTAAAAATGAGTAAACACATATCATTTTGTCTGTGTATAATTACTGTTATATTTGATGTGTAAAATAACCCATAGCATAACGGACGATGGCCATGGTATTGTTGTTAATTAGGTTTCGGGCAAATCTGGCCACACAAAAGTTGTGGAACAACAGATTGCAGCAAGCTCTGGCACTCATGTTTACATTAAGATGTCCTTAATGCAGTTTGGGTATATATAGGGGTGGGCCAGAGAGAAATGGAGGCCACCTGTGTTGAAATGAACTATTTGTGCACTTGTCCAAAGTGAGATTTGGCCCAAATCGCCCAACAGAACCTGGTCTGAAAAACATGTGAATTATAGACACCTGAAAAGTGCGAATTCACAAATCACATCTCATTAAATAAGCGAGTTGTATAATTTTTTTAAGGAAAACATGTGGATGCGAAAAAAATGCGATTTGAACTTGCGCTTTATATTCGCTATCGAAATCGCTAATAATATGCGATTTCAGCTCTTTAGCGCATTCCATACAATAGGCGATTTTGTGGAATAATGCGAATTCGCCAGCTTTAGTTCACAAAATCGCAAAAAAATGCAATTCGCATCCCATAGAATGTCACCCTAAGTTTGTATTTTATTAATATTTTGGTGAATTGTCGTCACAGTAAACACAGGATAAATGTCCCACTGGACACACTGGATATGTCGACACAATGGACACTGTGGATATATGTCGCTCGTCACACTAGACACTGGATAATATTTATGTCACACTGGCTGGACACAGGATAATTGTCGTCACAGTAAACACTGGATAAATGTCCCACTGGACACACTGGATATGTCGACACAATGGACACTGTGGATATATGTCGCTCGTCACACTAGACACTGGATAATATTTATGTCACACTGGCTGGACACAGGATAATTGTCGTCACAGTAAACACTGGATAAATGTCCCACTGGACACACTGGATATGTCGACACAATGGACACTGTGGATATATGTCGCTCGTCACACTAGACACTGGATAATATTTATGTCACACTGGCTGGACACAGGATAATTGTCGTCACAGTAAACACTGGATAAATGTCACACTACTGTCACACTAGACACTGGATATATATGTCGACACAGGATATATATGTTGTGACACTAGACACAGCCGCTTGCATTAATCTGCAGACTCAGAGCTCAGGGGTATAAATCACAACTGTCACACTAGTTACAAGTTGCCTAATAGCTGGCTCTATAAATCTGTCAACTACACAGGGCTTATCAGTTATTATCACCACAAAGTAGCTTGTTCACTACTACAGGCCAGGGGTCAGGGCTATAAATCTTGTCACTGAGTCTCAACAAGTGCACGGAGCACAGGTCAGTGAGGGCACAGGACAGTGAGGACACAGGTCAGTGAGGACACAGGTCAGTGAGGACACATGTCAGTGAGGGCATGGACCACAGCACAGCAAAGCACAGAAAGCACCGCACAGCAGCACGGAGCACGTGTCAAGGAGTACAGCACAGGGCACACGGAGCTTCCCCTGCACTATGTCCCCTCTCCAATACTGGAGTGAAGATGGCGGAGCGCGCGTGCGTCTTTTATAAGATCCCGCTCCCGCGAGAATCCGACAGCGCGATGATGCCGTACGGCCTCGTTATTGGTCATCTCTAATTTAAATGCCAATAATATATACATTGCTGGCACAGGCCAGCAATATATATGTTACTTGCCCCACTGCCCTCCTATGCACATTTCTTTATAAGACGGTAACAGAGAATGCTGTCCGCTGCGAAGACACAGAGTCTCTGACAGAATTACAGAGACCCTGCGCCCCTGTGGGCGCCACAGAGAATGCTAGAGGTACTCCTGTAACTCCAGTGTCTGTTGCACTGACAAATGCTAGAGGTGCAGGAGGACTGTCTCCTTTGTGGCGGTGGCCATCTTTGGAGGGGTGCAGGGTCTCCGTGATGCTGTCAGACTCTGATCCTCTGTGGCACTGACAGGTGGGCAATAAAAACCTTTAAATCCCCCTGGGCAACACACATTTAATTCCCCTTGGGCAACGAGCATGTGATCCCTCTGGCAACAAGCATGTAGGCAAGCGGCACTTCAGGGGGCATTATATGTAATATGCATTTCGGTGTGTGGCATATGTGTAATGGGCTTTACGGTGTTTGGCATAATGTGTAATGGACATTATGGTGTGTGGCATAATGTGTAATGGGCATTACGGTGTGCATAGTCCGCTGTCCCACAAAGCCATGCCTTATATTTTCTCAGGCCAGCAATGTATGTGTTACCACCGCCACTGCCCCCCAATGTATATTTTGTTATGGCGTAACATATATATTGCTGGTGCAAGTGAATGGATTTCTCTCTACGCGCACAGCTGCAAATTAAATGTTTGCCGTGCACATGGGTGGGATTTTGCCCGGTCATGGCTGCGTGGGTGGAGTTTACCTGATTGCCGGGCTCCAAATATACGCAGCCCAGCAATCAGTTCTGAATCAGGCACCAAGAACAGGAATGCATTGAATAAAATGGCCAGTGCTCCCACCCTTGGAATTCAAACCCAACCCATTATGTAAATCGCCTTTTATATGAAAGATTTTCAGCAAAGTCTTTCGCCTCCTGAAAATCTCTCACTCTTTGGGGAAAATAGCTCAGTGTGTATGCACCATACTTACCAACTTTCTGGCTGCCCTTTCCGGGAGAGGGAAGCCAGCTCAGGAAAGGGTGGGGCCGCCGGGAGTGAAAAGGGTGGGGAGGGGGCCAAGCCACACGGGTGGCTACTTGTTGGGGAAGTGGCCAGAGCAATAGCGCTGTATTAGCCACACACCCCAACGTGCAATGCCATTTTTATGGCATTGCACTGCGGTGGGCGGGGCTAAAACAGTGCAATTCGGGGGCGCGGTTGCTGAGGGGGGGTCGCGGGAGCAAGGCGGTTTTGTGGGAGGGTTGCCCCTCTTTCCGGGGGGGAACGGGCGGGAGGGGGACCCGAATTGAGGGTAGGCAATCCTGGTATGCACTACTTTGGTGAAAGGTATATCTATCAGAGATTTTGACAAAGTCTTTTGAAATGAAAAATCTTCTAGTGTGTATGGGCCTTAAGAAGTTAACCCAGTTTGGAGATTGATCATAGCTCTTCATGAATGTGAATTAGATTAAATGCTGTCAGAAGTATAATAACAATCTTTTGCATATATATATATATATATATATATCCTTCACACAGCTGCTGGGGTGTCCATAACTCAGACCACAATATCCATGTAAGCCATAAATATCCAGTATGTAAAGAGCGCACTCACCAGACTTTGGGCCTTATTCTGGTTGGTGCGTATATTTCCGAATACTTTCGGATGGCGTTTTTTAGCCGTGTGCGCATGCGTGGGGAACGCTATGCGCATGTGCCACGCATGGTCTACGTATTTGTACTCACTAATACCGTACAGAAATGTGCACCGCAATCACTCGTGAAATATTGGCGTATTATGGGCGTCATTCGGAAATACACAGGGGCGTAGTTTCAAAGTGGGCTAAACTGGGCGGAAACATGGGCGGACACGAGGGAGTGTACTTATTTTGGTAGGCGTGCATTCGGACAGCACACCGAATGCACGCGAACAAAAAGGCTAGAAATATGCGGTGTCCATAAGCACGTATTGCTTTGCGGACACCACTCGGTCATGCGCTAGGCAATCGCTACGCCTAATCACTACAACCAATGTCAGCTGAACACAATACAATCCACTCCTTTACTCATTACTCATTAATTACACGCTTGTCACTGCTTCAATTGGAACCATTGCAGCTTAAATGGACTTAACTAAACACACACATATATGCTGCACTTTTCACACACTTTTACACTGCCAATAATGGACACAACTTACTATTAATAATAGAAATAGACATGTCACTTCTACATGTATCAATTAAACCACACATTTGGGGGCAAAAAAAAAACCATTTATTACAAGAACTTATTAAATAAAATGGAAACCGTAACAAATTAAAAGGTACCATGGCAGGAATAAAAATAAAAAATATATAATAAATACATGCATTTTTGACATACATAGCCACAGCAGAATCATTAGGAACACATCAGGTGGCTTCACAACAAAAGTATAGCACCAACACTTCAAGTACAGCAGACAGTAATGGTAGCCGAAAGAGGCCAACAGGGGAACCAAACATGACATTTGAAACAAGGGCAAATGTGGGTACCCTCTGCACGGAATTGGACACAGGAAGCTGACACACACAGCTCAATGACAGATTTGGGCAGACATAAGGGTGGAGATTAATGCGGACACAAGTTCATCTTCGGGCACGTTTGCCCCTGGCAGGCTCCTTGCCACGTGCAGCAGCTCTTCGGCCACGGCCACGTTCAGATGATGGGCCAGGTGGAGCAGATGCTGGTGAGGGGGGGTATGGTGTTCCCCCTCTGCCAGCAGGGAGTGCTGATGGTGGGAATGCACCAGAAACGGATGACAATAGGACCCTATTGCTGGAAACTAGCTCCACCATAAGCTCATTATGGTGGAGGAGGAGGTCATTTTGGCCCAGGGCTTGATCAGCCAGCACCTGCAGGCTAGCAGCAATTGATTGCTGGGTGGCAGCCATAGCCTGCAGGCTCCCAGCGATAGTCTGCTGGCTGCTGACCAAACCTTGCAAGACCTCCTCGGTCCTACGCATCCGCTCTGATGCCGAGTCTCCCTGCTGCTGAATATGGGAAAGCACCTGCACCCACCTGTCGAATTCAGCCTCGGCCGGTGGCTGCTGCTGCTGCACGGGCCTGGTACTGGTGGCAGGTGGCACAGACTCCTCAACCTCAAGAGATTCTGGCCCAAGCGGTGGGGATGCTGGTGAAAGAGACAATTACAATTACAACACATTCCATGCAAAATTAGGGCCAGCTACTTAGGGGATGGCAAATAATTACCTTCAAGAAAAGAAGCCATGACTTCCGCTGGGGACTCGCTGTTGATGGTGCTCACCCCCCGGACCTCCTCTACTGCAATGCAGCACTCTGCCATCTCCTCCAGGGGGGTGAGCTTCAGCTTTCCAGGCATGGGGCCAGCCCCAGAGGTGGGGCTGTGTTCCCACCGCTGGGTCAATTTCTTCTTGAGGTTGGTTTTGAAGTCGTGCCACCTGCAATGAAAGTTTACATATTAATACATGTCACTCCTCATGTTTGCTGTAGCACACATTGCGATCTGCAACAGATGACAACATGTGCTTCATTACACACAACTTACATTCAATGAAAATATAAAAACAACCCTTAGAAGATACATTCACACTCACCCTACAATAACTATCGATTAAATTACATGGCAAACATGTCTGTGGCTCCAAGCAACGTGACCGGCCATTGACCAACTCCATCTAACATCTAATGTAAACATTACTGGTCTTGTACTGCTCAAATGTAACACACATGAACTTGCCTCTTCTTAACGTGCTCCGTCTCACGAACTTGTGGAGCCACCGCATTAATCTCCGCCGTTATGTCTTCCCAGATCTTCCATCTCCTTGTGTGTGTCAACCTGTCCTGTGGACACTCGATCCAATCCCGTGCGCGGGGTACCAGGATGGCAAGCTCCTGCGCTTCGAATGCCATGTTTCTGCTGCTTGGTTCCTCTGTTGCCCTATTTCGGCCATGGCCACGGCCACTGCCACCGCCACTGCCACCGCCACGGCCACCTGTCGCTGTACTTGAAGTGCTGGCCTGGCTACTCTGTTGGGAAGCCACCTGTTGTGTTCCCAATGATTCTGCTGAGGCTGAAGATGGGCCAGCTGCCGATTGGCCTGATGTGGATGGCCCATCTGGCTGCTCTTCTCCCACTGGCTGGTCTGTGTTGAGGGGGACATAGGAGGTGCTGGAGTCCATGTGGGCAAACAGGTCCTGCAACACCTGGTCTTCCTCAGATTCTGAGCCAGCCATGTTTGCAACAACATTGCAGTTTTCTAACTCACCTTTATATCCTATTTCTGTAATTGGCGTACATCAGCGACACCCTGTGTTCCTTACGGCTGCGTTCCGTACGGCAGCGTAGACCGTGCGGCGCATAGGCCACGCCCCTACCTGCGAAAAAAAAAACCTGGCAAACTTAGTAAGTCTGATTTAGTAGCTAATTGCAGATTTGTACTCCAATGACCAACTAAAAATGTGTTCAGACATGAAATGTATATGTGAATGTACATCTGTACTGAGCACTTGTTTGGTATGTAGTACAAATGACACTAACCATTCCATATGTAAATCCAGTCCACCACTTAGGCAATAGTAATCAGTGCTAGCATCCAAATCACATGTGAAAGGTCTCCAAATTCTGGCTTGATGCTAGCTACATTGCATTCCACATCTCTAGTGTGGGCCAGTAGAAGGTAAGTGTACACATGGCACCATGGCCTAATATTGGGAAAAGGTCTTGCACTATTTGCTATGTTTCTGCTGTATAGCTTTCACTATAATGAAGCTGTTTAGTACCTTGTAGAGTTAGGTGTAACTGGCCAGTGATGCAGACTATTTCACCTGTTGTTTTCACCCATGTTTGGTGAATGTAATAGATTATATATACTGGGTTGCAATCTTCTTTCACCCTGTATGTTTAGGAGATCCTAAGTAATGGCATGGTCTGCTTAACTATGCAAAGGTACAGCAAGTGTTGTTTTGCGATGCAGTGGGTTAGCCGTCTGTTGTGGCGCATACACTCTGTTAATGTCAAAATTAACAATAAAGTTAATACCAAATATCACTCTGAACAACCAATTACAGGACATGATTGCTTGAATTGTGCCATTGCTAAGATGGCGGCCTATGGCAGAGCAGCACCTTTCTCTGGCGTGGAGCTGAGGGCACTGGTCTCCGTTATGGAGACCAGGCTGGGGCGTGCGGGTCCCTTCATTACAAACCGCCAGAAGCGCCAGGCATATGCCGCTGCCCGCAGGCGCATATTCGCGCGCACCCAGGTGCGCAGGACCATCGCACAGCTGGAGCGGCGATGGTCTGATCTGAGGCGCAGGGAGCCAGAAAAGCTCCAGCAAATAAGGGCCAGCATTGCACGATGTAAGTGTTTACACATTAAATGGCCAATTGTACATTAATGCTTCCATGACCTTTTCTTTGCCAATAAGGTAACCTGGTTGATCATGAGTTAAACATGGCATACACTATTTGTGTGGTACTTCATGTTTGACATGCTGTAATGTGGGTGTAATATGTCATTTTTTGGGATGCATGATGAATGAACAAATCAGGTGACTTATTTAACACTCTGCATTTTGTTTTTCCTTACAGCACGTGACCGTGCAAGACGGGCCCGTGAGCAGGGCCAGGAGGAGGAGGCCCATGAAGAAGTGGCAGAGGAGGAGGAGGCCACAGAAGTAGTGGCAGAGGAGGAGGCGGCCACTGAACTAGTGGCAGAGGAGGAGGAGGCGGCCACTGAACTAGTGGCAGAGGAGGAGGAGGCGGCCACTGAACTAGTGGCAGAGGAGGAGGAGGCCTCGGAGGGATTATACGAGGAGGAGGCATGTGAGGTGGTGGAGGAAGAAGTAATTGGTAGGTAAACATAAGGCATCATTAATAATTGGTGATAGTACTATTTGTTAGGTACCACTGGTGAATCTAGTGTGTTTTACTCTATTATTAATTAAAAAACAAAAGTGGGTTACAACAGACACACTTAGGGGTTATAGGCCCAAGCTGCAAACGTGGAATCTGAAGGCTCAGGTAGGTGATGCATTTTTGTTTATGGAGGGCCTTTCTATCCTAGCAGAAATAAAACATCAATGGAGTATGGTCAGGCGTGATTTATAATGGAGTCCCAAGTGGGCATTTCCCCTGGGCCCCCCTCTAGCCAGTTGGCCCGTGTTGTTGCCATGTATTTTGCCAAGCTATTTTGTAGGATGCATTGACTTTAGAAATTGTTTGGTGTAAGGAAGCGGATTAGTGCAGCAGTTTCACCTATCTGGCAATGTTACTATGATTCCGGAAGTAAGGGGTAGAGGGACTAGGCTAGCCTTTAAATGTGCTATCCATCCATCCATCCATCCATGTAACCATCCATCCATGTATCCATCCATCCATCCATGTATCCATCCATCCATCTATCCATCCATCCATCCATCCATCCATCCATCCATCCATCTATGTATCTACAGTATCTATCATGCAGTTTAGCTATTAAGCAGTGACATGCAGGTAAATATGTATGGCAAAATGTGGCATGTTGTATTGGATGTAGCTTTCTAGTAGATTGGTGAGTGTTAAGGCAGGAGATTTTTATCAGTCACATATTCAGTAGTGTAAGCCAGTGTGTGTGTGTGTGTGGGCCCATTTTATTTTTTACCATTACAAACAGTATTGGCTATGTAATTGTTTGTATGTATGATTTCGCATGCTGTAGGTACTTAGGATTGACAGTACAAGGTCGACCTGATTAGCATAATTTATATTTATCCCCCTTTAACATATGACCAGAGGCTAGAAGGCGAGGGGTTTCGAGGGGCCCTCCTCAGACTGCACCAGCACCTTGTGCTAATGGCAGAAGAGGTGAAGAATGTGTGCGACCTCCTGGTCTGAAGACCTTGTTTTAAGAAGAGAAAATTGTTGTACTATGTAAATAAATTTTTCCAGTTAAAGTTATAAGTGGTCTGTGTGTTATTGTATAATTTTACAGTATAAGTATAAATATAAGTATATAAGTATATAAGTATAAATAGTGGGGTTTATTTATGTAAGGTGCAAAAGGGATATACAGTATATATAGATGGGTTTAGTGCATAAAAGTGGCTGCAAGTGAAGGGTAATGTAAAGATGTACATACAGTATGTGCCTATGCACATCCTTGCTGGCGGGTCGCCAGAACGTACGCGCTGGCGACCCGCCAGCAGCCTCGCCAGCGAGGAGACTGAGACGCGCGTGCGTCTCACGCGCACGCGCGTCTCAGTCTCCGTCGCTAGCGTGGCGGAAACCCTGTCCGTCTCCGCCTCAGGGAGACGGACGGGGTTAGGGGGGGTTAGGGGGGATGCGGGCAGGCAGCGGGGACCCGGGGAAACGTATGGAAGCGCCGTCGGAAGGGGGCGCGCGCGCCTCTCGTGCGCGCGCGTCCCCTTCTCACGATCGCCATGGCGCTGGCGGGGGATGGCGGCTGGCGACGCCAGCGCCATCCCCTGCCAAGATGGGAACAGACCCATCTGTAGTGTGTTGATTTATATGTGTGTGTTTGCGGGTGAAGAATAATTGATGATGTAATATGCATACAAAGAATGTTGTGAACTTAGCATGATGAAAGGGTTAATGTAAAGTGGTAGTAAAGTGTTTAATGATCAATTAGATAAATAATAGATGACTATTAAAAACAATCCGTTTTGAATGAGGTAACTTAATTGCATAAGTGGGTCATGTTCAGATTTGGGTGTTCTGATAATAGTGGTGATTTGTGCGTAAATACACCGCATCGGTGCGTATGGCCAGGTTCCCGTCCGTTCTAACGCGGTAAGACCGTGCTTACGCTGTAAGACCTTGCAGAATGTGTGCGTGTCCACCACACACGCAAGGTTTGTATGTCGTCCGTACACACGCCCTCTTCTTAAAGAGTGAGTCCGTCCGAGGCTTGGTGGGCGTTTCTACGGACGATGTCCGCACAGCGTGGCGTGCGGCCCGCTCCGTAAGAATTCGGGAAAGTACGCACCGATCAGAATAAGGGCCTTAGTACTCAGTTAAAACTTCAAGGTTTTATTAAATCCATCAAAAACTTCACGGCTACATGTGACCCTTCTTCAAGACAGCAAACGCCTGGTTCCCTGAAGCAGGTAACTGACAATGCCCCCGACACCTGCAATTATACCATGGTGCCCCGCCTCTACAAACCCACACAGCCAATCACAGTTTACAATTACAGATTAGCACACCTGAAAAGAAGCAGCCATAGTTAAACTTACTGCAATTTCCTGCGTGCGTGTCATGCTGTTACCGGCGTGCGCCTCACTCACACAGAGGCGATCAGTCAGTCAGCTTACTTTGACGTGACTGAGTCCCCCCGCAGTGACATTTGCGCCTCACACCCGCGCAATCGTCAGGCCGCATTAGCCAATACCCGCTGCTTCTGCGTTCCAACTACCGGAAGCAGATGGGAGTACACGATCTGCGGCGGACCGGCAGTCCTCTGCCTTGTGTTCCGCTATAACACTATGTGTATAAAGTGCTATCTGGGCGCCGCTCCCCCTACACACTGGGCAATTTCCATGCTCCAGCGTGCGTTTAGTGTAGACATGCAGTAATCTGATTTACTCAGCGAACCTTTACCAAACTGTATGCATACCTTATTATGATCCAACTTATATATGCTATTTACAAAAAGGTCAAGAGCTCATTGTGGGTTTGTGTCAGGATCTACCATGGCATATATTCAGCTAGGAGGACATTGGGCCTTATTCTGGTCTGTGCGTACTTTCCTGAACTCTTTCGGATGGCGTTTTTTAGCCGTCTGCGCATGCTTGGGCAACGCTATGCGCATGTGCCGCGCAAGGTCTCCGTACTTGTTCTCACTAATACCGTACAGAAATGTGCACCGCATTCACTCTGGAGATATGGCCGTATTATGGGCGTCATTCGGAAGTACACAGGGGCGTAGTTTCAAAGTGGGCTAAACTGGGCGTACACGAGGGAGTGCACTAATTCTGGTACGCGTACATTCGGACAGCACACCGAATGCACACGAACAAAAAGGCAGGAAATATGCGGTCTTCATAAGCAAGTATTGCTTTGCGGACACCACCCGGTCATGCGCTAGGCATTCGGAACGCCCAATCAGTACGGGCGCACCTCAACCAATGTCAGCTGAACACAATACAATCCACTCCTTTACTCATTACTCATTAATTACACTCTTGTCATTGCTTCAATTGGAACCATTGCAGCTTAAATGGACCATTACTAAACACACAAATATATGCTGCATTTTTGACACACATTTACACTGCAAGCAATGGACAGAACTTCCTATCACTAATATAAATATACATGTCACGTGTACATTTACCAATAAAACCACACATTTGGGGATCAAAATATAAATTTATTACACTAAGGTCAAACAGAAAATTGAAAAAGCATGTTTTTTGACACATGCAACAAATTAAAGGTACCATACCAGGAATGTAGAAAAATAAATAAAAATAAAACAATGTATTATTTACATACATAGCCACAGCAGAATCATTAGGAACACATCAGGTGGCTTCACAACAAAAGTATAGCACCAACACTTCAAGTACAGCAGACAGTAATGGCAGCCAAAAGAGGCCAACAGAGGAACCAAACACAGCATTGGAACTGAGGGCAAATGTGGGTACCCTGTGCAGGGGATTGGTTTGCACACAGGAGGCTGACACACACACAGCAAAATGAAAGATTTGGGAAGACATAAGGGTGGAGATTAATGTGGACACAAGTTCATGTGCAGGGCTTTTTGGCCTTGGAAGGGCCCTTGCCACGTGCAGCAGCAGCTCCTCGCCCACGGCCACGTTGGGATGGTGGGGCAGGTGGGCCCGATGATGGCGAAGGGGTTGATGCTCTTCCCCTTCTGCCAGCAGGGAGTGCTGGTGGTGGGAAAGCACCAGAGATGGCTGCCAATAGGGCCCGATTGGTGGTAACTAGGTTTTGGAGGAGGTCATTCATCCGGCAGGATTGATCTGCCAGCACCCGCAGGCTGGCAGCTATGGACTGCTGGGTGCTGACAAGACCCATCATGACCTCCTCCATCCTACGCAGCCGCTCTGATGCTTTCTCTCCCTGCTTGTGAATCTGGCCAAGCATCATTCTCCACCCACCTGTCCACATCCTGTGTGGCCGGTGGCTGCTGCTGCTGCTGCACATGTCTGGCAGTGGTGGCAGGTGGCACAGACTCCTCCACCTCCTGAAGACTTGCATGACCAAACGGCGGGGATGCTGGTGAAAGAGAAAATTAAAATTACAACACATTCCTTGAAAATTAGTACAAACTACTTATGCCATGCCAAACAATTACCTTCTACATAAGCAGCAAAGACTTCCGCTGGGGCCTCGCTATCCATGTTGCTCACCCCCCGGATCTCCTCTATGGCTATGCAGCCAACAGCCATCTCTTCCAGGGGGGTGAGCTTCAGTTTTGCTGGCATGGGGCCAGCCCCAGAGGTTTGGCTGTGGTCCCGCCGTTTGGTCAGCTTCTTCTTCAGGTTGGTTTTGAAGTCGTGCCACCTGCATGCAAAGTTCTCATATTAATACATGTCACCCCTGACGTTTGATGTAGCATGCATTGTAATCTGCTACCGATGTCAACGTGTGCTTCATTCTACATAACTTACATTATGTAAAACTATAAACACAACACTTAGAACAAACATTCCCACTCAGCCTCCAATAAATATAGAATAAGAGACATGCCAATCATGTCTGTTGCTCCTAGCAACGTCACCGACCATTCACCAACTCCATCTAACATATAATACAAACATTACTGGTCTACTTCTGCACAAATGTAGCACACTTTAACTTGCCTCTTCTTCACATGCTCCCTCTCACGAACTTGTGGAGCTACCACATTAATCTTCGCGGTTATGTCATCCCAAATCTTCCAATTCCTGGTGTGTGTCAGCTTCTCCTGTGGACACTCTATCCAATCCCTTGCACAGGGTACCAGAATGGCAAGCTCCTGTGGTTCGAATGCCATGTTCCTGGTGTCTGGATCCTCTGTTGGGCTCTTTTGACCACGACCACGGCCACCTGTCGCTGTACCTGAAGTGCTGGCCATGCTACTATCTTGGGAAGCCACCTGCTGTGTTCCCAATGATTCTGCTGAGGCAGAAGATGGGCCAGCTGCCTGCTCTCCTCCAAATGCCTGTTGTTGGAGGGGCACATAGGAGGTGCTGGAGTCCAGGCGTTCCATGAGGCTCTGGAAGTCTTGCTCTCCCTCAGAATGAGAGCCAGCCATGTTTGCCACACCATTTTGTGGTTCTAGCACACCTTTATATACTATTTCTGTCAGTGGCGTACTTCAGCCCCACCCTGTGTTTTTTTTTGCGGCAGCGTTCCATACGGCAGCGTTCCGTACGGCAGCGTACGCCATGCTGTTTGTGCGGCACATAGGCCACGCCCATAGTAGCGGCAATTCGAATTTACAAAACCTGGCATACCTTCAAAGTCTAATTTAGGTGAAATGTTGTAATATTTTCTATAATGGCCATCTCCAACGTTATACGGCCACCAGCACCGTCTCCGGCGTCTCCGGCGGTCCCAGGAGTGCTTTGCGCAAGTTCCCAGGCGCGCCGGTGACGTCACCGGCGCGCTCGTGCACTCGCGCAAAGCACTCCTGGGACCGCTGGAGACGCCGGAGAGGATGCTGAAGGCCTGCTATGGACGCCGGAGGACTTGGTAAGTATTAAAAGAGGGTTAGGGGGGGGGGTGGAACAATTTTTTTTTTTTAATTATTCCAAAAAAACACGGTTTTTGGAATAATTCGGATACGGGATGCCCGGATACGGGATACCCGACCTGTATCTATCTATCTATCTATCTATCTATCTATCTATCTATCTATCATGCAGTTTAGCTATTAAGCAGTGACATGCAGGTTTATATGTATGGCAAAATGTGACAAGTTCTAGTGGATGTAGCTTTGTAGTACATTGGTGAGTGTTAAGGCAGGACAAGTGTGAGTGAGGCTCAAGTGTTGTTGTGATTTTGATACATACATTGGCAATTTTATCAGTCACATATTCTGTAGTGTAAGCCACTGTGTGTGTGGGCCTTATTCTGATCGGAGCGGCCAAACGTGCGTACGTTCACAATTACCGCACGCTAGCCGTACGCGGCCGTTAGGGTTAAGTCCACCCACAAATCAGCCGCTTACGTACGGGCAGAAATACCGTAGAAGGGGAGTGCCGTACAAATGAGCGTACGGCAACGTACGCGGACGGGCCAGCCCTTGCACTCAGACAACAGGCGTACAACTGAGCGTACGGCGCCGTCTACGGCCGTCTTTCCTCCGTCTCCCCACCGCCTTCTTGCGGCGATCTGAGCGTACGCCAGTTTGCACGGACGGGTCCCTATTGTTTTCAATGGAAAACTCAGCTTATGTCACCGCTCGTGAGAGTGAGCGTACGTCCGTGCACGCTGGCATACCCTTCACATATATGGACCTGCAAATCTTGCCTCTCAACTACTAATCTGACAATTGATTAATTAATCTCTTTGTTATTCAATTATTGTTTTCTATTAACTCAATTGTCTACCTTAATAAAGACCTAATAAAACTACATTTTAACCCACATTACATGTATATTTGTTATGTTCTAATGTGGCATTTTAATCACTATCTATGTGTCCCCATATTGCTGTTACTTTTAAATCAAGTTATGTTGGTGTTTCTGTATATGTACTAAATTATGTACGTAATTACTTTGTCCAAAATGTGTAACATGTATACCTACCCTGATGTTATGTGTGATGTTTTAATCGAACAACATTAAACATTCATGCATTTTCACTATGTGTTATTTTACTCAAAAGCACACACATTCACACATCAATCATTACCCCTCACCTCAAATTACAAGTATAACGTACAGTACACATCTGTATGTACCTACCCTTACAAGCCCTCTAACATATTTATTAGTAAAAACACAGGCAATTTATAACATAATCGAAACTTTTATTTGTAACAAACATAATAAGGGGGGGGGGGGGGGGATAAAAATAAATTAAATGAGGGCCTCCAGTTGCCCAAAAAGAATAAATAAATAGAGGAGGGTCAGGAACATTTCCCTCATGATTCTGGCGACCTCCTCCTGGTGCTGTTCAGTGTCTGTAGTGAAGGGATAAAAAAAAAAAATTAATATATAACATACACAAATGTTTGTTGTATTTGTACATAATAAAAAGTTCAGAGTTATGTGTGAAGGCCACATACATTTAGAAACTACATTGAAGATGGGTCTGCTGTAAACACAGTACTAAAAAAAAATATGTTAACACGCACATACTGTACATAGTAAATAACATTAATTCAATTACTCCTTCATCAATGAATGTATGCTGTATCCCAATTGGTACTTTGGTTTTGGGGGACTCTCCTCTAACCTCACAATTAGCCTGTGCTATTTAAGGGTTATGACATTGTTGTGGCTTAAGCACTCCTTACTATTTTAAATTTAGGACATTGCTGTACAAATTATAGGCCTACAGCTATGTTTGTAAAGCATGCATCCGCATGGCCTCACACACTATTACCAAAACAATCTCTACATTTAAGTTGCACCAGTGGCAGATTAAGCCTTTGGGGGGCCCGGGGTACTTTAGAGCGGGGGGCCCCCTTGCACTTGTCATTACTGGCCGCACACTGCATGGGCGAATATTATACTGTCAAAACACAGAGTAAAGGCAGAATAAACTTGGTCAATGGTTACCTGCAGGGGATATATATATATATATATATATATAGACAGGGGGTTGGCGGCACTCGGAATAATAATAGACACCATATATATATATATATACACACACCACATGAAAAGCCTGTGTTTGTCCCTCTGCCCCTTACTCTGGAGGAGACCTCACAGTCCTAGTGCTGCCTCTGATTAAAAACCCTCCTATGACTAAGCTGCTGCTGCTGTTCTCCATGGACCTGAGAAGTATGTAATGAGCTCCACCAATCAGAGCTCAGCACAAACTTCTCAGCCTCTGTCCTCTGGTGCAAAGTGTCATGGGACTTAGTCAACTCACAGAAATGCACTGCACACTTGTGCAATCAGTGTGCCTTGCCTCCCGATGCTCAGCACCATAAATCATTGTCACATTGGCAGATAGGTGAAGCTGCAGCACTACCCCACCCATGCACAAAACATTTAGCTAAAAAAAAAAAACATAACTTAAACATTTTCTTTTAAAAAAAAAAAATGACAACCACAGGGGGCCCCTAGCTAGAGGGGGTCCCAGGGGCACTGACCCCTTGCGCCTCCATTATAATCTGGCCCTGTGTTGCACATCATGCTGGGAACTGGAGTTACCCAACACCTGGAGCCACATAACTACCACACCACTAATGTCGGATATCTCATTGGATGTACTGTTATGTCAATTATTCAAGGGGTGAGGCATGGCCACACTCAAAAAAACCACCAAGGGGACCCTTGTTCCTGGAGAAGGACAGGACACACCTCATGGTCGGCCTGCAGTGATATGTTGCAACTAATGTTGATGTTGGATACACATATGTGGTTGTTGTGATTGTTTATGTGTAGAAATGTGTAGGTCAACATTAGACACATTATTTACTTACGGCTACTTGAGTCATCCTGGGCGCCGCTGGTTGGCTGTGGAGTGGTTGGGGGGGGCAGGAGCAAGGAGGATGGTCCTGGTGTTTGGACCGAGGTAGTGGGTGTGACTGGGGAGTGGAGAGGTTTGGGGGTGGGTGGTGGAGAGGTGTAGGGGGGTTGGAAATGGGGTGGGGAGGGGGGGGGGTGGGGGTTGTGGAGGGGGTGGGGGTTGTGGAGGGGGGGGGTTGTGGAGGGGGGGGGTTGTGGAGGGGGTGGGGGTTGGGGAGGGGGTGGGGGATGGGGAAATTGTGTGGGTGCAAACTGCACCCTGGGTCTCCTCCTCCTCCTCCTCCTCCTCTTCCTCCTCCTCTTCTTCCTCCTCCTCTTCCTCCTCCTCCTCCTCCTCTTCCTCCTTCTCTTCTTCCTCCTCCTCTTCTTCCTCCTCCTCTTCCTCCTCCTCCTCGGCTGCCTGGTCCCGGGCTGCCTGCTCCCGGGCTTCAATGCGTGCCCTTGCCCGTGCTGAAATGTTCATGTTGATGGCATAGAAATCGAAGATTGGGTTTCATAAAAAAGGGGGAAAGAAAAATTCACATTAGTCATGCTCATAACCTTCAAAATTATCATTGCTGTGAAATTTCAGACATTTATCATGCAAACTATTTGATATCCTACACCCAAAAACTGATCAACTCCTTAAACCCCCCCTATACACCCCCTATACACCCATATACACCCCCTATACACCCATATACACCCCCTATACACCCATATACACCCCCATATACACCCATATACACCCCCATATACACCCATATACACCCCCATATACACCCATATACACCCCCATATACACCCATATACACCCCCATATACACCCATATACACCCCCTATACACCCATATACACCCCCTATACACCCATATACACCCCCTATACACCCATATACACCCCCATATACACCCATATACACCCCCTATACACCCCCTATACACCCATATACACCCCCTATACACCCATATACACCCCCATATACACCCATATACACCCACATACTCAGGGACACATTTATAAAAAGTACAGAAAACATTTGCAAAATAACGCAGGCATACTAGTAAATAAAAACTTACATCGGGCAATATGGCGGCGAAGTGTGCTGAGCAACACTGGCTGCCGCCGGCGCAGGTCCGACCAGCGCCGCTCCAGTTGAGCCAGGCTCCTATCTACGCCGGTCCTGGCGAAAATTAGCCGCCGGGCAGCATTGTATGCCCGCCGCTTTTCCCTGTTAGATACATAAGGGCCCCTGGGCCCCAGGTGGCGGTCCATGACCTCAACCAAGGCCAATAGCTCCTGGGTAGAAAACGCCCTAGCCCTGGTTGAAGTCATGGTGGCAATGGCGCAGTTATTAATTGCAGGTACATATATCACTTTTGGTGCTTGCTGATTGGTGTAAAAAATTGTTTGTTTGGTATTAACTTTATTAATCCTTCTTAGATTAACAAACTGGATGCGAATAGAAACTTACGCGGACCGTTCCGATATACACACACCACAACCAACAGCATGCATTCAATGAAGAGAGAAGTACTGTATTTACAGTGTGCGGAAATTAATACACGCAACCCTCTACTTATAACTACGCTGCTTAAAGGGGGGCACGATACACCGATATGCATGGAGAGGAGTACTGTATTTACAGTGTGCGGAAATTAATACACGCAACCCTCTACTTATAACTACGCTGCTTAAAGGGGGCACGATACACCGATATGCATGGAGAGGAGTACTGTATATACAGTAGGCGGAAAATAATACACGCAACCCTCTACTTATAACTACGCTGCCTAAAGGGCCACAATGCAACATGTTGCTGTATGACAATTTCATACACATTACATATGCAAGGCAAGCATGATAACGTGATGTTTTGAAATGTGACTCACAAAGCATACACGAACTCCAACAGATACCAGCTGACAACACTCATCATTGGAATGACAGGTGCACACATTTCACGATGTAGCCCACAATGCTCCACAACCTGTGTATATACATATACGGGTGATTGATCAGGTGCATTGAGACCTGCGTAATTTAAGCGGCAATTATCGGCGGGAAATATCGGCGTAAATTTGCATCTACCTTGCGGGAAAATATATACGCCCCCTTGTTCGTGGCGGGAGATTAACATATAAATATTCAGTCAGATGCAGCCCACAATTGCTGCAAACATGTCTGACTCTGACGATTCAGCAGCAGAGGACGCTCTGCAGAGAGCACAAGCCGAATCCCTGCTTCAAGCATTACAGAAGAGGGAAGAGAAGCGGAGAAGGAGGGCCCAAGAGAGGAGTCGCCTGCAAGATCAAGCGGGCCCCTCAGTAACAGGCCCTGGTGAACCTCCACCAGCTCCACAAGGGCCAAGCAACCAGCCAGAACAAGAGGTTGCATCTCTCCAAACAGGTGTGACCCAGCAGGTGCATGGTGAGAGAGCTGGGGCCACCAGAAAACGTGCTGCAACATCTAGGGTGATGACTGAGCAGGATACCACCACCAGAAGGAGAAACCCTGCATTTGTAGAGGCCGAAATGCGAATTCTCGTGCCCAGGGCACGCGAATGGATTGAATTGGCAACCAGGAAGCCGGGTGCCAGTGCAAGGAGAAACCTTTGGGACAAGATCACAGAGGAAGTGAACCAGGTGGCACCAGTGGTCAGAACTTGGGACGCGGTGAAGAAAAGGTTAGTGTGTTTGTCAGGGCAATTTTTCAGCAGTCTCCAGCAGGAACTGAGGCCCTTATTCTAGTTCACTCTTTCTGGCCAAATATTTCTTAGATGGACAAAACCATGTGCACTGCAGGTGAGGCAGGTGTTACTTGTGCAGAGATAATCAGATTTGGGTGGGGTTTTACACCTGCCTCACCTGCAGTGCACATGGTTTTGTCCATCAAAGAAATATTTGGCCACACATGGCACAAAAGATCACCCACACTAGGAAATGTCACGTAGCTAGGGGTACCACCTAGTCCCTTTAATTCCGGACACATATTAATTACACAGGTTCTGTGGCTGGCTGACTTCAAGACTCCACTTCACCTAATTTTAAACTGCCACAGAACCTGTGTAAGTAACATGTGTCCGGAATTAAAGGGACTAGGTGGTAACCCTACACGTAGCACAGTGGTGCACATATCTCATGGTGATATTTGTATTTTTAAACTTGTAGGTGGACTGACTTCAAAAGTGCCCTGAAGAGGAAGATGACTGACCGGTACAACCACAGCATGTCCACCGGGAGCGGTCCTATGCCTGACCATTTGGAGTTTACCCCCCTGGAGCTGGACTCCTGTGACGTCATCGATGTGGGGGAGATCAGGGGGATCTCCAATATGGACAGTGAGCTCCCGGTGGAGGTCTTTGCTGCTGCTTTTGATGGTAAGTCACAGTAATGCATTGTATTTAGAAAGATATTTTTTATTGCGTATGTGATGGTGACATTGTTTTCAATTCTTATCCTAGCAGAAGCAGAAAGTCAGGATGTACCGGCAGCATCGGCCTCTGCAGAGCCACAGGTGGAGCAGGTGGTCCAGCCTCCAGCAAGACGTCGCCCCCAGCCCCAGCCACAGGAGACATTGAGTGAGAGCCTGTTGGTGACGCTGGACAGGATCGAGCAGCAAGGGGTGGATGCTGCGATCCGTCAGCAGCAGGTGGCGGATTTTCTGGCGGAGTGGAAGGCCACAAACCAGCTGCAGGTTGAGGCGTTGAACCGCATTAATGAAACTCTGGCGGCTGGCATGCTAAGCATTGGCCAACACCTCAGCCGCCAGAATGAACTTATTGCGGAGCAGCTGTCCACCGCCAGGTCCCTAAGGGACAATCCCCCATCTGCTGCCCCACCCCAAGCTGCTCCACAACCTTCCACCTCGGCTGACCCTCCTGTGGCGACTAGGGGAAGACGCCGAAAGCCAGCTGACCCAAAGGCCCCTGTCCCCAAGGCCCCATCTAAAAGGGGCAAAAAAGGGCCCAAATGAGACCTGGTTCACTTCCTCTGTGGTTGGAGGCCAAAGGTTTAAATTGCACTGGACATCCGCTTCCTGAGTTGCCCATCGATCCATTTGCGTGCCATGGGCATGAAAGTTCGTATTTTGACCTCTACAAATGCAGGATATTTTTTTTTGGTGGTGTGTATCTTGCTTAGTATTCACCCTGGTTGTTGCAGTACGTATTCTGGTGTCCCCATTTCTTTCACCATTGCATTTGCAGGGTAACACATGTTTGGAGATATGCAACCTCTTGTTCTGGCTGTTTTATTATTTGTGTGTCTATTTTATTTGTTTTTTTGATTTCTCACATTAAAGTGTCAAGCTGTGATGCTGAACAGCAAATAAATTTATTTTACAAATTAAATCTAAATTGTGGTATGTGTCATTTCTTGTGTGAAACAAATACTAGATTTATGTGTACTTACTGACCAGGGTATTTTTGAACATTTGTTGAAGTGTGGAGGAAGTTTCCCATGTGTAACCCTCTCCATGGCCATTCCCATGTTCCTATCCAACTTTTCCCTGCTAATTAGTTTGTGTCAGCACATGTGCAGAGCAACTTAATAGGTGAGAAAGCAGTTTGTGTGCAGGTGAGGTAGCTCCTACAGTAGTAGGTAAAAGCAGGTCCAGAACAATGCTTTCCTCATGGAGTGGGTGAGGCAGACAAACAAGGGTGAAAAGGTACATTTGTGTAGGAATTCAGATGTGTCCTCCCTAAAAAAAGATGTGTGAATGGGCCAAACATGATAAATTAGCTTGTGAACAAACATGCATAACTTTTAAAATATATATGATTTGACAGTGTCATAATCAGATGTAGGAATCCTTTGTTAGAGAGATGAGAGTGCAATAATGTGATTGGTGGCATCTTACATCCAGAGTGTAGTGAAATCCAAATCATAGCAGATGAGATAGTGGTACAGGTCATAATTTTGGGTACTATACAAAGATTGTGTGGAAAATAGTGGTCATGGGCTTCAAACATTGCTGAAACATCGTTTGTAGGTGTTAGATGTGGTTTATGTTATTGTATCCTAAATACAAAACCTATGTTAGTATTAGAGTGAACACGTTGACACATGTCGACTTGTGTAGATTGAGTGTGCAACTGCGTAAAGTCTATGAAAGCAGGTAGTGAATGTGTCTGTTTAGCAAATACCTACCTTAGCGTATAAAAAGATTCTTACCTTAAATTAAACAAACCTTTAAATGTGGAGAAGTATAGAAACATAAGCTTTCAATGTGTTTGCGTGCTGCATGTGTGGCTTGCAGGCAGTGAAATCATGGTTTGTAGTTAATAGACTGCAGCATTGCTTATTACATTCAGGTGTATGTGTTTGAGTAGTAATCAGCGTTAATTAGCCAACTCAGGCGCACGCTGGCATGCGGTATCTGTAGGGGTGGTTTTAGCTGGCGGTTGGCGGCCGCCTGTTTGGCGTCCGAAACGAACGGTGCCTTAGTCGATCGTGCGGTAGTAGCACCGCTCATTTTGGGTGCACACCCTCGTGTACGCCCATATTTACGCCCATTTTCCCTCATTATTTCGGCCGCTCCCATCAACACGCCCCTATGCCGCCCCATTACCCGTACGCTCGCGTACAGGTTTTTTCGCACGTTGAGACACCGGCCGTAAGCGTTGTGGAGTGTTCGCGCCGGCGCATTAGCGTATTTGCACATGCGCAGATTGTAAAAAACCCCGGGACGTACGCGTACGGCCCGGACGCTCCAAGCAGAATAAGGCCCTGTGTGTGTGTGTGTGTGTGTGTGTGTGTGTGTGGCACCATCATAGTTTTTTTTTTTTCATTAGAAGCACTATTGCCTATGTAATTGTTTGTATGTATGATTTATCATGCTGTAGGTACTTAGGATTGACTGTACAAGGTCTACCTGAATAGCATAATTAATGTTGAACCCCCTTTAACATGCCCACAGATGACCAGAGGGAAGAAGGCGAGGGTGTGAGAGGGGCCCTCCTAAGGCTGCGCCAGCACCTGCTGATCCTGGCTGCAGATGTGCAGGACCTCTGCGACCTCCTGCTGTGAATTTTTTTTTTTTTTTTGTATGTAAATACATTTTTGGTTGAAAGTTAGAAGTGGTCTGTGTGTTATTGTATTATTTTACAGTATAAGTATAAATATAAGTATATAAGTATAAATAGTGATGTTTATTTATGTAAGGTGCAAAAGGTTTATACAGTATATACAGTAGATGGGTTTATTGCATACAAGTGGTTGAAAGTGAAGGGTAATGTAAAGATGTACATAGTGTGTTGATGTGTATGTGTGTGTTTGCATGTGAAGAATAATTTATGATGTAATATGCATACATAACACATGGGCGTAAATGGGCAAGAAAGAATGTTTTGAACTTAGCATGATGTAAGGGTTAATCTAAAGTGGTAGTAAAGTGTTTAATTATCAATTTGAGAAATAATAGATGACCATTAAAAACAATCCCTTTTTAATGAGGTTGCCTAATTACATAAGTGGGTCATGTAACAGATTTCGGTGTTCAGATAATAGTGGTGAGTTTTGCGGAAATACACCGCATCGGTGCGTACGGGCAGGTTCCCGTCCGTTCTGACTCGGTAAGGCCGTGCAGACGCTGTAAGACCGTACAGAATATGTGTGTGTCCACCACACACGCAAAGGTTTGGATGTCGTCCGTAAACACGCCCTCTTCTTAAAGTGTGAGTCCGTCCGAATGCGGAGGACCGGTGGGCGTTTCTTCGTACCATGTCCGCACAGCGTGGCGTGAGGACCGCTCCGAAATAATTCGGAAATATACGCACCAACCAGAATAACCTCCATTGTCAGTAAGCATTAAAATGACAATATTAACCTATACAAAAATAATAATAATAGTAAAAACCATAATAAAAGAAGGGGGGAAGGGGCCGTCCAACTCAGACAGGGGGTGATAAAACATCGCTCAACCATCGGATATTGGCCTGGCTCCATCACCCCTCAGACGCATATCAGCACAATATCTATAGGCAATTAAAGCCCCACAAAAGAAAATAGCCAACAGTTAGAAAGTATTTCCAAGATGTGCTTCAGAGTCATTTCTGCAACAATATTTTTTACATAAGCGGTGAGCCCCAAGCAACATGTTATCCTAATACTAAAGTCTCTAATCTATCAAAGACCACTGACCATGGGCTCATTCCCCACATTATTTTTTCATAAGCAATCAAGTATAAATTCCACACAAAAAACCTCCCCCAATATCGGTTCAGATGTCCTCCTAGCTGAATATATGCCATGGTAGATCCTGACACAAACCCACAATGAGCTCTTGACCTTTTTGTAAATAGCATATATAAGTTGGATCAAGTAAGTTTTATTTATATAGCGCACTTTCTCCAACAGGACTCAAGGCGCTTTACAGACATTAAAAATAACAATGCACATACTGCAATACAAAGGGTTATCAGTACAAGGAACAGGCAACAATGGCAGTACAGATATACATCACACGTACAGATATGCACAAGACGCATTCTAATAAGGGACACGAACATGGGGAACATATTTACCGAGCTGTGCAGTACCCAGGCAGCCATTCAGTGGCGCCACATGGTGATTGCACAGCCAGCTAGGTAGCCAGTAACATTACTGATATATATATATATATATATATATACAAGTGTACAAGACCTGCACTCTCACCCACACAAAAGGTAACCGCTAGGGTGCCGTATAAATAGCAGTGTCCAAGGGGGACAGTACTATGTAAATACAGTAGCTCCCGTGAGGGAAACAGCACTCACCAGACTTCATACATCAATGGTATAATGGAACAAGGTGTCCCAGGTTTAATGGTTCTTACTTGGAGCCTGCCGACGTTTCGGTCCAGCACGGACCATTATCAAGGCAGAGAGTATCCAACAGTGCATCAGCAGCAATTCAACAGCAAATATATATATATATATATTATATACTGTATTTTGCTGTTGAATTGCTGCTGATGCACTTTTGGATACTCTCTGCCTTGATAATGGTCCGTGCTGGACCGAAACGTCGGCAGGCTCCAAGTAAGAACCATTAAACCTGGGACACCTTGTTCCATTATACCATTGATGTATGAAGTCTGGTGAGTGCTGTTTCCCTCACGGGAGCTACTGTATATATATATACATATATACTAGATGTACTCTAATGAGGGACACAGACATGGGGAACATATAATTACTGAGCTGTGCAGCACCCAGGCAGCCAATCAGCGGCGCCACATGGTGATTGCACCAGCCAGTACTGTACATATAGAACACAAAAGAACAGTACAGGGTACACAGAAATAGACATAACACAATTAAAGCACAATTCTTAGTACACAATACAGCTGAGATATAAGTAAGTGAATGAGAATAGATGCAGGTATAGATTGTAGATGCGTAAGAGAGCTGTAGTTGAAATACAAGAAGAGTGCTGTGAGAACAGGAGGGAGGAGGGCCCTGCTCTAAGGAGCTTACAATCTAGAGCAGGCATGTCCGGTACTTGTGGAGTATCACGGCTCCCATCGCATGCCATCGCATGCCATCGCATGCCATCGCATGCCATATGTAGTGGCATGAGATGGCATGCGATGAGATGCGATTTTTACAGTTTTTTAGCTATTTTTAGCAAAAATCACATCGCATCGGATGCGATGCGATCGCATGCGTTTTTGCACTGAAATGCATCCAAATGCATGGAAATGTGTAGCAAACATGTTAAATGCCCCCAAATGTCATTTTTCAGAGTGTACCACCCCCACTATCAACGCCAACCCGAAGCGTGGCGAGCGCATTGAGCCCGCGAGGGGCGGCGGTACGCGTCCTACGACCTTTTCATACCCCGACTATCCACTTTCCATGCATTTGGATGCATTTCAGTGCAAAAACGCATGCGATTGCATCGCATCGCATGCGATTGCATCGCATCGCATGCGATTTAATCACATGCGATGCGATTTTTTAGCATACGATGGACATCGTGGGAGCCGTGATACTCCACAAGTACCGCATGCCCAACCTGTGGCCCCCCAGCTGCTGCGAAACCACACATCCCAGAAGGCCCTGCCACAGTTTCGATATTAGGGAATGCTAAAACTATGGCAAGGCATGCCGGGACGTACAGTTCCACAACAGCCGGAAGGCCGCAGGCCGGACACGCCCGATCTAGAGGGAGGGAGAGACAGACAGGTGACATGAGGTGCAGGTAAGGAGACCTGAGGCAAGAAGTAAGCATGGCAGGGGTGGTCAGGACATGAGGCAGCAGGTAAAGAGAATGGACAAAGTAGTCCTCTCTCTCCTCCTATCCTCCTCTTCCCCCTTCACCTGCACCCTTGACCCCCAACAGCTTTGCACTGTGGGCCATGCCACAACACACCCTGCTAGGGGCAGAAAGCATGCAGAGTGAATAGGGAATGTACAGGATTGAGGAACCATGGCTCTGCTACAGAGATTGGTTTAGTATGGAGTTCATTGGGCAGTATTCAACGTGAAATATTCTCCGTGCATGGCGAGAGATTTTTTTTCTCGCCATGCACTCGTCCTGTTCCGGAGGGCTCGCTGCCTCTCCTGCTCCCACTATTCAATGTGGTTAAGACTCGCCGCCACTCGCAGCGAGTCTTAACCCCTGCAGTGGACGCGGCAGGGAGCTGGCAGGGAGCCGGGGGACGGTGGCAGCCAGGGAGATTAAAGTCTCCCTGGCTGCCCCAGAACATATGTGGAGGGGAGGTGGGCTCCCAGGGACCCAGGCAGCACAAGCTGCCCCCCCTATAGCTAGCGGGGGACCCAGTATTCACTGCACCCGATCGTGCATATGTAATGATCGGATGCAGTGAATATATGAATATCTAATGAGCGGCTCGAGCGCTCCGGCCCCCTGCTGGCTGCTCTGTGTAAAAAAAAAAATATTATTTTTTTTTAAATTAAATATATATTCATGTGCTATAAGCACATGAATAAAAATAACATGCCCCTTCACAGAAAAAAAATCCAGATTTTTTTACACCAAAATGAAAAAAAAAAACCTTTTAGTTTAAAAGTTCACATTCCAGCTCTCCATGAAAAGATGGAGAATTGCTACACGGAGAGAGACGGCGAAAATCACTTAGAAAGACAGCAAATATTTCACATTGAATAGGGTTGCTCGCTTTTGGAGAGCAAAATGCTCCGTCCAAGGCGAAAAAAGCACAAATTCGCCATAAAACAGGGCGAATTTTTCTCATTGAATACTGCCATGGCTGTGCAGACTGTATGTGATGCTGGGTCAGGTAACTCACTGCAGAATTCTGGATTTTCAGTGGATGATGTTTACTTTTATGTCCTTCTGTGTTCCTCCGGTATTTCTTTATGTAGTTGTTCAATGTTTGTAAAACTGTTTCTTTAACTGTTCAGATGCTACCCTAAAGCTGGGTAAACATATATATATAATCCCTGTTTCTTGCAACCATTTGGCCGACCGTACTCCTGTCAGACCGTCCACAAACAACAGCCGATCACGCGCGTACACACCTGTACAATTTAACTTGCGATGTCCGATGTACTCCCGTCCAAACAGTCGCAAGAAAAAGATTGTACCACCGTACACACTGTCTCGATTTGGGCTATTGACATGTCATATGTGAGCAAAATTATCATAATGGGCTGGGTTAGGGCATACTTATAGCAAACCGCTATATACGCGAAATTAGTCAGCCGGCAGGGTGACTAAAATTTAGATGCAAACCCGTCTATATAGAACTTTAGTCGGCCGACAGGGTTACAAAACTTCTATAAAGATGGGTTATGCGTCTACATTTTAGTCACCCTTTTACCTATTAAAAAAAACGGCGTGGGGATCCCCCTTCCCCCACTGCTGCAACCAACACCAGGCTGAAAGAGCGGGGCTGGTATTAAAAAAATCAGGAAACCCGACAAATAGGGCTTCGCTGATTTTTTAAAACCAGCCCGAGGCTCCAGGTCCGGGGCTGATTCCCAAAATACGGGGGACAAAATGACTAGGGGTCCCCCGTATTTTAAGAACCAGCCCCAGGCCAAACCAGCCAGCAGGGTAATGCCACTGCCGGGGGGAGACTTTTTATACAAGTCCCCCCGGCCAAAGCATTCAGCCCTCTGACCGGTCAGCCTGGCCAGGGGTCCTGGGGGAGTGGGGACCCCCCCAATTAAGGGGTCCCCCCCCTCCAGTACTTGCCTGACCAGGCTGAAGCCTGGTGCTGTCCCCGGTGACACTGTGCGGTGGTCACCGGGCTGATTGAAGTGTAAAAAAAATTGAAGAAAAACTATTGTCTTTTCCTGTGGAACTATGAGTCCCAGCAAGCCTTACCCTCCAAGTAATGCTCTGCGTGGCGGGCATTGTCAGCAGCATAAATGGTTATGATGCGCTGTGGCAAGGGGGGCCCTTTTTGACAGGGGGGGTAGTGGGGTACAGGCTGCGATTGGGGTGCCTGGGCGATAGGTTTTGGGGCCCTAGCACTATGGAGCATGCCCTTCCACAGTTTTAGCACTCCATTATATCAAATCTGTGGCAGAGCATGCTGGGATGTCATAGGCAAATGCAGACGGGGTTTCTGGTTTCCCGGAAACCCCCCTGCTCTTGGCAAATGCCTTAAATTACGAAAACAACAGCCCTGGTATATAATATGATCAATACAGCTGCCACCACATCATGCAGTTTAAGAGACAGAGCAGAGCTGCTGCACATGCCTAGTGTACCAGCTTCTTCACCACATTTAGGGGGTTATTCTGGTTCACTCGCAAAGGCACAATCACTCTCTAATTGACAAAACCATATGCACTGCATGTGGGGCTGATATAGCATGTGCAGAGAGAGTTAGATTTTGGTGTTTTATTGTTTCTGAGCAGGGTAAATAATGGCTGCTTTATTTTTACACTGCAATATAGATACAAGTTTGAAGTACAAACCCCACCCAAATCTAACTCTCTCTGCCCCACCTGCACAGCATATGGTTTTGTCCATAAGAGAGTGATTGTGCCTTTGCAAGTAAATCAGAATAATCCCCTTACTGTATGTAACAGGGACTTGCAGTCAGGGGAGGCAGTGCCTCCCCTGTCATTAATGATTAATATAATAATACAATTAAAAGAAAATACTTATGACACATATTATGTGTCATAAGTATATGCTTTGTATTATTATAATCATTTTTACCATTTTTTAAATTCGTTTATGCGGCATCAAGAGCGGTGCCTCTCGCTGTCTGTTTTACAGCAACAGACACAGGGGCGGGCAGTGGGCAGGGCTGAGCTCCGGGGCTGTAAAAGCTCATTTAGAAAGCACATATAGGCGGCACCTATAGCAGTGCCTCGGTGACAGGGACTTGCTTTCTGCCTATATGAAAGCACGCCCCTGTCACTGAGGCAGAAGTGATTGGGCACAGTGATGCTGTCTCCGTGACAAGGGCGTGCTTTCATACAGGCAGAAAGCACGTCCCTGACCATCATCGTGGCTCTTCTATAGGTGAGGTACCCACCGTGTATAGCATAGAGCCATTTTTATAAGTGAGCGGGACCTCTATTGCGGGGGGGGGAGTGGGACTTCTATTGCGGGGGGACTTCTATTGCGGGGGGGAGTGGGACTTCTATTGCCGGGGGGAGCTCAGCGGGACTTCTATTGCGGGGGGGGGGGGGAGCGGGACTTCTATTACCAAGGGGGAGCGGGACTTTATTGCCGGGGGGCGCTGACCTGTATTGCCGGAGGGAGTGGGCGGAGCTGGGCTGAGCTCCCAGCTCCTGCTGTTATCTGGACACCGGGCACCGGCGCACGCTGCGCTCCCCTTTCCTGTCCGGTGTCACTCTGCCTCCCGCCGGCGCTCTTGTTTTGTGTCCTGGAGCCTGTCAGAGGACGCTCTGGATCTCTGCTGGAGGTCTGTCTGGGCGACTTGCAAGCAGTGCCTTGACCAGCGGTAATGTGTGTCTGGGGGCTGTTTTTTTTTTTTATGGCACAGGTGTTTGTGTTAAGGGACAGACTTGTTTGTGTGTATCTGTGTATTTGTATTGTATCAGAGGTGTGTGTCTGTGTATTTGTGTAAAGTGACAGAGGTGTGTGTTTGTGTAAAATGGCAGAGGTGAAGGTGTGTACTGTTTCTGTGTGTTTTTAAATGAAGTATATTTGCCTAATGTACAAGCCTCAGAGGTTATTTTACAGAGTATTGAGCCAATATACTTCATTTAAAATCACACTTATTTTACACAATCACACAGAAACAGTACACACCTCCACCTCTGTCACTTTACACAAACACACACCTCTGTCACTTTACACAAATACACAGATACACAACACTGTCACAACACATACACAAACAAGTCTGCCCCTTAAAAGGCTATTACATTTGGCCGCATTTTTTTTTTATTGAAAAATGTATGTAGGCAGACGCCATAGCGGCTTGGTGGAGCCAGCAATGGAGAACGCTGGGTCCAGGTTGCTTTTTTCAGTGCTGACAGGCAGGAGCTGTTCTTTCTGGTCACTGCTGCTTATGCAGGGGGCAGCTACCGCCCCTGCCTGTCAGCGCATGAGCAACCTGGTCCCAACGCTCCCCACAGAGCCTGTCGGCCCTGGCTCCACCAAGCCAGTGCCTCACCAACCACAAACCTCACCGCACGTCCCTGGTATGTAACATCACAAGGGACCAGAGCAGCTGCCCAGAAGAACAGACAGGAGCCTTACCATGAAGTAGGAGATTGGGAGCTTAGAAAGTGCAGTACTGGTTTTATGTTTGTGTATTTATTTATGCTATGGCTAAACTTTTCCTGACTACGTATCTTATTTAAATGTTTGAAATAGCCTATACTATCGACCAGTGGTCTCCAACCTTTTTTGGGTCGGGAGCCACTCGCGACAAAATAAACCGCCCGAAGAGCTACTAAAGTAAAAATTTGTAAAAAATCTGCATAATAGCCAAAAAAATGCCATTTACACATAATGCCACAAACCGTAATGCCCCTGACACATTATGCCACACACTGCAATGCCCCAGACACAATATGCCACACACTGCAATGTCCAATATGTCACAAATATACCTCCCAACACTGGAGGCAGAGGAGAAGAGACATCTGAAAATTAGAGGGTTCAGCTACTACCGTGGAACTCCTGCGAGGCTACATCCCCCATTTTTTCCGCTATGGGGGCATCGTCAGCTCTCTAAGAGCTGTAGCCACATGGGGTGCGGCCATGGAAAATGGGGGTGTGATACACATATGCCCTCAATAGTGCAGTGCCAGATACACATGACCCCAATACTGCAGTCCGTGATACCCATTATAAATATGCCCCGCACCGTGATGCACCATTATACATATGCCACACCGTGATGCTCCATTATGCATATGCCACAATGTGAAGCCCCATTATACAAATGCCCCACAGCGTGATGCCTCATTATACATATGCCACACACACACGATGCCCATTATACATATGCCAAACAACGTGATACTCCGTTATACAAATGCCCCACAGCGTGATGCTCTATTATACATATGCCACACACACTTGATGCCCATTATACATATGCCAAACAACGTGATACTCCGTTATACAAATGCCCCACAGCGTGATACTCCAATAAACATAGGCCACACCGTGATGCTCCATTATACAAATGCCCCACACCGTGATGCACCATTATACATATGCCACACACCGTGATGCTCCATTATACAAATGCCCCACACCGTGATGCACCATTATACATATGCCTCACCGTGATGCTCCATTAATCATATGCCACACACCGTGATGCCAATTATGCCTATGACCCACAATGTGAAGCTCCTTTATACATATGCCCCACACCTTGATGCTCATTAAACATATGCCACACAAATGATGCCCATTACACATATGCCCCACACCTTGATGCTCATTAATTAATAATCATCAAGGTATGTGGGGCATATGCCACACACACGATGCCCATTATACAAATGCCCCACAGCGTGAAGCTCATTATTAATGAGCATCAAGGTGTGGGGAATTTGTATAATGGGCATCATGTGTGTGGCATCATGTGTGTGGCATCATGTGTGTGGCATATGCCCCACACACCTTGATTATTATTAATTAATGAGCATCAAGGTGTGGGGCATATGTTTAATGGGCATCATTTGTGTGGCATATGTTTAATGACTCATTAAACATTTGCCACACACATGATGCCCATTATACCTCAAGCAGTGAAAACGGAATGCAGGCTGGAGTCACCCCTAATGTATGTGCTTTGCACACAAACAGTTTTAAAACAAAAATGTACCTAACACAGGAGTTGAGCAGAGGCTGTGGTGCAGGAGATGAGCAGAGGCTGTGGCATCAATAAGAAAGTGCAGCAATTTGCGCAAATTCAATACACTGGGGACATCAGGAGGTCACTGCCGCCAAGTGAGGAACGCGGCATGAAGTCACTTTCTGACCTCCTGCCGCCAAACGAGGAAGCGCTACACGGCAGGAGGTCACTGCCGCCAAGTCAGGTCCAGTTAAGTCACTTTCTGACCTCCTGCCGCCAAGCAAGGAACCGCTACGCGGCAGGAGGTCACTGACAGGCCAGAAACAGGCCGAGCTACTGGAAAACACCCGTTCACGTTGGCGAACGCTGCTATAGACCATCTGTACGGTTAAATATTGATACTGTATTCCATAGAGTATAAAATACCAATTTTTAGAGCTGTTTCCACTCCCCCAGACTCCCGTACTTACTCCAATGTCCTGCAGAGTGGGAGATTTTGGATTACATTGGGAAACCCCCCTCTAAAAATCCTGCATTTGCTACTGGATGTGTAGTTCCACAACAGTTGGAGGCAGTGGTGTAACTATAGATGGCGCAGGGGATGCAGTTGTAATGGGGCCCGGTGGGTTGGGGGCAATCCCTTGCACCCTCTATAATATAGTGATACCAGCATGTAACTTACTTGGTGAGAGGACGGAGGTTAAGCTGCTTCGTGTGCAGAATGACCCCGGAAGCAGTAGCAGCTACTGCCCTATCCTGTCATCATGAGCATGTCACTTACGGGGTGAGAGGACAGATGACGGAGGTGAAGCCGCTTCATGTGCAGTCTCTGAAACTACAGTAGCTGCGGTGCCGGGTGTGCACGGCCGACGGACTGTTCAAGCACTTCACTCAGTGGCGGATCTAGACTTCTCTTCTAGGGGGGGGGGGGGGGGGGGGCGGTTTACTGTTTAAACTTGACCCTCCCCCCTCCAGTCCTGACTCCTCCCCTTCCAATTCCTGACTCCAATTCCTGACTGCAAATAACCCCCCCAAATAATAATAATAATTAAAAAAAATGTTAAAGAAAAAACCCTGCATGGGGGTCTGCATTGCACACATATAGATAGCACACCACAAACACACATGTACTGTACATGTCACATCACACACAGCTCACCCAAAATACATACATAGTATATCACACATACAACACACTGTATGTGCAGCCGGACGCACCAGAAGCCGGACAGTGCACACACAAGGGAGCTCCAGGCTGTGGCTGCTTCCGCTCATCAGGTGACTTCATCCTGAAACCAGGCACACAACGGGCACACAAGAAGCTGGGAGGTCAATCCCAGAGAAACGCTTTGAGCTATATTTTAATTGGACATTCTATATAACAACATCACGGCATTCAATGGACTAAGGACACTTGGTATTCATCTGTAACCTATCCCATCCGGAAAATAATCCGAGGCAGCTTCAGGCTAACATCAGCCATCCAGGTTTACCACCCCGCCAGAGGAACCTAATTCAACTTTGGACTCTGTATTTGGGACTATTTTGCCACCTGGTGCTCATCTGCTACATATGGGACCCAACAAATGATGTCCTCATGGTAATATGCCCACATAAATGCCCGTTTACATTGTGATGTACAGTATTTTTACTATTGAATGTCCTTGCATTATATATGCCTTTTAATATGCATTATTAAATTTTTAATGGAATTCCATAATTACAGCTAAATTAATTGATTATAATAAAAATTTATTGTACAGGATACCGTTCTAACCACTTTTTCAGCCTGCGCTGGTACAGCACTTTTTTACACAACGGGCACACACCCACCGTGCTGCAGGCACAGCCCACCCCACACTGCCTGTGAGCAATCATGGTGGCAAACCACCTAATTTACAGCCCACCAGCCAATAGGACAGCAGGATGGGGAGAGAAAGCCCAGCTATATCAGCTACTGGGTGAGAGAGGCAGCGTCATCACCTCCCCATCATCACTACAATCATTACTTAGTAGGTGTGGGTGCAGATGCGGCCGGCGGCAGTGAGGAGTATACCCCACACCCAGGGCCATCTTAACAGCAGTGTGGGCTGCTGGGTAAAGCAATGCACTGGGGCCCTTACCCATTCTCCCCTCCTAGGGGTGGGGGTTGCTATCAGCAGCAGCTTTAATGTCCCATGGGTGGCAGGGGGTGCTCTATCTTCCATTGAACATGTAGGACCTGGAGCAGTAACTTCTGCTAATTACTCCTTTACTGCACAGGTGGTGAGAGGGAGAACACTAACGTGTGGAAGGGGGCACTGAGCTGAATGAACGGTCCCTTGTAAATGACTTCCAGGGAGGTAGGGGTTGTTTTATATGCAGGGGAGGGTTGGATTATGGAGTGGGCTTAATATTCGTCATTTTCCGGTGGAAGGGCAGCTTGTTTGCTTGCAGATATCGCCATTATCTGGAAATAGATTTCTTAGCCTTCAATAGTATAAAAACCTAGAGTTCCACCTTTCAGGAGGTGCTGGGGACTTGGGGATCAGAGATCAGGAGCCAGAGCAATCCATTGACAAAAATATAAAACTGTACACCAGACGTTTGGAGCTAGAGCAGGGTCCGGCTGCTGGAAGGCTGATATCTCTGGTTCTGGGCATGATAGATACAAGCCGATAATGTCGCCAGAAAGGGGAGAGTCCCAGCTTTTGAAATATACTCAGAAAAACTCTATATCAGAGAGAACCTGATAAATATGACTGGGAATTGCAAATAAAAGGTCAGATGTGGACTGCTGCTTTGAAGTTGGATATCTCCAGTTCCCCAGGGCCGATTTTCAAAATTCTGGTTTCCCTGAAAAAAGGGGATCCTCAGCTATCAGCTTAGTGATTTCACTGGCCTGGGGGGGGGGACTGCCCCGTTCGCCCTCCCTTTAATCTGCCACTGGCTTCAATGCACGTCCGTCAGCCGAGCACAGCCGACTCCACAGCTACTGTAGTTTCAGAGCCTGCACACGAAGCAGCTTCACCTCCGTCCTCTCACTCAGTAAGTTACATGCTCAATCATACTGACAGCCAGGGCTCACAACCTGGATGGGTCAACGGCAGCTACAATAAAAACTATGGGGAGGGGGAATCGGGAAGGTGGGGAGATTTTTGCATAACAGCGAAGGTAGCATAATAAAGGATATATCAGGGGTGGGGTGGACAACAATGGCTATACACTGGAGGACATGATGAACAATTAGGTCTATGCG
Organism: Crinia signifera; assembly: GCF_055691185.1. Classification (NCBI taxonomy): domain Eukaryota; kingdom Metazoa; phylum Chordata; class Amphibia; order Anura; family Myobatrachidae; genus Crinia; species Crinia signifera. The sequence continues at coordinate 230,585,773 of NC_139217.1, read as the reverse complement.
GGCAGAAGGTGGCACAATAATGGATATACAGGAAGGAGGTGATGGCCCAACCTGGCCTGTGGCGGCAGTGATTAAAGAACAAAATGAAAAACTTTGAAGGGTGCATTGGCATACCTCCCAAGCCCCCTGGCTGCGGGAATAGACGCTGTGCGCATGCCCCGCATCCGACAGGGGGGACTCCCAACAGCCCCCACTCACCGCGGGACACTGCCAGCCGCAGGAGGGACAGCGGGACAGGCCCTGATATCCGCATACCTCCCAACTTCGTCAGTTCAGCAGTCGGGACGCTGCTGCTGCGCGCCGGAGGTGCGTCGAAATTTTCGGGGGGGGGGGTGGCCTAATTTGGGGCATGGCCTATACTCGCGGCTCCTCCGCGAGGCCACGCCCCCATTTTGCAGCTATGGGGGCATGACCCAGAGGCTCTGTGAGCCTCTAGCCATGCCCCCAGCCCCCTGGCTACGGGAATAGACGCTGTGCGCATGCACACAGCGTTTATTCCCCGCTGCTTAGCAGCTGACGGGGACTCCCAACAGCCCCCCCCACACCGCGGGACACTGCCGCCCGCGGGTGGGACAGCGGGACAGGCCCTGACAATCGGGACTGTTGGGAGGTATGTATCCGGGACTGTCCCGCTAAAATCTGGACTGTTGGGAGGTATGCATTGGGATTGCCTTGGTGTCACCACAAGTCATTGTGCCCCATAAAAATTGCATCCCCTGCACTCTCTCTAGAGGGTCCACGGGGGGGGGGGACAGGGACTTCCACCACCTCTCCATGACCACTTTAAACACTGGGCGGCAGCACGATGCCCATCGCTGTAGCACCAGCAGCTTCAGCGCATCACAGCAGTGGGAGGATTAGTGTGTGAGTCTGTGACACTGTCACTGACAGTATACTGTATATGAGCCTGACTGGGAGCGCGCCCGCCGTGACGTCACCCACCTCAGTGCGACGTCACGTCCAGTGCGGGAGCGCGCATACTGAGGAGGAGGGAAGATGGCGACCTCAAACAATCCGCGGAAATTCAGTGAGAAAATCGCACTCCACAACCAGAAGCAGGCGGAGGAGACGGCAGCGTTCGAGGAGGTGATGAAGGACTTGAGCATCACCCGGGCGGCACGGGTAAGCAAGGCGGCGGGCACTAGGGTAGGTTGGTGTAGATGTGGCTGCAGAGGCTGAGACCACGGCCAACTGGCAGGGGCAGAGAAGGGGGCGGCCACCTGTACCGGAGAGAAGGGAGACGGCAGTAGGTCGGCAAACTGGTGGGGGTTGGGGAGATCTGGCAGCTGTGGGGGCATCCGCTGCAGGCCTGTCACAGCCTGGTGTCACCACATCGCAGCATCTCTGACATGCCTGCACCGGGAGCTCTCCCCGGACTGTCACCGACCCCCAGCATCTTTCCTGTGCATTGAGCTGGTGGTGCTGCTGCTGGCCAGGCCTGGCAGGTGCTACTATACGCAGGGCACGGGTGACACTACCGCACAGCACCGCTTGTCTCTGGCTGTGATGTGACATCTGCTTATTTTGGCCGCTGCCTCACATTTGTTGTTGTTAACTTTGCCATGTGGAGGTGTCCTGCTGTTTGGGCTCTCCAGCATAACAAGTGCTGAGCCTTCCTGTGTGACAGCCTCACTGCTGTACCTGCTTTAGTGGGCAATCACATGGTGTATGTCCACTTACTGTATTATTAGTGTCCTATTTCAAATACTATGTAAAATAAAAAGGGAATTTGTTTTGTTGGCGTTTTATATACATATTCACCGTATTGCAAGGAGGGTTGTATCATTTTCATATAAAAAGTATATTGCCTGTCGAAAGGCCTACTAGATGTGGTGAACTGTTATGGTACACTGTATATACCTCTATGGATGAAAAATAAAATTGCTTAAATGAAACAGCAGTAGTGTATCCATTGACACAAGTAGAAAAGTTCAAGTTTGGCAATATTAGCCACATGTCTCTTGGGATTTGTCCTGTTTTGATCTCTCTTTATTTTGATTCTCATTGTTGCAGCTTTTCCAATATTTGTTTTGTCTTATTTTGTTAAAGTTTTTTTATGTAAGTTCACATCAGAAATTGAATGTGTCACTTTTACCCCTTTCACGTCGCAAATTCCAGGTTGCCCCAGGGATTTGGAGACGGCTCCGTCCAGGCATTTGCGAGGTGAAGCGCCCCTCAGAGACGTATCAATAAGCTGGGTCGCTGATGTCACACAGGGCCGGAGGAGAACAGAGGCACTTCATCGGAGGGCTGGGAGGAGGCTGCGCTTGGAACGAATGCTGCCTCCTCCCTATACTGTGAGCGGGACCCGATCCGAGTCCTACTTGACCTGGGCTACCCATTAATACTACTTTCAGACCGCAAATGCCGTGTTGCACACGGGATTAGGACACGGGTCCCATCCCCAGAGCAACACGGCATTGCGGTCTGAAAGTTCCGACACGGCATATTGCCGAGTCGGTGACGTCACATGGGGCAGAGCTGGGCGGCAGCGCGTCATCGGGGGCTCGGGAGGAGGCAGTACTTGGAGCTGACAGTGCTGCCTCCTCCATACTGTGAACGGGACACGGGTCGCTCGACCCAGGCACCCGTTCGCACTGCACTTGACACTGGTCATAGCCGTGTTCAACCCTGGTCAATACCAGGGTTGAACACCCGTGTTGCTCTACCCGTGGTGGCCTTTTCAGACCGCACCTTGACCCGTGTTGGGGCCGCAAGAACACGGCAATAACCCGGGTCTAGAGTGCGGTCTGAAAGCGGTATTACACTGCCCAGCAACCCGGGTCCGACCCAGGTAAAACCCTTCTTTTAACCCGAATCGGAATGCCGGGTTGCTGGGCCCTGATTTTTCCTTTTGGTGCTTTCACACCGCACCGTATTTGTGTGAAAGGGTTATATGTCACGTTAACAAAAAATATATATATATCTCAGAATTTTGGATGTTGGTGACTCAACCTGTAGTTGGTTAAAGCTAGTTTGCTACTAATTTGCAGAGTACTGCAGTCCTATATATGGGTTGGGTACAGGATACCGGCAGTTATGATGCTGATGGTCAAAAACTGGCATCCTGACTACCATAATCCTGCCAGAAACAAGCAACTAAACCAACCCTTCACTCCCACAGCCTCACCCTCCCCAGCAAACCTGTGTTTGGGATTCTACATCCCCTCTATACTTGCGACCTTGTAGAACATCACGATCACAAGAATAGTGATCATGATCGTGTCCTTGTAAAAGTTACCATTTCTTACTACATCTACAATGGTGCTACAAACCTTTGCAATATTCTGAATTTCTCTCTAAACGTGACCTTAAATTTGTTTAGATGTTTAAAGGCCCATATAAACTGGGTAACTTTGAGCTGAAAGCCGCTCAAAACAGCAAGTTTCAGAGGCTTTCATCTCAAAGCCTTCCAGTGTGTATGGGCCGGCGGTGAACGCCGCTGTGCGCTCCTGCATCATCGCTGGGAAAGCCACTCATCTGCTGGTATTACCAACAGATGAGCGGCATTGAGGACGGCTTTGCATAGTCCCCCGCTAACATCGCTGGACAGGGGGAAAGCTGCTCAGTGTGTGTGAATTGAGTGGCTTTCCCCAGCGATGATAGCGATAATCACTGTCCATACAGGCTGGGCATAATTGTGGAGTGTGTGTGGACCTTAAGTTCTGAAAAAAGATTTTAATAAATTGGACACTTGATAAATTTATTGATCACCATGAATAAAGTTGAAGTTTATTCATCAACGAAAGTATGTAAATCTCTATAGCCGGGTCCACATTAGAGAGTTTTTGTTTTTCCATCCGTCCCAAGTGTGTTCGCACGGGGGACCGATGTTTTGCAACTGCGCAGGCGCAGATGCACGGTGAGAACAGGCATGGCCAACTACATGTTCACCATCCTTCCCACACCTAGCAGTGCGGCCAGGTGGCGTGGGGCGGAGAGCTCATGGAAACTGCATTCATGGGCGATTCTATGCAAATTGTCCAGTGGTGCGGGCAGCTGCCATCAGTGGGCAGCAGTTTGTGGGTGGCATCTGGGGGACTCCCAAGGCAGCCTTGTGAGTCAATCAGAATAAGGGACTAGATGACAATGATGCAATGTCATTTGGGTTTCCTCTAACAAAAATATACGGGTAGTCCAATTGGCTCCCAACAAAATTAACCCTAGAATGAGTCTTTGTGCGTGAACATGTGGTAGGGAATTGTTAAATCCTAATAAATCTGAAACCAATGGATACTAAGTTTCACAGTTTACATAGTGTACCTTGTCTGCATATCTCACGATACACCGATACCCTTATTGCAGTATCCTTACCAGTACTACCTACTTAAACACACTCAATGTACCAGGTATCGTTACAGTAAACCCTTCCGCTTATTGCACATAAATTATTCGAGACTTAGTATAAATTTGGAGTTAGGGTACAAAGTCCTTCACCGTATGTGTTAAGTCCCTAATGGAAAAAAGGAGTAACCGAGTATAACACAGTATTCAATTCTTAATAATTCAATAACTAATGAAACGGGAAAAACAAATGCAAGTACAACTCAGCTTAAATACAACTACAAACAATTTGAAAAGTACAGTTACCGTCTCTCTCACACGCAGGCGCCCCCCCCCCCCCCCCTGGACTGGGGCACTGTATTCTAAATCCTGAGCACAGTGGAATAGAATAGAATGTCCTGAGTCCATGTGCAGCATTATATAGGGTCCACATAATGGGATACAATAAAGTTATTCATTGGTCAAGAGGTCAGGTTTCGATCTACCTGATTGGTACAGTAAAGATACACAGCTGGTTCTTTGTTCAAGGCTTTGTCTAGGGGTTCCTGCTGTGTATCTGGTTTCAACTGGATTTTCCTTGTGAGCCCTTCCTCGTGGCAATGTATAGGCGAATAGATATAATGTCCAGAACTTCTGAATGGTAAATGCTGCGCTTTTCAAACGGGTGCCGTGCGGGGTCCCGGCAGTCGGGATCCCAACAGTCATTTACCAGACGTCGGGATCCTGACTGTTAAAACACCGACAGACGTGTTCCGGATGACCACCGGCTATTCTCCCTCGTGGGGGTCCACGATCCCCATAGAGGGAGAATAGAATAGGTGGCGAGTGTAGCGAGTCCGAAAGGGGATTGTTTCGCTTGCCATGCTGTCTGAGTCCGGCCAGTCGGGACCCTATACCACACCCTTTCAAACAAACACCAGAGAGTTGCGTGTGAGAGGCTGATCACATAGATCATGGTTGGGAATGCCTGACATAGATACTAAATATGTCCTGGGGAAATCGTGTATTAACATTAATACTATGTGTTGCGATATTAAACCATATAACTGTTTTTTATTTGTGATTGTGAAATATAGGTCTATGTGTATTAGTATGGCTGCCCTCTGAGTTCGCACAATATTCCTACTTGCTTCTATACATGATTTACGTAAATATGCGGATCAAAATGGCGGCCAGAGTATGCTAGTGCAGCTTGGATGCAACACGACTTTGACAGAATATAGATTGCTCCATTGGGGGCTGGGACGGATGTGCATGGTCACATATTCTCTGTAAACCGCTGCGGAATATGTGTGCGCTATATAAATAACAATTCCGTTGAACTGGCTGTCAATGATATAGTTCATAGAGTAGACATTAAATATTATTGCAAACAAGATCATTCATTGGCCACATTCAAGAGCGTACTGTAGGTGATGATATAGGCCCTTATTTTAGTTCACTCCATCTGGAAAATTCCTTCTAAGCTGGACAAAACGATGTGCACTGCAGGTGGGGTAGATGTTACTTGTGCATAGAGAGTTAGATTTGGGTGGGCTTTTACTTCAAAGTTAAGCTGTGTACGCATGCTTGGATTTTTCCCTGTTTTCGATTCGATTTTGCTTATAGAAGCAAAATTGAGTCCACATCGAATGGTTTTTAGGACACTTTCGATCTACATTCGATTCGATGCGCGCTCCCGTTTTCTCAAATTTGAATTGAAAAATCTACTGTGCAGCCAAGAATCTCGAATTCGATCCAATGAGTACATTGTGCCTACATTTCGAAATGGAATCGAATGCAAAAGTACAGATCTAATGTCAGATCTAATAGAAAATCGAATCTAACATCAAATCTAAAGCAAATCTAAGCGTGTGTACAGGGCTATAGAGCTATATTGCAGTGTAAAAATAAAGCAGTCAGTATTTTCCCTGCACAGAAACAAAATAACTCGCCCAAATCTAATTCTCTCTGCACATTTTACATCTGCCCCCCCCCACCCCCGCAGTGCACATGGTTTTGTTCATCTAAGAAGAATTTTGCCAGTAGGAGTGAACCAGAATAAGGCCCATAGTCAGGATTTTACTACATGTACAAATGACAGATGAGGTCTGCCACATACTGCAGGAGTGCACATTGTAAGCAATCTAGGGTGAGATTTAATAGGATGAGAGATTCAGAAAGTGAGAGATTTGGTAAGAAATCTCCAGTTTTTTTTAAAGCGCAATCGTTTTTGCAATGCAAAACCAGTTTCCTCTTGCAGTGTAAATGATTGCCGCTTTTAAAAAACTGGAGATTTCTTACCAAATCTCTCACTTTCTGAATCTCTCATCCTATTAAATTTCACCCTACGTGTGTAAACACTAGACCAGTGGTTCCCAAACTGTGTGCCTAGGTACCCTGGGGTGCCTTGGGACACTTGCAGGGGTGCCTTGGATTGGTGGTCTGGGAAAATTTATAATAGTTATGGGCAAAGCAATTGGCAGCCACCAACTCCGGTTTTGCCTATCATAAAATATATGGCAAACAAAAGCTTATATGTTTCCTTACTACATAATTTATCCTAAGGATGACCTATTAACACAATTTACTTAATTTTAATATTTTTTCTAAATTTATCAAAAATAAACTTTTGACCTAGGGGTGCAGTGAGAAATATTCTTATATTCTAGGGCGCAGTGGTTCAAAAAGGTTTGGGAACCACTGCACTAGACGATATGCACAAAATATTAGGTACTTGTTTCCTAGCACGTCCACAATCGCGGGCATCGCGGGTAATTTTTAATGGTCCACGATGCGACCGACGCGGTGCCGTCGATTTCCCATAGGGAACAATGTAAAATGCCTCAATTTAACCAAATCAACATAGGGAACAATGTTAAATTGTTAAAGAGAACCCCAAAAAACCCCCAGACCAGCGAAATGGCCCCCCAAAAATAGTTAACGCCACCCCACGATCAACGTCAACCCGAAGCGTGGCGAGCGCAGGCAGCGGTACGCGTCCTCTGACCTTTTCATACCCCCACTATCCACGTCGGCGTGGAGTTGAGAATAGATTAGTGTGGCGAGCGCAGCGAGCCACCGAGCCCGAAGCGTGGCGAGCGCACGCGGATACCTGTGAAGCCCGCGAAGGGACGCGTTTACCGGTGAAGGTATCCGCGTCCCCTCGTGGGGCTCGCCATGCTTCGGGCTCGGTGGCTCGCTGCGCTCGCCACACTAATCTATTCTCAACTCCACGCCGACGTGGATAGTGGGGGTATGAAAAGGTCGGAGGACGCATACCGCCGCCCCTCGTGGGCTCGCTGCGCTCGCCACGCTTCGGGTTGACGTTGATCGTGGGGTGGCGTTAACTATTTTTGGGGGGCCATTTCACTGGTCAGGGGTTTTTTTTGGCTTCTCTGGCCCATTTAACATTGTTCCCTATGTTGATTTGGTTAAATTGAGGCATTTTACATTGTTCCCTATGGGAAATCGCGGGCATCGCGTCGGTCGCATCGCATGCGATTTTTTAGCCCGCATGCGAAGCGACCGACGCAATTTTTTTACCTGCGATGCCCCCGATCAAGATCGTTGTGGCCGTGCTAGGAAACAAGTACCAAATATTATTTTGCCTATTGTTTTAAAAAATGTCTGTGAACCCAGCTTTCGTTGTTGGCAGTCGGGTGTGCATTTGGTTGACCCTGCCCTATTTCAAAAGTAAATAATAAAAAACATTTCCAAAGCCCGATGTACATAAAGGGCCTTACACAGAGGGCAATTTTTGCCTCCTTTCTAAGCAATCACCAGGTCAGGAAGAGGAACTAGACAAGAGCCTATTGCAGGACATCAATAAAATGGCATTAAAAGGAGAGGTGATAATCATGGGAGACTTTAATCTACCTGATGTAAACTGGGAGCAGCCTGTTGCAAGTTCCACCAGAAGTAGGGACATGCTGAATTCCTTGCAAGGAGCATCCCTCCAGCAATTGGTGAGGGAGCCCACTCGTAAGGACGCAATATTAGACTTAATACTTACAAATGGTGACAGAATATCTGACATAAATGTGGGTGAAAATCTGGGATCCAGTGACCATCAAGCAGTATGGTTCAAAATAAAGACAGAGACTGACTCATCGCACACAAAAACAAAGGTGTTAGATTTTAGGAAGGCTGATTTTGTAGAGATGGGAAACTCTGTAAGGGATTCTTTGGCAGAGTGGAAGAACTTGGAAGGAGTGCAGGATAAGTGGGAAAAATTAAAAAGTGCAATTCTAAAAGCAACAGAACTTTGTGTCAAAAGAGTTAGGAAAAACACAAGAAAAAGAAAGCCATTGTGGTTTGCAAAAGAAGTAGCAAGTATTTCTGCTCAGTATTCACTGCTGAAAGAGAGGGGAAGGGGCCACAGTTAAGTTGCAAGTATAGTCAGAAATCTGAGGGAGAGACAAGTACATTTACAGAGGAGAAAGTCCTCACAGAACTCTCAAAACTGAAAGTGGATAAATCAATGGGGCCAGATGGGATACATCCAAGGATACTAAAAGAGCTTAAAGGGGAGCTGGTAAAACCAATAACAGAATTATTCAACCAGTCACTAGCTACTGGAGTAATCCCAGAGGACTGGAAAACAGCGAATGTAGTCCCACTGCACAAAAGTGGAAGCAAGGAAGAGGTAAGCAACTATCGACCAGTGAGCCTTACATCAGTAGTAGGGAAATTGATGGAAACACTCTTAAAACAAAGAGTTGTAGAATATCTCAAAACCAGCAATTTACAGGATCCAAAACAGCATGGGTTTACTGGGGGAAGATCATGTCAAACAAATCTTATTGACTTTTTTGACTGGGTGACTAAAGTAATAGATCAAGGTGGGGCTGTAGATGTAGCTTATCTAGACTTTAGTAAAGCTTTTGACACTGTCCCACATCGCAGACTGTTAAACTTGAAAGCTTGGGATTGGATTCTAAGATAGTTGAATGGATAAGAGCGTGGTTGCAGGACAGAAAACAGAGAGTTGTAGTAAACGGAGTACAGTCAAAGGAGGGAAAGGTTACAAGTGGAGTACCCCAGGGATCTGTACTTGGACCGGTGCTTTTTAATATCTTTATTGGTGATATTGCAAATGGAATTGAGGGTAAAATGTGCCTTTTTGCAGATGACACAAAGGTATGCAACAGGGTAGACACACCAGGAGGGGTAAAACAAATGATTGAGGATCTAGGCAGATTAGAGAAATGGTCAAGAGAATGGCAACTACAGTTTAATGCCAAAAAATGCAAAATCATGCACTTGGGTCTCAGAAATCCAAAGACTCAATATAGTATAAATGGCACTATAATGGAAACTACTGAGGAAGAGAGGGATCTAGGTGTCACTATTTCAGGGGACTTAAAAGCAGGTAGGCAATGTAACAAAGCAATGAAGAAGGCAAGTCCGATGCTTGGTTGCATAGGGAGAGGTATCAGCAGTAGAAAGAAAGAAGTAATAATGCCACTGTATAGGTCATTGGTACGACCTCACCTAGAGTATTGTGTTCAGTTCTGGAGGCCATATCTCCAGAAGGATATAAATACATTAGAGACTGTACAAAGAAGAGCAACTAAAATGGTGCATGGCCTACATCACAAAACGTACCAGGAAAGACTAAAAGATCTTAATATGTATACTTTAGAGCAGAGAAGGGAAAGGGGGGACATGATAGAAACTTTCAAATATATCAAGGGCTTTAACAAGGTACAGGTGGGAGACATTCTTCACAGAAAGAGGAGCAACAGAACACGAGGACATGCACTGAAACTAGAGGGAGGAAGATTCAGGGGAAATGCGAGGAAGAATTTTTTCACAGAAAGAGTAGTAGATAAGTGGAATAGCCTCCCAACAGAGGTGGTAGACGCAAATACAGTAGTACAATTTAAACATGCTTGGGATAAGCATATTGATATCCTTACAAAAAAATAAGGATCAAATATGGTTTGAGGAAACATGTTTAAAAAAAGGGGCAGACTAGATGGGCCAAGTGGTTCTTATCTGCCGTCAAATTCTATGTTTCTATTTAATCTCGACGTATTACTCTCATGAGTAATGCATGGTCCCGTGCATCACCATCGCTGGCTCAGATCTTTAGCTGGCAAAATGTAGTTGGATTGCCTAGCAAGTGCATAGAAAACATTGGTTAGCGCAGATCACTTAACATACATTGCTATTTGTGTATGGGAGATCTAGACACTTGAAAGTTAAAGGGAAATTTCCTACCCTATATCACTTAGCACATATCGCTAAGCAAACATCTAAATGTGTATGCCCTGTTAAGGCCCGTACACACTTGACAATTTTCAGCTGAAAATCGGTCAAAACAGCCGTTTTGAGCGATTTTCGGCTGAAAATCGTCCAGTGTGTATACCCCGGAGATTGCCGACTAGCTCCCGTGACATCGCTAGGAAAGTGGTTCATCTGCTGGTTTTACCAGCAGATGTGGCGATGATGGATGGTTTTTCATCCATCATCGCCATGTGTGTACGCCTGCCGGGCTGAAAGATTAACCACTTTCAGCCCTGCGGACCGCCCCCCACCCCCTCGCCTGTCTATACTCACCCTGTGCTCTGTCTGGTGAGCCGGCTGGATGCTGCTGCAGAGCCCTGCTCCCTGGCCAGGCTAGCCCCACCCCCAGCCTTGCTAAATACGGAGCAGACAGCACTGCTCCCTGCAAACACCCTGCTGGCCACCAATGTTATATTATTCTGCCCACTGCCACCAATGAATTCATTAAATGCACCAATATAATATATATATATATATGCTTCCACAGACATCGTCAGATCCCGAAAACGGATGTGACGTGTAGTGGAACGCACGCCAGGACTCTTTGGGCCATTATCAGCTTTACAGCCCTCCCTCCAACATTCAATAAAAAGTATTTCATTTAGCCCATGTGTTGTATATTATTCGGTTATACCAATGGCCAGTAGGTATCTTTCATATATCCATAGAATTTTAGCCAAATTGAGGCATTTTTCGTCTGATCCACCCACAGGAAGTGACATCACACACAGCTCACTATATATATCAGGCCAGTCCAATGGCTGACATATGCAGTCTGTGAAGGATCTATACCAGATACACTCTTTGAGAGGTAGGTTAACTTCTGAAGTTTTCTCCATAGAATATGCTTCTTTATGTATAGAAGCTGCTTGTAACCGATATTTTCGTTTGGGTGTTTGTATATACCACCTTCATCAATTTATGCTTTCTGTAAATTTTTTGACTGGATTGGGTGTTTATATATTTATCCCACTCCCACACAAATTTTGGATGTATTGAACTGACAAAAACATTTCAGTAATCACTATGTAATTCTCTAGGGTCTACCTGTGGGAGACACAGATATTGTAAGTCTCCGTCTAGAAATTGCTCTGGTTTATCTGTAGTATTTATCCATATTGGTATGTATGAATACCTTTTCACTAACGTCCTTGATGGGATACTGGGAATGGTCTTAAGACATTGGGGTATTAGAGGGTATCCGCAGGAGACAGGCACATCTATAACTTTGAAGCTGGGTGTACTGGCTCCTCCCCTCTGATTCCCCTCCCAGGAACCAGTTTAGAAAAATGTGCCCTCAGGAGAGGATGCACACTGCTGGAGCTCCAGAGAGTTTGTCTTCAGTTTATTTTCTTTTATTATTTTGGGGTTACTGTGTTGGACTTCACAGTATCCCTGCTTCGTGGGAGTCAGTTGAGGAGGGTTCAGCTGCAGGCCTCTTAAGGTACCGAGCTGTCCCTGCTGCAGGACCACTGTCCTGAGAGGGTGTTTGTACTCACGGGCATTGCGCTGCAGTGATACTCACCCCCAGCATGCCGCACACTCCTGACACAGTCCGAAGACGTCTGTGGTGAGTAGAAACCGGGGTCCCCACAGTGGGGTACCCCGGCTCATTGTGCGGCAAGATGGCGGCGGCGGCAGACGCGGTACCCTGCACAGGGGCTGCGCAGACCCCCTGTCACAAACTGGCTGCGGGTGACAGTCCCTGGGCTACCAGGGCAGATCCCACTATAAAACGCTGTTCAGTGTAAGGGCGCCATTAAAACTGACAGCCAGCGCCAGTATAAAGATCAGTGAAGCCCCTGCGCCATCACAGGGGGGCGGGGCTTCAGCGGAGCGAGGCCAGAGCTCTGAGCGCGCATACACTACTTCCTGCTTCTCCCTGGGCGCCATTACTGTCTCCAGATACACTCCTCAGCGGTGAGGTGTGGGACAGAGGAAATCTGCAGAAAACAGCAAGTGTATTTAGCGCTAAGATCGCTTAATTGATCACACTGTTCTGTGTTTATGCGTGTTACCAACTCCTAAATAGGAGTTCAGGTTGTACAGGGTGTGCTGGTCTCCTCAGTGTAATCTGAGCGCTCCCCCACGTGCTTGTTAAGCTACACACTTCCAGTGATAGAGCTCACACATATATAGCTACTATACACTGCACACTGAATATATACATATTTATTTCATTGTGATTGTGGTGTGTTTGTGGAAGAAAGGTTACTCATTCCTTCAACATGGTGAGGAAGTTAACCTGTCTCATTTGCAGCAGCAAGTTTGTGCCTAAATCCACCTCACAAATTACTTGTGAGGAATGCATGTCCACTCAAACGAGTGGGACAGGGGGTTCATCCCAGATTAATCCTCAATCAGACTCACAGGAGCCTGAATGGGCGGCAGGCATTAAAACCATGCTGCAGGCAGTGTCAACACAATTGGCTGCAAATACAATGCAGACCAAACAGGTGCAGCAGGACTTAACAGTTTTAGCCGCACGGGTGGATAATATAAGCACCACCACGGGCCAGTCACGGAAGCGTGCTGCGACCGCCATGTTGCCTGATTCAGATGATGATCTACAGGCTGGTGACGACACAGATGATAATGTGGACGACGGGGCTCTGATCCCTGATTCACAGTCATCTCTTAGAGGCCCAGAACCTCTTATTACAGCAATAAGAGAAGTGTTAGACCTTCCTTTAGCTGACATGCAGGAAGGTGACCCGTTCTTTGGGTCCCAAAGGAAACAGCAAATTGTTTATCCTGAACAAGTTGACCTTGATGAGACGTTTAAGGAGGCTTGGAAACAACCTGAAAAGCGTTTCCAACTGTCTAAAAGGTTTAAGTCCAATTTTCCCTTTGATCCCGCCACTAGAGCGGTGTGGGAAGAGCCTCCGGTTGTGGATGCATCAGTGTCCAGACTGTCCAAGAAGGTGGTTCTCCCCGTCCCAGGGGCAGCAACACTCAAGGATAGTACAGACAAAAAACTGGATACTACCCTTAAGTCCATGTACACTGCGAGTGGGGCGTCTCAGAGACCTGTCCTCGCCAGTTGTTGGATGGCCAAGTCCATTTATACATGGGCTTCTCAAATCCAGGAAGGCATGCTGGCTGATATGTCAATGGCGCAGGTCGGAGAGAGACTTCGCCATATCCAGGATACTGCAAAGATCCTGTGTGACACGCAGAAGGAGCTTGGAGCTATAAATGCTCGCTCTTCCGCAATGGCGGTTTCAGGCCGCAGGGCCCTCTGGTTAAGACAGTGGGTAGCTGATCCAGAGTCTAAACGTAGCGTGGAAAGTTTGCCTTTTAAGGGAGAAAAGTTATTTGGTAGCGAACTTGACGACCTTATATCCAAGGCTACAGCCGGCAAGTCGACTTTTCTGCCGACGGCTTCCACTCACGCAAAACGTCCCTTTCAGGGCCATACGTCCCAGTCCTTTCAGGCTTCTCAGTCCTTTCGGCCTTCCAGGCCCAGGCAGAGGGCGAGAGGCTCCAGCTCGGCCACCAGAGGGGGCCGTGGCAGGTTCAGGAAGCCCGCCAGCACAGGATCTCAGGATCGTGCCGCTAATGCCTCCGCTTCTAAGCCGGCAGCATGACTCGGGTTCCGACCCTGGAGTCACTTGCGAGGTGGGGGTGTCGCCTGTCAGCTTTCAGCCAAGTATGGTCAGTCTCTCACCTGGATTCCTGGGTGAGAGATCTTATTACCAACGGCTACAGGCTGGAATTCGAAAAACCTCCCCCTCACAGGTTCTTCAAATCAGGTCTGCCGGCTCTACAGGCAGACCGAGTGAACCTGCAGCAGGCAATACAACGCCTGCTGACGTCACGGGTTATCACACCTGTCCCATTGCAGGAACAAGGAAGGGGTTACTACTCCAATCTGTTCCTCGTGCCGAAGCCGGACGGCTCGGTGCGCCCCATTTTAAATTTAAAAGTCTCTAAACCCTTTTTTAAGGGTTTACAAATTCAAGATGGAGTCCCTCCGGGCAGTAATAGCAACCCTGGAGGAGGGAGAGTTCTTAGCATCGCTGGATGTAAAGGACGCCTACCTCCACATACCAATTTGGGGTCCACATCAGGCTTTCCTGAGGTTTGCGCTGAAAGATCTGCACTTTCAATTCAGAGCGCTGCCATTCGGCCTGTCATCAGCGCCGCGTGTGTTCACGAAGGTGATGGCAGAAATGATGGTACTGCTCAGGAGGTCGGGTGTCAACATTATCCCTTACCTGGACGACTTGCTGATCAAAGCAAGGTCGGAACAGGTCCTGCTGCAGGATATAGCAAAGACCAGGCAGATTTTATCCGAGCATGGGTGGATCCTAAATATCCCCAAGTCCTCCCTGACGCCGTCGCGTCGTATCCTCTTTCTAGGAATGTTCCTGGATACAGAGTTGAAAAGGATTTTCCTCCCTCGGGAGAAGATGGAAGCCATACAATCCCTGGTGATGGTGATTTTGGCAAAGCCTCAGGTGTCGGTTCACCAATGCATCCAGCTATTGGGCAGGATGGTGGCCACATTCGAGGCCATTCAGTTCGGACGCTTTCACACCAGGGTGTTCCAACTGGATCTGTTGGCAAAATGGTCGGGCTCTCATCTCCTGATGTACAAGAGGATTTCTCTGTCGCATCAGTCCCGGCAGTCCCTTCTATGGTGGACTCAGGAGTCGAACCTGCTTGCAGGTCGGAGATTTGGCATCCAGGATTGGGTGCGACTCACGACAGATGCGAGTCTGCAGGGATGGGGTGCTGTGACCATGGACAGAACCTTTCAAGGTCAGTGGACTCGGTGGGAAGCGAGACTCCACATCAATATCCTGGAGCTGAGAGCTGTATACTATGCAGTGTTACAAGCCCAGGATTTCCTCCAAGGTCGGGCGCTCCAGATACAGTCCGACAATGCCACAACTGTGGCCTACATAAATCGCCAGGGAGGCACAAAAAGCAGGACTTGCATGAAGGAAGCTTCCAAGATCCTGACCTGGGCGGAAACGTACGTGGTGGCTCTGTCGGCCATCTTTATCCCGGGTGTGGACAATTGGGAGGCGGACTTCCTGAGTCGTCACGCCCTCCACCCCGGGGAATGGAGCCTGAATTCACAGGTGTTTGCAGCAATTGTGGACCGTTGGGGCCAGCCATCGATAGATCTGATGGCATCCCGGTTAAACCACAAAGTCCCCATGTACTGCACAAGGACCAGGGATCCCAGCGCAGTGGCAATAGACGCCCTGACAATTCCATGGGTGTTTCCCTTGGTGTACCTGTTTCCACCCATACCACTGCTGACAAGAGTTCTAAAAAGGGTTCGAAGTCAGGGAGTGGAAGCCATTCTTGTAGCTCCGGACTGGCCAAGAAGGGCTTGGTTCTCGGACCTACAGAGCCTGCTGATCGAGGATCCTTGGCCTCTGCCTCTAAGGAGAGATCTTCTCACACAAGGCCCTTGCGTCTTCCAAGATTTAGGGCGGCTACGTTTGTCGGCGTGGAGGCTGAGCGGAAAATCTTAGCTCAGAAGGGTCTGCATTCATCAGTTATCACCACGATGATTCAGGCCAGAAAGCCGGTGACAAACACGCACTACTACAAGATCTGGAGAAAGTACGTGGGTTGGTGTGAGGAACAGAAGGTTCCCCCTGCAAAATTCAACCTGAATAGGTTGTTGTGCTTCTTACAAGCGGGATTGGATTTGGGCCTTCGTCTGGGCTCACTAAAAGTACAGATTTCGGCCCTGTCCATATTCTTCCAAAGAAGATTGGCTGTCATCCCGGAAGTACAGACCTTCCTTCAGGGAGTGCTTCACATCCAGCCTCCTTTTGTACCTCCTACACCTCCTTGGAGTTTGGACGTTGTTCTAAACTTCCTTCAATCCTCCTGGTTTGAACCATTGGAGTCAATTGAGTTGAGGTATATCACCTGGAAGGCAGTGGTCCTTTTGGCCCTAGCCTCGGCTAGGAGAGTGTCGGAATTGGGAGCCCTTTCCTGTAAAAGTCCTTATCTGATTTTCCACTCAGATAGAGCGGAGTTGAGAACAAACCCGCGTTTTCTTCCCAAGGTGATTTCTTCCTTTCACCTAAATCAGCCAATTGTGGTCCCGTCTGCATCTGGTTCACCGGATATTCCGGTATCCCTGGATGTGGTGCGCGTCTTGCGTGTGTATGTCCAGAGGACGTTAAGAATCAGGAAGACAGATTGTCTATTTATTCTGTATGACGCTCAAAAGAAGGGACATCCTGCGTCTAAGCAGTCCATTGCTAGATGGATTAGGACTACAATCCAACAAGCCTATGGGACGGCAGGCATGCCGACTCCTCCGGTTTTAAAGGCTCATTCCACCAGATCGGTGGGCGCATCCTGGGCGGCTGCTCGGGGTGTGTCAGCTCTGCAACTCTGTAGAGCTGCTACATGGTCGGGGCAACACACCTTTGTAAAATTTTACAAGTTTGATGCCTTGGCCCAAGAAGATACCCAGTTTGGGCAGGCAGTACTGCAGCAGTCTCCGCACGTACCCTCCCTTTCTGGAAGCTTTGGGACATCCCCAATGTCTTAAGACCATTCCCAGTATCCCATCAAGGACGTTAGTGAAAATAGGAATTTAATACCTACCGGTAATTCCTTTTCACGTAGTCCTTATGGGATACTGGGCGCCCGCCCCGTGCGGGGGTCTGGCTGCAGCTTATTCTGCTGTTTAAGTTCAGAAGTTCACCTTATGGTCTTCTGGTTCAAGGGTCTAGTTCAGTGACCTTGTTAAAGAAAATCCACCCAGTTGGTGGTATTATAGTTGTTTATTGTTTTGTATGAATGCGGGTGTGCTGGCATAAATCTCACCACACTATTCACACTTATGTTTACATAGGTGACATATATGTTATTCCTCTCATATGTACATTCTCCTTCGGGCACAGTTTTTCCATTAACTGGTTCCTGGGAGGGGAATCAGAGGGGAGGAGCCAGTACACCCAGCTTCAAAGTTATAGATGTGCCTGTCTCCTGCGGATACCCTCTAATACCCCAATGTCTTAAGACCATTCCCAGTATCCCATAAGGACTACGTGAAAAGGAATTACCGGTAGGTATTAAATTCCTATTTTTATCACATTTCTCTAAACCATTAGATTTCTTTTTATATCCATGTTCTCCCCCATATTTAATATAATGACCAAATATTCACAGATTGGTCGCAAAAGAAGAACACCAAAAAGGCATTCTAGCCTGTTCAAATTTTGAAGTTGGTACACCAGTAGTGGACTGAAATAACTTGATCCCAATGATTAACCACATTTTGGTATGTAATATAATTTACAATATATTGTTGGTGTATTTAAATGAATACATTGGTGGCAGTGGGCATATAAAAATATAAACATTGGTGGCCAGCTGTGTGCGTCACTATCTGCTGGGGACAGTGTAGGGCACGGGACGCCCCAGGCGGGGGGGGGGGGTGTTTTGGCACTTACCCGCTCCACTGGGGGGGTGATGCGGCGGCGGTGCTCCACGGGGGAATTATGCGGCCGCATCTCTCCAAGGAAGGGGCTGGCGGGTAATGTGGTGACGGCCGCCGAGTCGCTCAAGGGGCGCACCCTGTCTAGTACACGCATGCCATTTAAATAAATACATACGTGGGCAGTTTTCATTTAAATAAATATACATTTGTGGCAGTGGGTATATAAACATTGGTGGTCTGTGCCAGCAATGCATAAATTAGTGCCAACACTGCCACCAATGTTTATATATTTATATGTCCACTGCCACCAATGTACTGTATATATGGAACCCTTGGAATTCAAACCCAGCCCATTTTCAGCAAAGTCTTTTGCCTCCTGAAAATCTCTTGCTCTTTGGGTAAAATAGCTCAGTGTGTACGCACTACTTTGGGGAAAGATATATCTATCAAAAGTCTTTTGAAATGAAAATCTTTAAGTGTGTATGGACCTTAAATGGGCCCTACACACATGCCGGTATGTGTAGGGTGACCTAGCTGTGCTATGTCGGGCCGTTCTGCTCAGCACACAGAGGTGACAGCCCACACACAGAGCGAGCTGTCAGCTCTGTGTGCTAAGCGAGCAGACAGCGCCAGTGTTCTCCGGTGGGAGAACCCTGCCGATATTGATGGACACTGTTCATCAATCTCGGCCAGTGACAAAGATGCGCGGGGACGCGCATTGCTGTCGATATAGCCCCCCCCCCCCCACACACACACACACACACACACCGATGTGAGAATATTTTCTAAGCGACTTTTCCAAACTAAGCAAAATCGTGTAGAAAATGCCTTAATATCGACATGTGTGTAGGCCGTATTACTCTTGAAAAGGCTACAGAACTTTCATCTTCAATCCTGAATGCAGCAGTGTACAAATGCAAACACCATTGATGAACTAGCCAGTTGTAATTTGTACAACCGAAATCACACCAAGAGCTAAGCCTAACATCAATTGATCTAAAGTTCTACCCTTGCACTGGTTATTGTGAAACCATCATCAAGTAGATCACGGCTTGACAAATTATTTTTAAATCTAGGAGCCAAGATAAAAGTGTAGGAGCCAGAAAAACTAACAATAGGGACAGTGTGTGCCAAAAAGTTAAACTATAATACCTGTTACCCATGTCACACACCCGTTAAATATTATGCCACAATGCTCATTACACATTATGCCACATGCCGTAATGCCTATTGCATATGCTACCACATGCCATAATTCCCATTACACAGACCAAACACCGTAATGCCTATTAGACCTTATGCCACACACTGTAATGCCCATTACATATAATACCACATGCCGTAATGACCATTACATATTATGCCACATTGATACCAAGCAGGGAGAGATCCAGAAAAAAAAAGACGGGCGGGGGGGGGGGTTGGGGGGTTGGGGGGTTGGGGGGGGGGGGGTTGGGGGGTTGGGGCAACATTACAGGATAGTGGATGAGAAGGTATAAGTGGACATGGAGAGGCAGGGGTTTTGCAGAGAAAAAGGATGACAAACAGGGGGTGACTGACAGGGAGAGGCAGAGGGTGACCAAGAGTGGGTGAAAGGGATAGATAGTGTGACATAGAGAGGATTGTAAGCATTTAGTGACAGGGAGACCAATGGAAAATGGGTGAAAGGGAGAGGCAGTGTGAGAGAGGTGGAGGATGAGACAGGCATCACTGTTTATATGCCCCCCCCCCCCCAGTACACCTATGTATCCAGTACCCCCTCCCTTTCCTTGTCCCCTCATTTCCAATACAAGCAGCGCTGTGTACTGTACCTAGAGCAGCGGGTCCTGGAAGCGTTTATACTGTCCGGAGAGTGCTGACAGCAGCCTCTGGTGTCTTTGACATCAGACACTTAAGCAGCGGGTCCCCAGGGTGGGTTATCATATTAGGAGAACTTGCAGCAGCCTCTGCTGCAAGTGCTCAGCGTGCGCCGCGGTGGGTTATACTGTACAATATAACAGCCAGCACGGCAGTAGCCAGCAGAGTGGCTCACAACTCACCCAGCTGCTGCTGTATCAGAGCAGGTCCGGTGCGCGACTATTTCAAAAGTCAAGGTGGCTCCCGAGCCAATCAGGCGCTACCACTGCAGCTCCATGCTCAAGTTCTAAATAGCCGCGCCGCGGACCTGCTCTGATACAGTGAGTTGTGCACCACTCTGCTGGCAGCTGCTGTGCTGGATGTTTATATCTAACAGTATAATCCACCGTGGAGCCCGCTGGGGAGTTCTGCTTCCTGGCAAATCTGGTCGCCAGGAAGCAGAATCTGGTGGCCACGGTGACCTGGCGCCCAGATTTTGTTGATACCTGAAGTAGATACTGTTGTGCATAAGATAAGAGCAATAAGGCAGCTACTGCCCTCTAAGAACATTGCTGTTTAGTACTTTACCAAAATTTACTTGAATTAGCCAGAAAGCTCCTCAAAGTATGCTCTATTGGTGGGTGAATCTGACAAATGTCATTTCATTCAAGTCAAAAAATTATATTTGAAAGTTACAAAAAACTATACCATGCGTTGCTACATAAGAACCGAATATCAACTGTGAAACATGGTAGTGGAAATATTATTGTTTGCGGCTGTTCTGAAAAATCAGAATGACAAATTCTACACCAAAGTGTCGGGGTATCCGTCCTTATAAGGTGCACCTCAAAGAAAGTGTTAAAAATTTACTTTTATTGTTCCAAACTTAAAAAAGCTGCGAAAATATATTTAAATGTAAACATTTAACATACAATGGTAGGGTTCACACAGTTTAAAAACTATGGTGGCAGGCAGAAATGGCTATATGACCTTAGTGTTTCACTGATTGTATGGTATGTAGGCTACCAAGATCGTGCAGTCCTTGTGAATTAGAAAAAGTCGCAGTGGCTGCTGGCTGATCTATACATATAAGGTGCCAGGTAGGAGTGGGTTAAATTACCTCTACAACTCCGGTATACAAGTTTGGTGTGTGGGCTAACCCGTTCTATACAATTAACTATGGGTTTCTGGTGTTTTGCCTGAGTAACTGTTAGATTCCCTAGGTTGCCTCAAATAGAACTGGGTATAGTATACCTCTGATAATCCCTTTGTTACCCCAAGGCTAATAATACACCTATGTCTGCGTCAGGATCCTATCTGTGATAGGCTGCCAATGGGTATAATGACCTCCTACGTAGTTATGGGTGTCCCTCTGTGTTAATACGCCAGGGGATCTCAACCCAGGTAGGGACTGGTCTCTTTAGAATTTGAGAACCAGTATGTCTCACTATCAGTAGGCACACTGACACATAGATCCAAGCACAGGGATTCCTACAAGACTAAGGGGAAAAAAGGGTATCTGCAGGAGACAGGCACATATAAAACTTTACACTGGGTGTACTGACTCCTCCCCTCTGCTCCCCTCCCATCTAGCCAGTTTAAGAAAATGTGCCTCAGGAAAAGCACGCAGCAGGAAGAGCTCCAGAGTTTTTCTACAGTGTATTTTCTATATTATTTTGGGACTGCTGTTTTGGACTTAACAGCAGTCCTGCGTCGTGGGAGACTAGAGGAAGGGTTCAGCTGCAGGCCATTCATGGTACCAAGCTGTCCCTGCCACATGACCACCGTCCTGCGTGGGTGATGTTACCGCAGGCATTGCAGCGCGCACACCCCTGGCATGCCGCACACCCCTAGTCCAGTCTGAAGACGTCGTGTGGGGAGTACAACCCCGTGGTCCCCCGCCGTGGGGTCCCCGGGTTACTGTGCGGCAAGATGGCGGCGGCAACGGCGGTGTGCCCTGCACAGGGACCGTGCAGCCCCCTGCCCACACTGGGACAGGGTACTGCCTCTGTACATGCCAGGGCAGTTTACCAACGTTTTGGACATTTTTCAATGTCAGTCCCAGTATAAATATACAGGTAAGCTCCGGCGCCATTACACTGGGCGGAGCTTACCCAGAGCGGGACCAGAGCTCTGCAAGGGTACCAAAACCTGCTTCCTGCGTCTTCCCTGGCTGCTGGAAACGCCATTATACTGCTCCAGACACTCCTCAGCGGTACTGTTTAACTGTACTGTGTTACCAGCTCTTACAATTAGAGAGCTATGGTTGTGGTGTATTGGTCCCCTCCATTACTCTCTGTACACTACCCCACTGGCTTGTTAAGCTATAAACTTATACAGATAGTACTGCATAGTGATTATCTGTGTCTTAATCACACTATCATATCCACTGTGATTGATTTGTGTCTGTGTGGGAGGTTGTTTTGTCACAATGGTGAGATAACTTGTATGGTGTGCAGTGATAAGTTTGTGCCTGCTTCTTCCTCATAAGTTACTTGTGGGCCATGCATGTCCCCTCAGAGTAGTTGGGTACCCCCAAAGCTTGCAGGGTAACAAACAAGCACACAGGACCGCTCACAGGAGCCAGCCTGGGCAGCAGGGATTAAATCCATGCTGGAGACTGTGTCTACACAGTTAGCTACCACTACAGCACAAACCCAGAGTGTGCAGAGAGAGCTTGCTATCTTGTCTGCTTAAGTTGATATAATAACTCCTATTTCTCTATCATTCTTATGGGATACAGGGAAGTCGTTCTTAACGATGGGGAAAAGAGCATATCCGAAGGAGACAGGCACATATAAAACTTTACACTGGGTGTACTGGCTCCTCCCCTCCCTCTAGCCAGTTTGAGAACTGTGCCTCAGGAGAAGCACGCATCAGGAAGAGCTCCAGAGAGTTTTATCTTCTGTTTAATTTCTTTATTATTTTGGGGCTGCTGTTTGGACTTGGCAGTCCAGCGTCGTGGGAGACTAGGGGAAGGGTTCAGCTGCTGTCCACTTCAAGGTACCGAGCTGTCCCTGCCACAGGACCACCGTCCTGAGTGGGTGTTGTTACCGCGGGCATTGCGCTGCAGCGCGCACACCCCTGGCATGCCGCACACCCCTAGTCCAGTCTGAAGACGTCAGTGGTGAGTATTACCCCGGGGTCCCCGGGTTACTGTTCGGCCAGATGGTGGCGGCGGTATCGGCGGTGCCCTGCACAGGGACCGCGCAACCCCCTGCCTACACTGGGACAGGGTACTGCCTCCTGTATTGTCCAGGGCAGTTACCAAAGAGGTTTGGACATTCCCCAATGTCAGTCTCAGTATAAAATGCAGGTAAGCTCCGGCGCCATTATGCTGGGCGGAGCTTACCCAGAGTGGGACCAAGCTCTGTGAGGGCGCCAAAACCTGCTTCCTGCTTCTTCCCTGGCCGCTGGAAACGCCATTATACTGCTCCAGACACTCCTCAGCGGTGTGGAACAGAGGGAATCTGCTTGCAGAGACAGCTTCAGGTTTTCAGCGCTTGTGTACCTGTACACTTGCCTGCATACACTGTAAAGTACTGTTAACATTACTGTACAGTTTATCAGCTCTTAAAATCGGAGAGCTAAGGTTGTTTGGTGTATTGGTCCCCTCCATTATCCTCTGTACATCACCCCACTAGCTTGTTAAGCTGTACATGATCAGATATAACTACACATAGTAATTATCTGGATAAATCACACTGCATATCCACTGTGTTTGCGCTGTGTGTGAGGGGAGACTGTTTGTTTGTCACAATGGTGAGGAAACTTACATGTATGGTGTGCAGTGATAAGTTTGTGCCAGCATCTTCATCACAGGTTACTTGTGGGCCATGTATGTCCCCACAAAGCAGTGGGGTCCCCCCACAACTTACTGGGCAGCAGAGTAGCACACAGGACAGCTCACAAGAGCCTGCCTGGGCAGCAGGGATGAAAGCCATGCTTGAAACTGGAACTACACAGTTAGCTGCTACAGCAGCACAGACCCAAAGGGTGCAGAGGGAGCTTGCTATCCTTTCTGCCAGAGTTGATATAATCACTCCTACCCCTGGGGATACTCGTAAGAGAAGTGCCCACTCTCAAACCCCCGATTCTGGGGCTGATGATGGGGATGATGATGATGTGGGAGATGCAGACGCAGGTGATGAGGATCCTGATGCTTCACAGTCACTGCTGCGGGGCACAGGACCATTAATTATGGCAATCAGGGAGGTGTTGGACCTTCCCTTAGCTGAATCCTCTGAAGGGGATGCTTTCTTTGCTACTCAGAAAAAGCAACAGGTGGTTTTCCCTGAGCAGTCTGACCTGGAAAGTACTTTCAAGTCAGCATGGAAAAACCCAGAAATGAGGTTTAAAGTGGCTAAGAAATTTAGAGCCACTTTCCCTTTTGATCCTGCGGAACGCAAGGTGTGGGAGGAGCCACCGGAGGTTGATTCTTCTGTGTCTCGCTTAGCCAAAAAGATGGTGCTTCCAGTACCAGGGTCGTCTTCATTGAAAGACGCCACGGACAGAAAGGTTGAAAATACCCTAAAGTCCATTTTTACTGCTAGTGGCGCGTGTCAGCGTCCTGTCTTAGCAAGTTGTTATATGGCTAAGTCTATATACACGTGGGCCTCCCAGATCCAGGAAGGTCTTCTTGGTGACATGACAGTAGTGCAGGTGTCTGAAAAATTGAAGTGAAGCGCAGAAGGAGTTAGGAGCCATTAACGGCCGTAACTCAGCCATGGCGGTGTCAGGGCGCAGATCCCTCTGGCTGCGGCAGTGGGTAGCTGACGCTGACTCCAAACGGAGTGTAGAAAACCTCCCCTTCACAGGCGGCAGGTTGTTTGGGAGTGATTTAGATGAGTTAATCTCTAAAGCCATGGCAGGGAAGTCCACATTCCTGCCATCAACCCCACAGGCGCCCAAGCGTCCTTTTCAGTCTCACTCCCAGCAGTCCTTTCGGACAAGTAAATTCCGCCCTAAAGCCAGGGGTGGTTCAAATGCTGCCAGAGGCTCCCGGGATAAATTCAGGAAGCCTTCTGCTTCGGCCACCTCAGAGCGGCCATCCGGGGCAGCTGCAGGTAAACCCGCAGCATGACGGTGGGGCTCCACTAATAGCTCCGGCAGAGGTGGGAGCCAGACTGGCGTTCTTCGGCCATGTTTGGGAAGCCTCGTGCCTCAATGCTTGGGTACAGGCTCTTATTACGCACGGCTACAAGCTGGAGTTTGCAGTACAGCCACCTCAGAGGTTCTTCAAATCAGGCCTTCCAGCATCCCCAGAGGACCAAGTGGTGTTGCAGCAAGCAATCCAAAAGCTGGTACAGGCCAGGGTGATAACCCCGGTCCCTCCCCTAGAGAGGGGGCAGGGTTATTACTCAAATTTATTTGTAGTCCCAAAACCAGACGGGCCAGTGCGCCCGATTCTGAATTTAAAATCCCTGAATCCCTTCTTGACGGTAACCAAGTTCAAGATGGAGTCCTTGCGGGCCGTGATAGCGGCACTGGAGGAGGGGGAGTTCTTGGTGTCCTTGGACGTGAAGGACGCCTACCTTCACATCCCAATATGGGCCCCTCATCAGAAATACCTGAGGTTTGCGCTACTGAACGATCACTGTCAGTTCCGCGCACTGCCGTTCGGCTTGTCCTCAGCCCCGCGCATATTCACCAAGGTGATGGCGGAGATGATGGTGGTTCTAAGGAAACAAGGTATTTGTGTGATACCATACTTGGACGACCTGCTGGTAAAGGCGCGGTCGCCAGAGGAATTGCAGGCATCCTTACAAGTTACCATACAGACCCTGTCGGGTCATGGTTGGCTCCTGAACTTAGCAAAGTCATCTCTGATCCCTTCAGAGACTACAGTTCCTGGGGATGGTGCTGGACACGGCTCTCATGAGTGTCCCTGCCGCAGGACAAAATTGTAGACATTCAACAGCTGGTCACAGACTTGTTGAAACCCCCCCAGGTAACGGTGCACCAGTGCATTACCCTGTTAGGAAACATGGTGGCCTCCTTTGAGGCTCTCCAATTCGGGAGGTTTCACAGCAGGACTTTCCAGCTCGACCTCCTGAGCAAGTGGTCCGGTTCACACCGCCAGATGCATCGGCGGATTGTGTTGTCACCTCGGACCAGACTGTCACTACAGTGGTGGCTCCACACATCCAACCTACAAGCAGGGCGGCGGATGGGCATCCAGGATTGGGTCTTAGTCACCACGGATGCGAGCCTCCTGGGTTGGGGTGCAGTGACCATGGGTCAGTCCTTTCAGGGCAAATGGACCCTATGGGAAACACGCCTCCACATCAACAACTTGGAGTTACGTGCTGTGTATTATGCACTTCTGAAGGCGGTCCGCATCCAATCAGACAATGCCACTACTGTGGCGTTTCTGAACAGGCAGGGCGGGACCAAAAGCAGACCCTGCATGCGGGAAGCAACAAAGATCCTGTCCTGGGCAGAGAGTCACTGTCAGGCTCTTTCTGCCATATTCATACCCGGGGTGGACAACTGGGAAGCAGACTTCCTCAGTCGCCACGAGCTCCATCCCTGGGAATGGAGTCTACACCACCAGGTATTCAGTTCTCTGGTGGCTCGGTGGGGGACCCCACTAGTAGACTTGATGGCATCAAGACACAATTGGAAAGTATCCAGGTACTTCTCCAGGGCAAGAGACCCTCAGGCAGAAGGAGTGGACGCCCTCTCCATACCGTGGACGTTCAACAGCCTGGTGTATGTTTCCCCTAGTGGCTCGGATGCTAAGGAATATAAGAAGAGACGGAGCCGAGGTGATTCTTGTGACTCCAGACTGGCCACGAAGAGCGTGGTACCCAGAGCTTCTAAGTCTGCAAAGGGACTCGTGGCGCCTACCTCTGCAAAGAGACCTGCTCACGCAAGGACCGTGCGTCTTCCAGGCCTTGGAACAGCTGCGTTTGACGGCCTGGAAGTTGAGCGGCAGATCCTGACACAGAAGGGATTTCACACTTCAGTCATCAGAACTATGACAAGTGCAAGAAAACCGGTAACGGCTGCACATTACCACCATATCTGGAAAAGATATGTGGGTTGGTGTGAGCAGGAAAAGTTTACTCCTTCGGAGTTTAAACTTGAAAGGTTTCTTAGATTTCTTGAATCAGGTCTGGACCTGGGCCTATGTTTAGGTTCCTTGAAGGTGCAGGTATCTGCACTATCTGTCTTTTTTCAAAAGAAATTGGCTAATATACCTGAAGTGCAGACATTTCTGCAAGGAGTATTGCATATTCAGCCTCCTTTTGTAGCCCCTACTCCACCATGGGACTTGGATGTCGTTCTGAAGTTCCTAAAATCCTCCTGGTTTGAGCCATTGGAGGAAATTGATTTGAAATATCTAACATGGAAGACGGTGGTCGTACGAGCTCTAGCTTCGGCTAGGAGGGTCTCTGAGCTAGGGGCATTAACTTGCAAGAGCCCATATTTGATCTTCTATGAAGACAGGGCAGAATTGCGCACTAATCCGCGGTTTCTGCCTAAAGTGGTGTCTGCGTTCCATGTGAACCAGCCAATTGTGGTTCCTGCTAGTGGGCCTCATTCTGAGGTGCCAACATCTTTGGATGTGGTAAGGATTCTCCGTGTCTACATCAGGAGAACAGCGAGAATTCGTAAGACTGATGGACTTTTTGTCCTTTACGATGCCCAAAAGATAGGGCGTCCTGCTTCTAAGCAGTCTATTGCACGATGGATCTGTGCAACCATTAAACAGGCTTATGTGGTAGCAAAGCTTCCTATGCCTGCTGGGGTGAAAGCCCACTCAACTCGTTCAGTGGGGACTTCCTGGGCGGCTGCCCAACACACCTTTGTCAAGTTTTACAAATTTGACGCTCTGGGCACTGAAGATACTCAGTTTGGGCAAGCGGTGCTGCGGCAATAAGTTCCGCACAATCCCGCCCGTTCTGATGTCTTTGGTATATTCCCATCGTTAAGAACGACTTCCCTGTATCCCATAAGAATGATAGAGAAAATAGGATTTGAATACCTACCAGTAAATCCTTTTCTCGAAGTTCTTATGGGATACAGGGCGCCCGCCTCTGTGCGGAGGTTTGCCTTGCTCACTTTGTGAGATGTGGACCAATTCTGGGTCCTTCTGTTGCCCTTTTTGTTCCTTGCGGACATAAGGGTGTAGGTTACCAAGGTGACTTACTGTTACATAGTGTACCTTAACGGTTCACGAGTGTAGATTGTCACTTAGGTGATAATTCTTATAAATTGTTCCAGTTGGAACACAGTTCAAAAAAGTTGTCATGTTTGACATGTTCTTAGGCCCTTAGACTTCCCAGGTTCTGTGGTCGCTAATGTGGTCTATGTACGTTGAATGTATGTTGGGTGTGCTGGATGAATCTCACCACGGTAAATATTACACATATTCCTCTCATATTGTTCTTCTCCTTTGGCACAGTTCCCTTAACTGGCTAGAGGGAGGGGAGCAGAGGGGAGGAGCCAGTACACCCAGTATAAAGTTTTAAATGTGCCTGTCTCCTTCGGATATGCAATTTTCCCCATCGTTAAGAACGACTTCCCTGTATCCCATAAGAACTTCGAGAAAAGGATTTACCGGTAGGTATTAAAATCCTATTTTCTGGGTTGTCTCGTAAGAGAGGTGCACCCTCCCAAACCCCGAGTCTGGTGCAGAGGAGGAGGGGGGTGGAGGAGGATGACGAAGAAGCGGAGGAGGAGGATGGTAAGGAGAATGACAGTATTTCCCAGTCATTACTCCAGGGCACTGAACCATTAATCATGGCAATCAGGGAGGTGCTTGACCTTCCTTTAGCGCAGATGTTGATGAACTACACATCCCAGCATGCCTTGCATCAGTTTCAGCATGGCCACATAGCAAAACGAATGCAAAGCATCCTGGGATGTGTAGTTCACTAACATCTGGAGGGCCGGTGTTGCCCAGCCCTGCTTTAGCTGAATCCTCTGAGGGGGATTCTTTCTTTGCCACTAAGAAAAAGCAGCAGGTTGTTTTTCCTGAGCAGACTGACTTGGAGAATACATTTAAGTCAGCGTGGAAAAACCCAGAGATGAGGTTAAGGTCTCTAAGAGATTTAAATCCACCTTTCCGTTTGATCCTATGGGGAGGAAAGTGTGGGAAGAACCACCTGTGGTGGATTCCTCAGTGTCCCGGTTAGCAAAAAAGATGGTGCTCCCGGTGCCGGGGTCTTCCTCTCTGAAAGACTCTACAGACAGGAAGGT
The DNA here is from genome assembly GCF_055691185.1 of Crinia signifera. Taxonomy (NCBI): domain Eukaryota; kingdom Metazoa; phylum Chordata; class Amphibia; order Anura; family Myobatrachidae; genus Crinia; species Crinia signifera. The sequence goes on along the minus strand of NC_139217.1, from coordinate 230,556,741 downwards.
TGAAAACACTCTTAAGTCCATTTTCGCTGCTAGTGGGGCATGCCAACGCCCAGTGTTAGCGAGTTGTTATATGGCAAAGTCTATATTCAAGTGGGCCTCCCAGATTCAGGAGGGCCTATTGGGTGATATGACAGTGGCGCAGGTGTATGAAAAATGACACCACATTCAGGACACAGCTAAAGTTTTGTGTGAGGCGCAGTAGGAGTTAGGAGCCATTAACGGCCATAACTCCGCTGTGGCGGTATCGGGTCGCAGGTCCCTCTGGCTCCGGCAATGGGTGACTGATACAAACAAGAAGAAAGAAAAGAAATCAGTTTCAAATGGGGCGCGCTCCTTACCCAAAATGTCTCTTAATGGACTTTTTTATAAAAACATACCTAATATTAGGTGTATACTTTATTGGTGTGTATTTTAACACGTTAGCCTATCCGGCCATCACTTCATTTGCGGGTTTTCAACTGTATTAGTTGTATGAAACCTTTATACAATTTGTTCCCTTTACAAGGGATGAAACATAGCGAAAATATTAAAAACGAATAAAGATATAGAAAAACAAAGAAATAGAAATTTAAAAAGTGTCTCTGTGACCTATTTGCAGCTTATATGAAATTTGCTTGTTGCTATTATATAGAATCTGTGTTCATTGCAATTGTAATAAAGATAATTATTTCTTTATCTCCTGTGTTTTGTGTTTATTATTACAGTTATTGTTACTATGTATCCACCTTTAGTATCATAAGAATAATGTCAAATTGATAGGTTGGTATACATTGTATAGATGTAATTTTGACACAGTTAGTTATTGGTGGAATTATTCTGTCTTATAGTGTACTGTATGTCAAGTTCTCTCTCCAATATATCAAGGATCACTTCTTCTGGATGCTCAGATGTACCTGCTTTCCTCAGGTGTGATTAATCTCAGAATATGGTATAGATAAGGGGGGAATGCCTGCCGTTCAGCCCAGTATTCCCTTATGTGAAGTGTCTGAGAGTCAATGAACAGGGATTTTTACACATGTACACATAAATGTGTTGGAATCACTTATTTGTTCACGTGTACACAATAAGGACATTAGTCCAGTTACGTGGTACTGATATATTTCATAAGGGGCATTCCTTTCCGTTTGCCACTGTACCCCGATGTGCACTCTGGAGTCACTTCAAGTGTTTATTTATAAACATATATATAATGCGAAGCTTTGGCTTGCAGGTTAGGTGGCCACACGATTTAATTCGTGGTGTTGCTGTAGCTTGCCCTCTTAGAGTACACGTTCATTGGTACAGTTTGTTAATGCTTCAAAGATCTGGCGTATGTGTGCCGATAGGGTTAATATTCATATGCACAGAGAGTGTAGTTAACAACTAAGTTGCGTTCTCATTCACTTTATGCGTTGAATATTATAGTAGTTTTTCAAACACAGTGTTGTATTCCTGCATACACATCAGGCAATCACCAGGTTGGACTACAATTTATTCTGCGCAATTCCGCATAATATTCATATCCAGTCAGTGATTAATTACTGATCAGTGCGTGCACAGAGTTATTCAAGTCCTCTCTACCCTGTTTAAGCATATATTTAAGTCAGATTTTTGTTTTTATTGTATTAATTGCGTACACATGTGGCAATCTGTTGATTTATCTCCTAAATTGGATCTGTTCATTCCATATTATTATCACATTGCTCATACACAGAATGATAGCTGGATGAGAGTAAGTATGACTTTATACATTTGTATTCAGTTTCAAGGAGAATTTTACTTTTATTTTTTCTAAACACAGTGCTGAAAACTGTTTGGAACTGCGGGTGTTTGTATCACGTTGTTGGAGCGTATTTGCTCCGATCTGTGCCTCCCTCTGACCGCACACTGCAGGATTTATTTGTATCTTTGCGTGCAGTCACACCGCGTTTAATATCGGCGGTTGTCTGCCGCTATATGATACTGCAGTTACGGTTACTGTTACCTAGGTGACAGCCTCGAAAAAGCTACTGAGCGAAATGCGCATCGGCATTCACTCTGTGACCTTGTAGCAAATTATCTGTGTTCAATTGCATATTTGTTTGGTGTTTAAATTATTTCTGTGTAACCGATTTAGCGTTACTAGTGTATGTAACATTACCGCGATGAGTGCCCGCTAGCCAGAGAGATCTATTCCCTGGCTTAGGAGCGGCTAGTCGTACCTGTGCTTTATAACTGCTGCGGCAGAACTCGCCAGCCGAAGAGATTCTCCCTCCGGCTGGGAGCATCTAACGGCACGCTTGTTAAAAGCTAAATAATTCTGTGTTAAATAAATCTGGATCTCCTAGCATATTAGTCACTGCTGTGGCAATACCAGCCAGTGAAAGAGATCGACTGCACGCAAAGATACAGTTTAACAGCAAACCCATATTACATTATTTATGGACATTTAATACTGAGTACTTGCTGTAAATCCTGCAGTGTGCGGTCAGAGGGAGGCACAGATCGGAGCAAATACGCTCCAACAACGTGATACAAACACCCGCAGTTCCAAACAGTTTTCAGCACTGTGTTTAGAAAAAATAAAAGTAAAATTCTCCTTGAAACTGAATACAAATGTATAAAGTCATACTTACTCTCATCCAGCTATCATTCTGTGTATGAGCAATGTGATAATAATATGGAATGAACAGATCCAATTTAGGAGATAAATCAACAGATTGCCACATGTGTACGCAATTAATACAATAAAAACAAAAATCTGACTTAAATATATGCTTAAACAGGGTAGAGAGGACTTGAATAACTCTGTGCACGCACTGATCAGTAATTAATCACTGACTGGATATGAATATTATGCGGAATTGCGCAGAATAAATTGTAGTCCAACCTGGTGATTGCCTGATGTGTATGCAGGAATACAACACTGTGTTTGAAAAACTACTATAATATTCAACGCATAAAGTGAATGAGAACGCAACTTGGTTGTTAACTACACTCTCTGTGCATATGAATATTAACCCTATCGGCACACATACGCCAGATCTTTGAAGCATTAACAAACTGTACCAATGAACGTGTACTCTAAGAGGGCAAGCTACAGCAACACCACGAATTAAATCGTGTGGCCACCTAACCTGCAAGCCAAAGCTTCGCATTATATATATGTTTATAAATAAACACTTGAAGTGACTCCAGAGTGCACATCGGGGTACAGTGGCAAACGGAAAGGAATGCCCCTTATGAAATATATCAGTACCACGTAACTGGACTAATGTCCTTATTGTGTACACGTGAACAAATAAGTGATTCCAACACATTTATGTGTACATGTGTAAAAATCCCTGTTCATTGACTCTCAGACACTTCACATAAGGGAATACTGGGCTGAACGGCAGGCATTCCCCCCTTATCTATACCATATTCTGAGATTAATCACACCTGAGGAAAGCAGGTACATCTGAGCATCCAGAAGAAGTGATCCTTGATATATTGGAGAGAGAACTTGACATACAGTACACTATAAGACAGAATAATTCCACCAATAACTAACTGTGTCAAAATTACATCTATACAATGTATACCAACCTATCAATTTGACATTATTCTTATGATACTAAAGGTGGATACATAGTAACAATAACTGTAATAATAAACACAAAACACAGGAGATAAAGAAATAATTATCTTTATTACAATTGCAATGAACACAGATTCTATATAATAGCAACAAGCAAATTTCATATAAGCTGCAAATAGGTCACAGAGACACTTTTTAAATTTCTATTTCTTTGTTTTTCTATATCTTTATTCGTTTTTAATATTTTCGCTATGTTTCATCCCTTGTAAAGGGAACAAATTGTATAAAGGTTTCATAAACTAATACAGTTGAAAACCCGCAAACGAAGTGATGGCCGGATAGGCTAACGTGTTAAAATACACACCAATAAAGTATACACCTAATATTAGGTATGTTTTTATAAAAAAAGTCCATTAAGAGACATTTTGGGTAAGGAGCGCGCCCCATTTGAAACTGATTTCTTTTCTTTCTTCTTGTTTGTATTGCTTAAATGATAAATCAGGGGGCTGCACCCTAGCAGGCCAGGAACTATATTGCAAAAAAATCCTGGTAGGCGAGCATTTTTCCACCCAAAAATAAAACAAAATAAAATATATAAAATACTAACATTTAATTTATGGTGCGGATCACCCAAACCCCTTCTTAATGGGTGACTGATGCTGACTCCAAAAGCAGTGTAGAAAACCTTCCCTTCATGGGTGAACGGTTGTTTGGCAGCGATTTGGATGATTTAATTTCAAAAGCCACTGCAGAGAAGTCCACCTTCCTTCCCTCGACCCCACAGGCGCCCAAGCATCCTTTTCCTAGTCACACCCAGCAGTCCATTCGGACTGGTAAATTCCGCCCAAAAGCCAGGGGTGGTTCAAATGCAAATAGAGGCTCCCAGGGTAAGTTCAGGAAGCCATCTTCTTCGGCCACTACATAGCGGCCATCTGGGGCAGCTGCAAGTAAACCTGCAGCATGACGGTGGGGCTCCACCACCAGCTCCGGTCGAGGTGGGTGCACGGCTGGCATTCTTCGGCCATGTTTGGGAAGCCTCGTGCCTAAATTCTTGGGTACGGGGTTTTATTTTGCACGGCTACAAGCTGGAGATTGCAAAACAACCACCTCACATATTTTTCAAATCAGGCCTTCCAGCGTCACCAGTGGATCGACTGGTATTGGACAAGAAAGGGTAACCCTTTCTTGACTGTAACCACATTCAAGATGGAGTCCTTGCGGGCCGTCATAGCGACGCTGGAGGAAGGGGAGTTCTTGGCATCCTTGGATGTGAAGGATGCCTACCTTCACATCCCAATTTGGCCACCTCATCAGAGGTTCCTGAGGTTTGCGTTGCAGAACGATCACTACCGTTCGGACTGTCCTCAGCCCCGCGCATATTCACCAAGGTGATTGCGGAGATTATGATGATTGTTCTCAGAAAACAAGGGATCTGTGTCATCAGAGGACTTACAGGTGGCTTTGCAGATTACCATGTGGACCCTCTCGGGTCACGGATGGATCCTGAATTTGTCAGTCTTCTCTGATTCCTTCATAGAGACTCCTGTTTCTGGGGATGGTGTTGGACATGGTTGTGTTCCTTCCAGAAGAAAAGATTGCGGCCATTCAGCAGCTTGTCACGGACTTGCTGGGGAGTCCCCAGGTCTCGGTGCATCAGTGCATTGTGTTGCTAGGAAAGATGGTGTCCTCCTTCGAGGCACTCCAATTTGGGAGGTTTCACAGCAGGATTTTCCAGCTCGATCTCCTGAGCAAATGGTCCGGCTCACATCTTCAAATGTATCGGAAGATTGTGTTGCCTTCTCGGACAAGACTGTCGCTCCAGTGGTGGCTCCACACGCCCAACCTGCTTGCAGGGCGGAGGATTGGCATCCAGAATTGGGTCCTAGTCACCATGGATGCAAGCCTCCTGGGATGGGGTGCTGTAACGTTGGGACAATCCTTCCAAGGCAAATGGACCCTCTAGGAATCACAACTCCACATCAACAACCTGGAGTTACGTGCGGTTTATTATGCACTTCTGGAGGCAGCCCCTCTTCTGATCGGGCATGTGGTCCACATCCAATTGGACAATGCCACTACTGTGACGTTTCTAAACAGGCAGGGCGGGATCAAGAGCAGGTCCTGCATGCGAGAAGCGACAAAGATTTTGTCCTCGGCAGAGGGTTACATTCAGGCCCTCTCTGCCATTTTCATACCCGGGGTGGACAATTGTGAATCAGACTTCCTCAGTCGCCACGAGCTCCACCCCGGGGAATGGAGTCTGCACCACCAGGTGTTCAATGCTCTGGTGGCTCGGTTGGGGACCCCACTGGTAGACCTGATGGCATTGAGACACAATTGGAAGGTGTCCAGATATTTCTCCAGGGCAAGAGACCCACAGGCGGAGGGGGTGGACACCCTCTCGATACCGTGGGAGTTCAGCCTGGTGTACATCTTCCCGCCGATCCCCTTGGTGGGTCGGGTGCTAAGGAAGATAAGAAGAGACGGAGCCGAGGCCATTCTGGTGTCTCCGGACTGGCCAAGAAGAACGTGGTATCCCGACCTTCTAAACCTGCAAAGGGACTCGTATCGTCTCCCTCAGTGAAGAGACCTGCTCATGCAAGGTCCGTGCGTCTTCCAGGCCTTAGAGCAGCCTCGTTTGACGGCCTGGAGGTTGAGCGGCAAAACCTAATGGAGAAGAGATTTCACACATCTGTCATTAAAACCATGACATGTGCTAGAAAGCCGGTCACGGCATCACTTTACCATCATATTTGGAGGAGATATGTGGGATGGTGTGAACAATGGAAATTTGCTCCGGTGGAATTCAGACTGGAAAGGTTCCTCAGGTTTTTACAGTCTGGTTTGGATCCGGGCCTACATTTGGGCTCCTTAAAGGTACCGGTATCAGCCCTGTCTGTTTTTTTCCAAAATAAGCTGGCTAATATTCCTGAAGTGCAAATGTTCCTTCAAGGCGTCTTGCATATAAAACCTCCATTTGTGGCCCCTACTCCACCATGGGACTTGGATGTTGGCCTGACATTTTTGTGGTCCTCTTGTTTCGAACCATTGGAGGAGATAGATTTGAAACACCTCATGTGGAAGACTGTGGTATTATTAGCCCTAGCCTCGGCTAGTTGGGTCTCTGAATTGGGGGCATTAATCTGCAAGAGCCCATACCTGATCTTGTACGAACACAGAGCGGAATTACGCACTAATCCACATTTCCTTCCAAAAGTGGTGTCGGCATTCCACTTGAACCAGCCTATTTTGGTTCCTGCTAGTGGCCCTCAGTCTGAGGTTCCGGCATCTTTGGATGTAGTACGGCAAGGATTTGTAAGACAGAAAGACTTTTTGTCTTATATGCTCAGAAAATTGGGCGTCCTGCTTCCAAGCAGTCTATTGCACGCTGGATCTGTGCAACTATTAAGCAGGCGTGTGTGGTGGCAAAGCTTCCTACACCTGCTGGGGTGAAATCCCACTCTACTCATTCAGTGGGGACCTCTGGGGCGGCTGCTCGAGGAGTCTCTGCCTTACAGTTGTGTAGGGCCGCTACGTGGTCAGGTCAACATACATTTGTAAAGTTATACAAATTTGATGCTTTGGCCACTGAGGATACTCAGTTTGGGCAGGCGGTGCTGTGGCAATCTCCGCACAATCCCGCCTGTTCTGGTGTCTTTGGTATATCCCCATCGTCTTGAACGACTCCCTGTATCCCATATGAATTTAAGAGAGAAAATAATATTTTAATACCTACCAGTAAATTATTTTCTCGGCGTTCATATGGGATACAGGGCGCCCGCCTCTGTGCGGAGTTCTGTATGTCTCACTAAGGTGAGCTGTGGGCCACTAACGTGCCCTTATGTTGCCTTGTGTCCCTTCAGTGTTCAAAAGTGTAGACGTTACTTAGGTGACCTTTTATCTTCACCTCGTGTCTCTCAGTTGATCACGGGTGTGTGTTGTCACCTTGGTGACATCTCTTTATTAGTTGTCCCCTTGGGGACCTAAATATTTCAAAAGTTGTCTCTTAGTTGACATATTCTGTTTAGGGCACTGAGGCCTCCACTTGTTATGTGGTCGCTGCAGTTGCCTCTGAAATTTGTTTAATGTTATGTTTTGGGTGTGCTGGATGAATCTCAACACATTAAATATTACACATATTCCTCTCATATTGTTCTTCTCCTTTGGCACAGTTTCCTATTAACTGGCTAGATAGGAGGGGAGCAGAGGGGAGGAGCCAGTACACCCAGTGTAAAGTTTTATATGTGCCTGTCTCCTGCGGATACCCTCTTTTCCCCATCGTCTTGAACGACTCCCTGTATCCCATATGAACTCCGAGAAAAGGATTTACCGGTAGGTATTAAAATCCTATTTTATAACACATAAGGCCTGATTTATTTTTGTAAGTACAACAAAAAAAACAAGTAACTTGCAAAAGGAGCATATATTTTTCATTTTTCTGTTTATACAGGCTACTTTCACATGTAGACCACAAATTTCTGGATTGACTCTCTAAATACAGCTCCTCTGTCTTGTTTACAAGAAAAAATAACTTAAAATATACTAAAAGCCCCCATCCACTAGTGCGATATGAGAGCTATTTATGCGATCCAATAAATTAATGCAAAAGATTACATGAAAAGTGCCACATTGCATGACCTATTCCCGCGATTGCGATGCGAGGTGCATTCTGTGCACATTGCAGTCGCAGATCCGAAGGCCTGCCATGAGTATTGATTGCAGCCCTTGCTGGAATAGCATACGATATGTTATTTTGCAAAAGGGCCACATACATGGTATCCTATGCGATACTGCTGCCGGGTAGTTAGTGGTGTATTGCATGCAATACCTTCCGCTATTGAATGTGGGACTTTAACCATTCACAAAGTATCAATCTTAATTCAGTGGTTCGTTTGCAAGCAGCCAATTGCAAATGATTCTTAAGTGTTGCCGTCCCACTTTTCTCTGTGTACTGGTCTGTGTCTTAACCTGTTTGTTCCCTTAATAGTGCAGGCATGCCCTTAATGTATTTGTGGGGTATTCAATCTCGTTTTCAACAGTCTGAAATACCAGCCAAGTCGACAGTTTATATTCTATCTTCCAAATATCGGAAATGTTCCATCTGTCAGAACAGCTGTAAATTGTCGATAAAGGAAGCAGATTGTCGATAAACTGCTGCACATTCAACATACTAGGGACCATATTTCGATCGTGCAGATATAACAATTGTTTAAAAAGTTAAATCTGAATGGCTTCAATGGGGTAAACGGGTGCATTGAATGATGATATTTCAGACTGTCATAAATATCGGCACAAATTGAATACCCCCATAATCTGTATTTTGTTGTCCCCCTCTGCTGATACATGCTTTCATAAATGTATGAAAAATGCATATGCATGTATCTAGCAATTGCACTCAAGACATGATATGCGAACAACTATGGTAGTATAGATGACCCTCTTTGTTTATGACCAAATGAAATTGCTGCTTTTTTTTGCCTTTTTAGCTTTGTAATTTCACATTTCTAGTTGGGGGCCATGACGTTATATGTGATATCTGGGAGATCTGGCATAAACATGTACAAATCATTTGCAGTTTGTTTTATTTCTGAAGAAATGGTTTGTATGTCAATTGACGTGAAAGTTTCGCAGTACGGATGGTGTAATGGTTAGCATTACTGCCTCACAGCGCTAACATCATGGGTTCTATTACCACCATGACTCAGTGTGGAGTTTGTATATTCTCCCCGTGCTTGTGTGGGTTTCCTCCGGGTACTCCGGTTTCCTCCCAAAATCCAAAAATATACTGGTCGGCTAATTGGCTCCAAACAAAATTAGCATTAGAATGTCTGTGTGTGCGTGTATATGTGGTAGGGAATATAGATTGTAAGCTCCACTGGGGCAGGGACTGATGTGAATGTTCAAATGTTCTCTGTAAAGAGCTGCAAAATATCTATGCGCTATATAAGAAACTGTAAATAAATAATAAATAAATAGTTTCCTCTTAATTTTTGCTCTAGTTGTGTTGACACAAAACGCTTTTTGTCATTACTGTCCATTACTTTAATAGTTTTACTATTTCTCTAACATCCTATGGGATACTGGGGTTCAATACTATGGGGATAGAGATCCTCGACAGGAGAAACAGGCACATAAGATCTTTTAGTGTGGGTGTACTGGCTCCTCCCATTATCTCCCCCTCCACTAGTCAGTTTAGAAAAATGTGCCTTAGGAGAGGCTGCACTTCTGGAAGGCTCCAGAGGATTTTTCTGCAAACTTTTATTTAGTTAATTATTTTGGGGCGCTTCTTTTGAACCAAAGCAGCAGTCCTGCTTCGAGGGTGCCAGGGGAAGGGCCAGTCACTGGCCTCTTAAGGCGCAGAGCTGCCCTGCTGCAGGACTTTGTCCTGAGTGGGGTTTTCTGTCACCGCACAGCATTGCGCTGGGGCGAGCAGACCTCCCAGCTGCCCAATATGGTTAAAAAATTGACCTGTATGGTGTGCAGCACCAAGTTTATCCCAGCGTCAGTCACAGGTTACCTATGAACCGTGTATGTCTCCACAACCCAGTGGTGTTACCTCTCAGGTTAGTGGTGTGCCCCCACAACTCTGTTGTGCGTCACAGGGTGAAAGCCAAGAGCCTGCATGGGCCAGCAGCATTAAGACACTGCTGGATTCAGTCTCTTCCCAGCACACACAGAGGGTACAGAGAGATTTATCCATTTGATCTGCTAGGGTGTATATCATCACCCCTTTCCCCAACCAGTCCAGCCAGCCTCAGAAAAGGCCTTTGACGGCCCTTGCCCCTGATACGGATGATATCCTGGATGAGGGGGAGGAAGAACAGGATCCGGAGCTTGTCCAGGAACAGGCACCAGCCCATGGCCCTGAATTTATGATCAGAGCCATTATGGAGGTTTTGGACCTCCCTTTGGAGGAAACCACTGAGGGGGACCCCTTCTTTATGACACAGAAAAAACAATCGGTGTATTTTCCAGAACAAGCGGAATTAGAAAGTGTATTTAAAGCCGCTTGGAAGAACCCTGAAAAGAGTTTCCAGTTGACAAAGCGGTTTGATCATGCATATCCAGGGCCAGGGGTGCATCCAATTCCAACAGGTAGGCAATTTTGGGAGGAGCCTCCTGTTGTGGACTCCGCCGTCTTTCGCCTTTCAAAAAAGGTATTGCTCCCAGTCTGGGTGTTTCCACTCCTCTTAAGGATGGAGCTGGCAGGAGACTTGAAGCCACACTCAAGTCCATGTATACGGTAAGTGGGGCTTCCCAACACCCTGTAATGGCCAGTTGTTGGATGGCTAAGGCTATTCATACTTGATCATCTCAAATCCAGGAGGGTTTGCTGGGAGACATGTCTGTGGCGCAGTTGGGTGAGAAACTGTGTCACATTCAGGACACAACGAGGGTTCAATGTGAGGCACAGAAGGAATTAGGTGCCATAAATGCCCGTAATTCAGCAATGGCTGTGTCGGCCCGCAGGGCCCTCTGTGGCTGCTTCAGTGGGTAGCGGATGTGGACTCAAAACGCAGTGTAGAAAGTATTCCCTTCTCAGGAGAAAGACTTTTTGGGAGTGAGCTGGATGAGTGGATTTCCAAGGCCACGGCAGGAAAGTCCACATTCCTTCCGTCAGCCCCTCCAGCACCAAAGCGTCCTTTTCCCTCACCTACCCAGCAGTCCTTTTGCGGGTCTCTGTTCCGCTCCAGGGCCAGGGGTGCATCCAATTCCAACAGAGGCACGAGTGGTAAGTTCAGAAAGACTAACACTTCGGGTAATCAGGACCGAGGGGCCACTGCAGCAGCCTCCAAGCTGTTGGCATGATGGGGTCTCCATGCCACGGGATGTTATCGAGGTAGGGGGTCGACTGTCACACTTCAGCCAAGTGTGGGATGCCTCGTGCCTAGATTCCTGGGCCAGGAGTCTTATTTCACATGGCTACAGGCTGGAGTTCGACAGACCCCCTCCCCGAAGGTACTTCAGATCGGCCTTCCCCGCCTCAGTGGAGGATTGAAGACTTCTCCAGGGGGCAATTCAGGGATTGCTCCAGTCGAAATTGATTCTGCCGGTTCCACAACAGAAACAGGTTCAGGGTTACTATTTGAACCTCTTCCTGGTACCAAAGCCAGATGGGTCAGTGAGGCCTATTCTGAACCCTGATATCCTTGAACCCATATCTGCGATTGTTCAAGTTCAGAATGGAGTCGCTCCATTCAGTCATTGCCAGTCTGGAACCAGGGGAGTTCCTGGCCTCCATAGATGTCTATCTGCACATCCCCATTAGGCCCCCACACTAAATGTTTCTACAATTTGCGCTGGGGACGGACCATTATCAGTTCCAGGAGTTGCCTTTGGCCTGTCCACTGCTCCGCGCATATTTACAAAGATTATGGCGGAAATGATGTCACTTCTCAGGCCGCAAAGGGTGAATGTTATTCCATACCTCGACGACCTGCTAATCAAGGCAGGATCGGCAGAGGCCTTGAGCAGTGCAATCCAACTGACCGGGAGGATTCTCTCAGACCATGGGTGCATTTTGAATCTGAAGAAATCATCTTTGGTCCCTAGCCAAAGAATGCTGTTCCTCTGCATGATCTTTGACACAGCAGAGCAAAGAGTGTTCCTTCCGGTGGAGATGGTGCCTGCACTTCAGCAGTTGGTAGTGGAAGTGTTGGCGAATACTCAGGTGTCGGTCCATCTCTGCTTACGACTATTGGGCAAAATGGTGGCCTCGTTCGAGGCCATACAATACGCCAGGTTCCACACCAAAACGTTCCAGCTGGATATCCTGACAAAGTGGTCAGGGTCTCCCAGCCAGATGCACAGAAGGATTCACCTCTCTGCACAGACCAAACTTTTGCTTCAATGGTGGCTAGACTCACCAAATTTTCTGGCAGTTCGATGTTTCCAGATCCAGGATTGGCTTCTCTTGACCACAGATGCCAGTCTGAGAGGATGGGGAGCGGTGATACAAGGAGTCAGTCTTCAATGCATATGGTCTCTGTTGGAATCCAGGTTGCAGATCAACAAGCTGGAATTGAAGGCGTTCTACTATGCACTGTTAAAGGCTTCTCCCATGCTCAAAGGCAGGGCTGTATAAGTACAGTCAGACAATGCGACCACAGTCGCATACATAAACCGCCAAGGAGGAACGAGGAGCATGGCCTGCATGAGAGAGACTGCCAAGATCATCTCTTGGGCGGAAAAAAATGTTCTGCCATTGTGTGCCATATTCATTCCGGGTGTGGACAACTGGGAGGCGGACATCCTCAGTTGTCACGACCTCCATCCCGGAGAATGGGAACTGCATCACCGGGTGTTCAGTGCCATTGCAAACGCGTGGGGGATCCCGCAGATAGACCTCATGGCTTCAAGGTGAACAGATACTGCTCACGGACCAGGGATCCTTGTGCGGAAGCAGTGGACGCCCTAACTTGGCCTTGGGAGTACCGGCTGGTATATCTTTTTCCTCCACTCCCGCTATTGGCGAGAGTGTTTAAAAAGGATTCGAAATCAAAGGGCAGAGGCAAACCTGGTGGCGCCGGATTTGCCTCAGCGAGCCTGGTACGGGGATCTTTAGGCCATGCTGGTGGAGAACCCTTGGCGTCTGCCTCTCAGAGAAGACCATCTTCAAGGGCCGTTCGTATACCAGGACTTACATCGTCTACATTTAACGACCTGGAGGTTGAGCGGTAGATTTTAAGCCACAAGCGATTGCATCCCTCGGTCATATCAACAATGACTCAAACCAGGAAGCTAGTGACGGCATCCCACTATCCTCTCATTTGGAAAAGATATGTGGCCTGGTGTGAAAATAAGAGCCTACCACCGGCTGTGTTTAAACTGGACAATTTCTTGCAGTTTCTTCAAGCAGGTTTGGACTTTGCTTAGGTTCCCTAAAAGGTTTCGGCCTTATCGATCTTTTTTCTAAAGAATTTGGCATCTTTGCCGAGGGTCCAGACTTTTCTTCAGGGGGTACTCAAAATTCAACCCCCTTTTGTGCCGCCTACTGCGCCATGGGATCTCGATGTGGTTTTATCCTTTTTACAGTCGTCTTGGTTTGAACAGGCCGATTTTACGGTATCTTACATGGAAGACTGTGGTCCTGCTGGCCTTGGCTTTGGCCAGAAGGGTGTACGAACTTGGAGCCCTCTCTTGCAAGAGCCCCTACCTTGTTTTTCATGGGGACCGGCAGAGCTGTGCTCTAGGCCGCATTTCCTACCGAAGGTTGTTTCGGCTTTTCAGCTTAATCAACAAATTGTGGTTCCATCCAGTTTGGCTCATCCAGAGATTCCTTCTTCTTTGGATGTTGTTCATGCTCTCAAGGTGTATGTTAGCCGAACCTCTCGGTTTTGAAAGACTGATAGTCTGTTTGTGCTCTATGATGCCCATAAGAAGGGTTCTCCCGCATCCAAACAGACTATTGCCCATTGGATACGCACTAGTATCCAACATTCATATGGAATGGCTGGATTGACGCTTCCATCATCGTTGAAGTCTCATTCAACGAGATTGGTAGGGACTTCCTGGCGGCTGCTCGAGGAGTCTCAGCATTGCAGCTTTGCAGAGCTGCAACTTGGTCGAGGCAACATACATTTGTAAAGTTCTACAAATTTGACGCCCTGGCCAGGGAGGATTCCCAGTTTGGGCAGGCAGTGTTACAGCAGTCTCCACACATACTCGCCCGTTCTGGTAGCTTTGAAACCTCCCCATAGTATTGAACCCCAGTATCCCATAGGACGTTAGAGAAAATAGGAAATGTAGCTACCTACTGGTAAATCCTATTCTTGTAGTCCATATGGGATACTGGGCGCCCACCTCGGTGTGGGTTTTCTGCTGCAAACTGTTATCGGGTAGATATCCTGTGTTTTGGCTTGTTGCCTTGTTACACGTTTTTCACATTTAGGTGATATCAAAGTTTTATTTTTGGTTGCGGTGTGTTAGTATGAATCTCACCACATTTACTTGTTCACTTAACCTCCTCACAAAGGGCCTTATTCTAGTTCACTCTTTTTGACAAAATTCTTCTTAGATGGACAAAACCATGTGCACTGTAGGTGAGGCAGGTGTTACTTGTGCAGAGAATTAGATTTGGGTGGGTTTTACTTCAAAGTGAAATCTATATTGCAGTGTAAAAATAAATCAGTCAGTATTTACCCTGCACAGAAACAAAATAACTCACCCAAATCTAATTCTCTTACACATTTTACATCTGCCCCCCTGCAGTGCACATGGTTTTGTCCATCTAAAAAGGATTTTGTCAGAGAGTGAACTAGAATAAGGCCCATAGTTCGCTCTCCTTCGGCACAGTTTTTCATTAACTGACTAGTGGAGGGGGAGATAGAGGGAGGAGCCAGTACACCCACACTGAAAGATCTTATGTGCCTGTCTCTCCCGTGGAGGATCTCTATCCCCATAGTATTGAACCCCAGTATCCCATATGGACTACGAGAAAAGGATTTACCGGTAGGTATCTAAAATCCTATTTTTTACTGTGAAAC
Organism: Crinia signifera; assembly: GCF_055691185.1. Taxonomy (NCBI): domain Eukaryota; kingdom Metazoa; phylum Chordata; class Amphibia; order Anura; family Myobatrachidae; genus Crinia; species Crinia signifera. The sequence goes on along the minus strand of NC_139217.1, from coordinate 230,541,717 downwards.
ACTTCTTCATTTTCAACTATATTCTCTGGTGGTTGAATAGCCTCCTTTTTGGATGTGCTTTTTTGTGTTTGTTTCATGTAAAATCTTTTTTTTTTTTTTTTTTTTGAATGGAAAAAAATAGGTGTTCTGCGTATAAATCATGTTATACATTAATAAATCTGGCACTAAAGAAGGATGCTTCTCTGATGTAGTCAAGCACTGGTTAATACTGTTTTCTAATAAAAAAAATTATTTTTAGTAAAGCACTCTTGTCATTCTCACATGAACAGGAGTAACTATAGAGATCAGTATTTCCAATGTGATATGTACTGTTCAGGTCATCATCGCATGCGAACTTAACTACATCTAAAATGTATCCAAACAACCCAAAAATTGGCCTTTCAGGATTGTTTTTACTGTACACATGTATGATCATACAAGTGATGCCAAGGTGTAGAATTGCACATGAAGAATATCCCAGTGCTTTATCTTGTCTAAAATGTTCTAAATCACGTTTGTATGCTGTCCATCGTTTAATATGAGAGAATATTATACGTGCGTATATGCATTTATTTTATTCAGTGTAATGGTTAGTTGTGATAGATAAAGATCAATAAAATTCTTGTGAATTCAGAAGCAAAGCATGTTTATTGGGCCTAGATAGACATGACAGCTGTGTTTTTTTATTGAATTTCCAGAATTTGACTGTTAACCATCTGGTGTATTGGCAGTGAATTCTGTTCTGGATAGATTGCACTTGCCTGACTATTGGTTTATTTAATTTTTTTTTATATGCAATTTTTTTGTGTATTTTTTCGTGTAATATATATATGTGTGTGTGTGTGTGTGTGTGTGTGTGTGTGTGTGTGTGTGTGTGTGTGTGTGTGTGTGTGTGTGTGTGTGTGTATTTTAGTTTTTTTCTATTTTATGCTATAGACCGATGTTCACAATCTACACAGAGCTATCATTAGTAAGGCCAGTATTCAATGCTCTCGATTCACCGTTTTTTTTCAGGCTGTTTTCACTTCTTGCAGTAAATCTTTTTCACTGAAAATGTGATTCACCCTATTCGATGTTCACTGTTCGCAGAGAGTGAACCGTGAATGCTGGCCAGTTCTCAGTTTCATTCTCGCTGCAATTTGCTGGTGTATTTCACTGGGATTCGCCGAGAGTGTATTCAATGCTAGGATGGCGAATTGCTTTCTCCCTGATTTTTGCCATGATTCACCGTTTTGCATTCGACATCTTTTTAAGGTGAACTGGAAAGTGATCTTTTAAAATAAAGGTTGTTTTGGGGGTTTTTTTGGTGTCAAAAAATCTGAATTTTTTTTTTTGTGAAGGGGGCATGCTATTTTTATTCATGTGCCAGCAGGGGGCCAGGAGCCGCTCATTAGATATTCCAGTATCATAAGATAGACCAGTGGAGCAGCTCCCTACCCCTGTCCCCTGCCAGCTATTCCGGGGCAGCTTCTGCTGCCTGTGTCCCCTAAAGCCCACCTTCTCCGCCACAAATTCTGGGGCAGGCAGGGAGGCTTACATCTCCCTGCCTGCCTCCGAGCCCCTGCTGCATTGAATAGGGTGACAGGGATGGCTGGCAGTGAATGCTGCAGGCCTTTAGAACCCTGCGAATGTGCAGCGAATCCTAAACAGGATTCGCTGCACATGGAGAATAAAAACATTGAATACTCCCCTAAGTGTATGCTGGTCTCATTGCTACTTTTTTTTTTTTTTTTTTTTTTTTTACTTTTCTTTATACTCAGTAAACGGGTAATAGGATGAGGTCTATTAGAAAATCTTAAGGTCCATACCTTTTGCCCAGTGTGTATGGATAACGATTCTGGGGAAAATTACTGGGCTGAAAAATGCTCAGTGCATAAACACTGAGCGTTTTTCGCCCATTTTTTTTTTTTTTTCGATTTCTCCCCCTCCCCACCTTCTACACTGGGCCAATGATGATGCGGGAACGCGCATCACTTCTCATAGATCATCGCTGCCCTGTACACACTTGGTGGCTTTCAAGCTGAAAGTCGCTCAAACGAGTAAACTGAGCAGCTTTTAGCTCAGTCGCCCAGTGTGTACAGGCCTTAAATCTGCATTACATTAAAGCACATTGGGAGAAATACACACTGGGCGATTTTTTTTGAGCTGAAAGTTGTTCAAAACACCAAGTTTGAGCGGCTGTCAGCTCAAAGCCACCCAGTGTGTACGGCCCAACGATGAGCGCTCCTGCATCAACGCCGGGAAAGCCTTTCATCTGCTTGTATTACCAGCAAATGAGCGGCTTTGTGGATGGCTTTGTAAAGCCGTCCCCCCACCTGCTGACAGTGCCGGGCAGGTGGAAAGCCGCTCAGTGTGAATGCACTGCAGCGATGACAGTAGTTGTTTTTCAATCACGACGCCTAGAGTATCAGAATTTTTTCAGGGCACCCCTAGGCCAAAAGTTTCTTAATTATAAATCAGAAAAAAATAACTTAAATTACGCCAATTGTGTTTATATGTCCTCCTTAGGTTTAATTAAGTGGTGAGGGACTAGCTTTGGGTTGTCCACATATTTTGTGAATGGCAGCCACCAGCCCGGGTTCTTCCTGTTACATTGAACATATATAATTTTAATTGGTCCTGGACCATAAACCTAGGGCACCCCTGCAGGTGTTTGGGAACCACTGCCATAACATGCTGGGCAAAATCACCCAGTGCGTATGGACCTTTTAATAATGCAAACAAAATACCATTCTGTTAATTGCTCTTAGCTATAATGCATTTGCCAATCAATGTACAGAAAGGAAGCATTTGGTCATTTACTTAACAACAAAGCTTATGTATATTTACTTATCAAAACAGGGTGTGAAAATGTTTTTTTTTTTTTATTTCGAAAAAAATCAAACTGATTTTTTGTTTAGAGTTTTTTTTTTTTTTTTTTTTTATAAAAATGATCAAGTAAACAGATAAACCAAGTAAAACAATAATCAAAGTTCTTTTAAAATACAGTAACTTTAATATTTTTTAAATGACTTCATATGGTCACCATAAATTATGGAATGGCTAATGGCATACATCACAGACTGCAAATGGAAAGAGACAACATTTACAATAGCTGCCAATTGCGTTGCCCGATTTATAAATCTGAATAAGCATACACAGGTTTAATAAACGCCATAAAAAGAAACAAGTTTTGCAGCTATGGCAGTACCCACGTGAGTTTTCCGTTTTGACTGCACCAAACCAAATGTGGAAGATTCTTTTAACAAAAACTAATGATACAATATAGCTGTTAGCAATTGCTCTTCTGATACCATATCTTCAGTACCAGGTACCGTTTCTTAACTAATGTGCATTTTTCTCCAACCTATTGGTGCTATGGTTGACACATCATCATGGTCAAATAAGAGGTCATTTAAACAGGGTTGCCTTTGCTTGGAACATGGCTAGTATTGGCAGAAAGGTATTAGAATGTAGATAATTTTCTTTAGAAAACGTAAGAATTTCTAACTTTTTTTCCGACCGTTAAATAACTGCCACAGCAACATGGGTCCAATAAGTGTGATTTAAATGATTATTTATTTTAAATCCTGCTGTTTATTCAGTATACCCTGATTCAAAATGCCCTTTTATGCATCATCCTAAAGCTCTACCTTGCTAAGCTGATACAATTCACTGTCACTAATGGGGCCTACACACTTAGCGATATACAGGCGTTTTCTGAGCGATCTTACTAGATTGTTTAGAAAATGCCTCTACATTGCTCTGAGTGTAGGGGCCATAGCGATGTGATGGAGGGTAATTTGAGCCTCAGCATTTTTCAGTAGTCAGACATCACAGGACCAACAGTTACACTGACCGTCGGAAAGAAGTTACAAATGTACAAGTTTATTGTGCTTACAGTCCTCATATTTATGCTGTAAAATACTGCTCCCCCCACTCCCATAAAGGAGGGGTTATTGCAAAAAAAACCTATTCATATACAACACACCCCTAAGGTGGGGTTAACAATTAAAACTTTGGTTCAACGTAGAGAAATGTAGTAAAAGTAGGAAAACGTGGTATCTTTTATGTCACACTAGGAGTGAACCTCTATAGATTGGGAGTAGTTTCTATATTACGCTAACTATCGCAGTTAACTCCCATAGAACGTGACAGATCGCTCAGCACACTTAAAACCTTGTTAATTTATTTTTATGAATTATTTCCATGCATTTTTTACCTCTACTTCAAGTATAAATTAGTGAGCATTACAATATTTTTCAAATGTTTTCTAAAGTTTTTTTTAAACTCCAATAACCTTTTTAAAATACGTTGCCATTTAAATTAATTCAAATAAAATGTAAAAGTCAGAACTTTCTGGACTCTACCTGTTTTTCATAAGTGTGTGGTGTTTTTTTTTTTTTCACCTTGAGTGAACCAATTTGGAAGAGACGAGTTTTGGAACCTATGGCTAAGTGTGTGTGTATGTGTTTTTTTTTTTTTTATGTTTTGTGGGAATCTTGCAAAATAATGAACAACTTTGATAAAAATTCAACCACCGTGATAAACCATAAATAAAATACAAAAATTCACTTCTAGTTATATTATAAGCCAAATCAACATTACTTTTCTAAAAGTGGATATTTTCACTTAAGTGTGATATGCAGCACTTTACAAGTAAGGTGTGTTACCATCTACTATAGTTTACTTATATCAGGTTTACCATGCAAGTTATTTTATATTTGGTTCCATTAAATGTAGAATATGTTTTGAAGCCTCGCTACATGTCAGGTGATGAATGTCCTTTTTAGTTACAGCTACAGAAGACCCAATATTTGCAGTTGGGACCGAGTCGGGGGCAGTACTATGGAGGGTCTCTGCCAAACGTCAATCAGATTGGGAACAGTGTTATTGATCTGCCTTTTCAGGTGAGTATCAGCACCTGCGTGTCTGTCTGTCCATAGAAAACTGGCTGAGCCTATTTATTTTTGATGCCTCTTAATGACTTTTTTTTATGGCACAGTCAAACCTTTGCCTTTTATTTGTAACTACTAAATTGGTACTTTCAAGGTAAACAATGGAAATATACATATTTATTTTCATACACATATATACAGTGGCTTGTAGAAGTGTTTAACCCTGTTAAGTCAACAATTATTTGTCCTCGGAATTAAAATTTAAATGCTGCTTGTACACACTGAACAACATTCTTAATGTTTTTGCCGAATCTGACAGTTCGTAATGACAATAATAGACTTGTCCTGTGTGCACGAGCTGTGTCGCTGAAGATGTGCTATCTTAGGCGACATCATTACCAAGATCCATGCTGAATTTATTTTCATCAATATCTGCTTCTTTACCTACCCCCGCATAAAGGCCAGTTGTACGCAGAGCTCTTTAGTATGGTTGAATGGTACACGTTCATTTACAGTGATACTTCTCTGTGGTTTCCCTCTGACCTAGAGATATTCGTGGGATGGGCTTGTCTAGGCAGTGTCTGGGTGGTTTTGTGGCAGCTTCATTCCACTGTTTCATCACTATTGATCCAACAATACTCACCTAAATTTATCTATACTTGAATTATTATTTTTTTTTTATAGTTTATCATTTAATCCATTAGTTTTTTTAGATTGCTCTAATTGCCCAGATTGCCCAGCTTTCCCCTCCTTCACTGTATGTCCCCCATTCACTGTATGTTCCCCACTCTGTAACCATTCACTCTGTCCCCCAGTCTGCCCCCCTTCTCTTAATGTCCATCAGTGCCTACATTCATTGTATGTCCCCAAGCCTGACCCTCCTTCACTGTATGACTCCCATTCACTGTATGACCTCCATTCACTGTATGTCCCCCACCCTGCCCCTGCTCCCCCTTCTTTGAATGACCATCGCTGCCTCCATTTACTATATGTCCCCCAGCCTGACCCTCCTTCACTGTATGTCCCCCACTCTGCCCCCTCTCTTCTCTGTAGGCTTCCCAGCCCCTTGTGTGAGCCAGAGGAAGGAGAGGCAAAGCAGGCACTGCAAGGACAGGAGATGCTTGGGCTCCCGCTGGTGCCCTCCTCTGCTCTGCATGTTACGGGAGAAAGCTTCCCCCTTGCTGCACCCCCTCCCCAAACACTGCTGTCATTGTGTTTGTTGAGTAGGGTGACTTATGACATGCCTGTATTAGAGCTATAATTCATCTAATCGACCTACAGGAAGTGATGTCACATTTACATCCCTATATATGCCTAGTAGGATATTTTATCAGTCTGCACACAGACATTGGAAGCATTCCATCTGGATTGTTATACCTGGTAGGTTGCTACCTAAATGACCTTTCATAATTCCATTATGAGGCTTTTTGTTTTAATTGTGGATTATTGTTAAAACTTACTATTGTCTTTATATACTTTGATACGGTTTCCTAATTTTTATAGTATGCCTTTGGCAGTGCATAATTAATTTAAAATATACAGCATAACGCTAAACATAAAATTGTGCCTTTCTAGCTAGAGATTAATTTGGTAAATTATTACCCTTTAGGTCTATTCCTATTGAACCTTGGCATCTAAGATTTTTTCTGGTTAGGGTATGTATTAACCCTTAGGTACACTCTAGGATACAGCTCTTGCACTCCTCCTTATACCGTGAATTTTGTGTGGGTTTCCCAGATAATTATCTCACTTCCAGCTGTTAAAGAAGTTCACTAAAAAAGCGACAACACTTCTTTATTAAGTATTTGCCCTGCAGTTGACATAGTGGGTATGTATCTATGGCTTAGCTCTATGATTTTATATGTTTGTATGTACAAATTACCTTGAGAAAGGTTATATATATATTTTTTATGATCATTCAGTATCGGCTCCCCTGATGAAGTCATTTGTGACAAATCGCGTTGGATCTTTTGCCATCTTGAAATATTTCAACAATGGAACCCATGCCTGATTTGTATATCTAATGTTTTAATACATTTTATATTAAACTGGTCATCTAGTGCGCTCTATGGCATATATTCAATGCCGTGGGCGAGCGGTGACTGCGAGCAGGACTTTTTGCTCGCAGTCACCGCTCACCCTGTCAGTATTCAACTGACCCCCCCCCCTCATACGCAAATTCCCCCTCGCTCTGTTTTTCTCTTTCAATGGTCCTGGTGACACAGCTCAACACTGGGATGTAGGAGGGTCCGAAGGAGCCAGGCACCTATCCTAAAGCTTTAGAGGGTAGGCTCCTCCCCTACTGCATCCCTGGACTCTTCAGTTCGTGTTAGGTGCCCACTGGAGTGGGTGCTATTCTAAAGGGCTGCAGGAGCAGCCGAAGAATTAGAGTAGTTAGGGGATTTTTATTATTTTATTAACTTTTACCCTAGCTAGGTAGGCACAGTGTGAGGATTCTCATAGTGAATCCTCACACTGCTTGCGCAGCAGGAGCTGACAGAAGCGCGTCCTGTCAGCTCACTGTGCACAGGGGAGACACTGTCTGGTCTCCCTGTGCAGCGCTTATAGCCTTTTCTAAAAGGCTGCCTGGGCTCCGGAGTACCCTGAAACCGGCTCCACGTTTAGGTGGGGATCATGGGGGACAGGCGCTCCGTGATGGCGGCGGCCATTTTATGCGGAGCTTACACGCTGAGCTCCTAGATGAGAGGACAGCAGCGTTGTGACAGGCATGTTCCAAGTGATCCCCATTTGAGGGGGAGACACTGGAACTAGGAAATCCTACCTAAGGAGCGGCTTGCTGGGGGTGGTTGGCGCCAAAAGGTCACGGACCCCGCAGCAGCAGGGACCTGTGGTCTCTTCCTTCACTCTGACTTTGGCGCCTTTCAGAACGCTTGCAGCGGAGCTGAGCTGGCTTACTGATCCTGGCAGAGTGACTTGGATTTCCTGGGCATCGCTTCCCCGCAGTTGAAACCAACAGACAGATAAGTGACTGGGTGCATTGCTCTGTATAAACGCTTGTACATTGTTTGCACTGTGTATACTGATAGATATACATTTATCACTTGCATCATGTCTGAGCATCAGGCTGTGGTTTTGGGGGAGGGAGCCCTTAGTGCACTGAGCGCGTGCAATGTTTGCACACAAAAGTTTGTCCCTGAGCAGATGGCCAAGGGGGGCTTATGTATTACTTGCGCTGATGTGAGACCCATGGGCAGTGATCCCCATAGGGCAGAGCAGATGGAACCTGCGTGGGCCAGGGCCCTAGGCAGGTCAGTAAACGCTTTGGTGCAGCTTTTGGACAGGCAGAGTGATGGGCTGGTAGAATCACAGAGACCTATGCCATCATCTCAGCAGTCGTCTGGCTCCTTGCCTCTTACCCAGGCAGATCCTGCACTGATCCAGGTGATGCAGGATACTGCAAAAGGGATTAACAGGTTCAGTGAAATGCTGGACAAAATGGATGATGTGGCAGGGACCCCTAGAAGGTCTTATGCTTTAACTACTGTGGTAGATGAAGAGGAAGGAGAGTATACTGACATCCCCTGGGATCAGGGTGATGATTTGGAAGAGAACTCTGCTGCCGGTATAGAGGATCTCATTGTAGCTGTGAAGCAGGCTTTAAAGCTGACTGTGGAGGATAAGACTCCTGTTAAAGGTGTTTTTAAGCGACAGCGGAAGGAGGCTGTTACTTTTCCTTCTGATGAGGGGTTACAGGAATTGTTAGAAGGGGCTTGGAAAACTCCTGATAAGAGGCTTCAGATGCCAAAACGATTCCTTAGTCTGTACCCCATGCCAGAGTCTCATGCGGAGCTCTGGGAAAAGGTCCCAGTTGTGGACGCTTCAGTGGCACGTTTGTCCAAGGCTACTGTATTACCAGTACAAGGCGGTGCAGCTTTTAAAGATTCTGTGGATAAAAAGCTGGAGGGAAACCTCAAAGCTATCTTTGAAGGGGTGGGGTTTACCTTACGACCCCTTATTGCTTCAGCCTGGGTTTCTAAGGCCATGATAGAGTGGGCTGGTGAATTATGCACCATGCTGCAGGCTGACCCTGGTGCATTACTGCTTGCAGAAAAGATTAAGGCAGCGGCAGAATATGCAGTTGAAGCAGAGGAGGAAGCTATTAAAATGGCAACCAGAGTGTCCACAGTCTCCATTAATGCCAGGAGAGTGCTTTGGCTTAAAGCCTGGGAAGCAGACAATGAGTCCAAGAAGGCTCTGGAAACATTAGCCTTCAAAGGAAAGGTACTCTTTGGTACCGAATTAGAGGAGATTATAAAACAGGCCACAGGCGGCAAAAGTACATTCCTGCCGGCCTCCTCAGCAAAGCAGACGTCCAGATTTTCTGCTTTTAAGCCGTCCTTTCGGCCCTCCCCTAGAGGTGGTGCGTCCTTTCGAGGACAGTCTTTCAGGGGAAGGTTTCAGTCCTCTAGAGGCAAGACACAAAAGTCAAAATTTGGCTCTTTTCACAAGAAGCCTGCCAATAAAGGAGAGGATAAACCCTCTGCATGACTGTCAGGGGCTTCGCCCGACAGTGACAAAAGTGGGCGGGCGTCTCACACTCTTCAGGGACGCTTGGGCTTCTCTAGGTCAGGATGCCTGGGTGTTAGACATTATAACACAGGGTTACAAAATCCCTTTCAGAGGGCCACCTCCGAAGAGGTTCATTCCCACATCCTTACCAAAGGAGGCACGGCTGCGTACAGCTCTTGTGAAAGCAGCGCACTCCCTTTTAGAAAAAGGGGTGGTTACACTAGTCCCCAAGACAGAGTGGAAGAAAGGCTTTTACTCCACGCTGTTCCTGGTGCCCAAACCAGACGGGTCTTTCAGACCAATACTAAATTTGAAGTCTCTAAATGTTCATTTATGGGTAGACCATTTCAAAATGGAGTCCCTACGGTCAGTACTCCTGAGTCTGGACCAGGGAGAATTTTTGGCGTCCATGGATGTCCAGGACGCATATCTGCACGTCCCTATACACCCGGAGCATCAGACCTTGTTGAGGTTTGCCATAGGAGACCTGCATTTACAATTCCGGGCGTTACCCTTTGGGCTAGCAACCGCGCCAAGGGTATTCACAAAGATAATGTCAGTGATGGCGGCGGTGCTGAGGCTCAGGGGAATCACAGTAATACCCTATTTGGACGATCTCCTGTTCAAAGCGGAGTCAGCAGCCATGCTGCAGAGTCACTTGGCAGAGGCCATCAGTTTTTTGCAGGCTCACGGCTGGATTTTAAATTTGCAAAAATCTCAGTTGGTACCGTCACAAAGACTCCAATTCTTGGGAGTTATACTGGACACCCATCTTCATCGGGTTTTCCTCCCGGAGATAAAGGCCAGGGATCTGGTCACTCTAGTCCAGGAGATTCTCAGGGCTCAGAGCATTTCAGTATGGAGGTGCCTCAAGCTCCTGGGGAAAATGGTGGCGTCATTCGAGACGCTTCAGTTTGCCAGGTTCCACTCTCGGAGGTTCCAATGGAACATTTTGTCAGCCTGGTCAGGAAACACTTTGACCATGAAATCCGAGATGATAGTGCTGTCTTCGGACACTCAGGAATCCTTGAAATGGTGGACAGAAGTAGATTCCCTTCAGTGGGGTCGGTCATTACAGACCTGGGACTGGTTGGTAGTAACTACCGACACCAGTCTCAGGGGCTGGGGGGCAGTAGTCCTGGATCTCAGGCTTCAGGGCCTGTGGACGGCAGAGGAATCAGCGTTACCAATCAACATCTTGGAGCTGAGAGCTGTCTGGAAAGTGATTTCCTTGGCGGGAGACAGGTTACAGAACCTCCCTTTGAGGATTCAGACCGACAATGCCACAGCTGTGGCGTATCTGAATCACCAGGGAGGTACACGCAGCAAATTGGCCATGTGGGAGGTGTCCAGAATCTTCCTATGGGCGGAACAGAATGTTCCAGCTGTATCGGCTATATTCATTCCAGGAATAGAGAACATAGAAGCCGACTTCCTGAGCAGGGAGGAGCTCAAGGAAGGGGAATGGAGCTTACACCCTCAGGTGTTTCACCAGATCACCTCGATGTGGGGAATCCCGGATGTGGACCTGATGGCATCCAGGGTCAACCGTCAAGTGCCCAGGTTCTATGCCAGAACGAGGGATCCACTGGCGGAGGCAGTGGATGCCATGACTATTCACTGGCAGGGAGATCTCCTTTATGCATTCCCACCAGTACCAATGTTACCGAGACTTCTGAAGAAAATACAGGGGCAGAAGGTTCCAGTGATCTTAGTGGCCCCAGATTGGCCAAGGAGGTCCTGGTACTCGAGGCTTCAGAGGTTGTCTGTGGACTCATGGCGACTACCTCTGAGACCAGACCTTTTAAGACAAGGCCCATTCAATCACCTGGATTCCGATCGATTGATTTTGACGGCTTGGCTATTGAAACCACCATTTTGAAAAGGAAAGGGTTTTCTGAGGCAGTAGTACAGACGATGATAAAAGCCAGAAAAGCTGTATCTTCGGCAAATTATTATAGAGTCTGGAAGACTTACATTCGATGGTGTGAGAGAAGAAAGACTCATACATCTCATTTTAAGCTATCAAGAATGATGGAATTTTTACAAGATGGTTTTTCATCGGGGCTAAGCCTTCAGTCACTGAAGGTGCAGTTTTCGGCCTTGTCCATCTATTTCCAGAAAAAGATAGCCATTTTGCCGGAAATTCAAACTTTTTTACAAGGAGTATCCAGGTTGAAACCTCCATACAAGCAACCAGTAGCACCTTGGGATCTATCACTGGTTTTGGAATGCCTTCAGAAGGCACCATTTGAACCTTTAAGGTCGGCTGACTTTAAGTTTCTCACGTGGAAGCTAGTGTTTTTGTTAGCAGTAGCATCTGCTAAAAGAGTTTCAGAGTTGGGAGCCTTGTCATGTAAATCTCCCTTCTTAATTTTTCATGATGACAGGGCTGTTTTGAGAACAGTGCCTCAGTTTTTACCGAAGGTGGTATCTACCTTCCATTTAAATCAGGAGATAGTTCTACCTGTGTTTCAACCCCCAGAGGGTTCTAAGAAAAGGGACAAGTTGAGAACTTTGGATGTTGTGCGTGCTTTACGCATATATGTGGACAGAATGAAGAGTGTCAGGAAAACTGACACATTGTTGGTATTGTATGACATACACAAAATTGGTTGGCCTGCATCTAAGCAGACTATTGCTAGGTGGTTGCGGTCTGTGATAGCCTTTGCATACACCAAAGTGGGTAGACCAGTACCGGCCAAAATAAATGCGCATACCACCAGGTCAGTTGCCACCTCTTGGGCGGTTCGACATGGGGCCACAGCTGAGCAGGTTTGCAGAGCTGCCACTTGGTCATCTGTTCACACATTTGCCAAATTCTATAGATTCCATGAGTTCGCGTCGGAGGACGCATCATTCGGGCGAGCAGTGCTGAGAGCTGCAGACCTGAGCGTACCCTCCCAAAGGACCGGCTCTGGAACGTCCCAGTGTTGAGCTGTGTCACCAGGACCATTGAAAGAGAAAAAGGGATTTTTGTAAGAACTTACCGTTCGAATCCCTTTCTCTGATATGGTCCTGGTGACACAGCGATCCCTCCCTTACGCTCAGTAAGTATGCCAGAAGTTTCATGATGTTCATGTTAAAATGGTTAAAAGTTAACAGTTTTCTGTTATAAAATGTGCATATAATATGTGCAGGCGTTTGTACTGAGTTAATGTATTCCAGTGGCTTTGAAAGATTGAACTGAAGAGTCCAGGGATGCAGTAGGGGAGGAGCCTACCCTCTAAAGCTTTAGGATAGGTGCCTGGCTCCTTCGGACCCTCCTACATCCCAGTGTTGAGCTGTGTCACCAGGACCATATCAGAGAAAGGGATTCGATCGGTAAGTTCTTACAAAAATCCCTTTTTTGAGTGAGGGAGAATTGGCGTATGTGCCTCCAAAAGCTGCGAGAATCGAGGCTAATTACAGCGAGTTTGCTGCACTAGCCTTGGCCCTCGCAGTTTAGGGGAATCCTCGCCGTTCTGTCTCGGCGAGGATTCCCCCGGAACGTTGCATAGTGCGAGCGGCCGGCGCGGGGGTTAAACTGGGAGGATCACTGGTTTTCTGTGATCCTCGCAGTTTAACCCCCTCGCCGGCCGCTCGCACCGGCATTGAATACATGCTATTATCTACATCTATCCATTTTTCCCTTTCCTCCCCTAGCAGGGAGGAATTCTAGAGTACAGCTCCTACTTTCAGCGCAAAAAATGGGTATTTTCTGTGAACACACACACACATATATTGTCTATATAATTGTCTGTGTGAAGGTCCAGCACTCTGCTCTCTGTTGACTTCTGCTCCTGTGCCCTCCGCAGTAAACACGATAGGTAGAGTGATAGGCAGCGGCATTCAGGAGGCTTTTGTTTCAAGTATCAAATATAGGTTTCTCTACCGTCCAATGGGATACTGGGCTTCACTACTATGGGGATTGAGACCTCCGCAGGAGAGACAGGCACATAAAAGAACTTTCAGTGTGGGTGCACTGGCTCCTCCCCTCAATCTCCCTCCACTAGTCAGTTTTGAAAAATGTGCCTCAGGAGAGGCAGTGCTTCTGGATGCTCCAGAGTTTTTTCCACATTTATTTTCAAGTTTGTTATTTTGGGGCGCTGTGGTGACCACACAGCTGTCCTGCTTCGTGGGTGTCAGGGGAAGGGTCAGTCCCCGACCTCTTCAGGTGCAGAGCTGACCCTGCTACAGGACAATCCAGTCCTGCGTGGGACTTGTCACCGCACAGCATTGCGCTGTAGCGAGCAAGTCCCCTAGCCGCCGCACACCCCTGACAGGTCTGAAGACATCGGTGGTGAGTACAGGCTGGGGGTCCCACAAGGGGTCCCCGCAGCCATTTCTGGTGCGGCAAGACGACGGCTAGTAATGGCGGCTCTCCAGCAGGGACCGCGTGAACACCGCGTCTGATAACTGGCATAGGGGTGCTGCCGCTGGACCACCAGGGACACCCCTCAGGGTATAATGTATGATATATATATTTTACACCTTTAATAATGTCAGTATAATTATATGTAAGCGCCAGCTCCGTGTAAGGGGGCGGGGCTTCTCTCAGAGCGGGACCAAGCTCTGCTGGGCGCGCGCTGTCACTTCCTGCTTCTTCACACGCTGCCAGACTCCATTACAGGGCTCCTCACTGGCGTGGTGGATCCGGGTACTTGCAGCACGGCAGAGACAGCAGGTTTTTATAGCGATTTAGCGCTGCTGCGCTATCTAGCTTAGTCAGACACTGTGTTGTTTATATCACTGTGTTTAGCGTTACCAGCTCACCCAGATCTGTGAGTTCAGGTTAAGGGTGCACTTGGCTCCCCAATTGCTCTGTTTTTTCCCCACTGTTTAGTTACAGACACAGCATAAAGCAAGCACATAGTCTGTTTTCACTCAGAGGAAACACATCCAGCAGTGTGTGCACGTGTGTGACTGCGTGGGGGTTGTGTTTGTTACTACAGACATTGTAGTACTATCTCATCATGGTGAAAAAGTTCACTTGTATGGTGTGTAGCACCAAGTTTGTGCCCAAGTCACAGTCCCAGGTTACTTGTGAGGCTTGTATGTCACCACAGCCCAGCAGTGCTGACACCCAGATCAGTGGGGTGCCCCCACAGCTTGCGGGGCAATCGCAGGCAGACGAGCAGGAGCCTGCGTGGGCCTCCAACATAAAGACCTTGTTGGATTCTGTGGCTTCACAGCTTTCCACTAACACTCAGCAAACGCAGAGGGTTCAGAGGGAATTGTCCATGTTAGCTGCCAGGGTGGATATTCTTCATACCCAAAATGTACCTCCTCCGCCCGCACAGCCTCAAAAGAGGCAGGCTACTGCTATGGATCCTGACACAGATGAGGACGATGAGGACATATTGGAGGAGGGTGAGGAGCAGGGTCTGCAGGAACCAGCTCCTGAGACGGCAGTGCATGGTCCCGAGCCCCTTATCAGGGCCATTAGGGATGTTTTAGATCTCCCAGTAGAGGCATCCACAGAAGGAGATCCTTTCTTCATGACTCAGAAGAAACAGCCAGTGTACTTCCCTGAGCAGGCAGAGTTAGAAACTGCTTTCAGGGCTGCATGGCAAAACCCTGATAAGAGGTTTACTCTTTCAAAAAGGTTCACAAATGCATATCCTTTTGAACCTTTGGGCAGAAAGAAATGGGAGGAGCCACCGGTAGTGGACTCCTCTGTTTCCCGCCTCTCTAAGAAGGTGTTGTTACCAGTCCCAGGGGTATCCACCCTTAAGGACGGGGCGGACAGAAGGCTGGAAGCTACCCTCAAGTCCATATATACGGCTAGTGGGGCATCCCAGCGTCCAGTTTTAGCCAGCTGCTGGATGGCCAAGGCTATTCATACCTGGTCAACCCAGATTCAGGAAGGGTTGTTGGGTGACATGACTGTGGCCCAGATAGGGGACAGCCTGCGTCACATTCAGGATACCGCAAAAATCCTGTGCGAGGCACAAAAGGAATTGGGCGCAATTAACGCGCGCAATTCAGCCATGGCGGTTTCAGCCAGACGGGCCTTGTGGCTGCGGCAGTGGTCTGCAGATGTAGACTCAAAGAAGAGTGTGGAGGGTATTCCCTTTACAGGAGAATGGCTGTTTGGCAGTGAATTAGACGGTTGGATTTCCAAGGCCACGGCAGGAAAATCTACCTTCCTTCCATCAGCCCCCACGGTTGCAAAGCGTACCTTCACAGGTGCTTCCCAGCAGTCCTTTCGTGGGAACAGGTTTCGCCCCAAGGCTAGGGGCGCCTCCAATGCCAGCAGGGGCACGAGAGGCAAGTTTAGGAAGCCTAACACCTCCAACACCCAGGACCGTCCAAATGCCGCGACTTCCTCTAAGCCTGCAGCATGACGGGGTTTTCCCGCCACGAGACTCTCTCGCGGTGGGAGCGCGATTGTTGCATTTCAGCCATGTGTGGGACGCCTCGGGTCTGGATACCTGGGCCAGAGGTCTCATTTCTCTAGGTTACAAGCTGGAATTCGACAAACCCCCTCCCAGACGATACTTCAGGTCGGCACTTCCAGCATCCCAGGAAGATCAGGTGCTCCTTCAGGGGGCAATTACCAGGCTGCTTCAGTCTCAGGTAATTGTACCGGTGCCAGACACGGAGCAGGGCCAGGGATATTATTCCAACTTATTCCTGGTACCGAAGCCAGACGGCTCAGTAAGACCCATCCTGAATCTAAAGTCACTGAACCCCTTCCTGCGCGTGTTCAAGTTCAGGATGGAGTCCTTGCGCTCTGTGATCGCCAGCCTAGAAAGAGGGGAGTTCCTGGCCTCTATAGACGTCAAAGACGCCTATCTACACATTCCTATCTGGCCCCCACACCAAATCTATCTCAGGTTTGCCTTGGGGAACGACCATTACCAATTCCGGGCGTTACCTTTCGGCCTGTCGACAGCCCCGCGGGTTTTCACAAAGGTAATGGCGGAAATGATGTCACTACTCAGGCTCCGAAGGGTGAATGTAGTGCCATACCTGGACGACCTGCTAATAAAAGCAGGGTCGGCGGAGGCTTTAAGCAGTGCTCTCAATCTGTCCATACAGGTTCTAAGAGACCACGGGTGGATCCTAAACATGCCCAAATCATCGCTGGTTCCAACCCAGAGGATGGTTTTCTTGGGCATGATCCTGGATACATCAGAACAAAAAGTCTTTCTGCCGATGGAAAAGGTCACTGCAATACAACAGCTGGTCAGGGAGGTCCTACAGTCACCTCTGGTACAGATCCATCTTTGCCTCCGGCTTCTAGGCAAGATGGTGGCTTCATTCGAAGCAATACAATTTGGCCGCTTCCATTCCAGGACTTTTCAATTGGATATTCTGACAAAATGGTCCGGCTCCCCCCTGCAGATGCGCAGAAGGATTGGCCTTGCAACAAGAACCAGGATCTCGCTACAGTGGTGGCTAGATTCATCCAATTTGTTGGCAGGCAGACGGTTCCAGATCCAGGACTGGATTCTGGTAACCACGGACGCCAGCCTGAGGGGCTGGGGAGCTGTGACACAGGGAGTCCGCCTACAGGGTCGATGGTCTCCACTGGAGTCAGGCCTTCATATCAACAAGCTGGAGTTGAGGGCGGTCTACTATGCCCTGTTACAGGCAGCTCCATTGTTACAGGGAAAGGCGATCCAGGTCCAGTCGGACAATGCCACCACTGTGGCCTATATAAATCGGCAGGGTGGTACCAAGAGCATGCCTTGCATGAGAGAAGCGTCAAAAATTCTGTCCTGGGCGGAACAGAATGTCCAGGCCCTGTCTGCCATTTTTATCCCGGGGGTCGACAATTGGGAGGCGGACTTCCTGAGTCGTCACGATCTTCACCCGGGAGAGTGGGGCCTTCACACTCAAGTGTTCAATGCCATAGTGGATCTGTGGGGGCTCCCTCAGATCGACCTGATGGCTTCACGATTGAACCACAAGGTAGCAATGTACTGTGCACGGACCAGAGACCCAGGGGCGATAGCGGTGGACGCTCTCACCTGGACCTGGGATTTCCAATTGGTGTACCTCTTCCCACCTCTCCCATTGTTGGCTCGGGTGCTAAAGCGGCTCCGGCATCAGGGGACGGAGGCCATACTGGTGGCACCAGACTGGCCAAGAAGGGCCTGGTACGGGGACATTCAGGCCATGCTAGTGGAAGACCCGTGGCGTCTGCCCCTAAGAGAAGACCTGCTCCTCCAGGGCCCGTTCGTCTTCCAGGACTTACAGCGGCTACGTTTAACGGCCTGGAGGTTGAGCGGCAGATCTTAGTCCACAAGGGTCTCCATCCCTCTGTCGTCACTACAATGATAAAAGCCAGGAAGCCGGTGACGGCTGCTCATTATCATGTAATATGGCGCAGATATATTGCCTGGTGTGAGAAGAATGACTTGCCTCCGGCCAGTTTTCGATTAAACAGTCTGCTACGTTTCCTTCAGGCTGGCCTGGATAAGGGACTTAGATTGGGTTCCTTAAAGGTCCAAATCTCCGCACTATCTGTGTTTTTTCAGAAAAAGATTGCGGCCTTGCTGGAAGTACAAACCTTCTTACAGGGGGTGCTGAGGATTCAGCCCCCCTTTGTGCCTCCCACTGCACCATGGGATTTGGAAGTAGTTCTTACTTTCTTAAAATCATCCCGGTTTGTTCCATTGGAAGAGTCTGAGCTGCGACACCTCACTTGGAAGACTGTTGTTTTGCTGGCTCTAGCTTCGGCCAGGAGGGTGTCCGAGCTCGGGGCCTTATCTTGTCGGAGCCCTTACCTTGTGTTCCACAACGATAGGGCGGAACTCAGGACTTGACCACAATTCCTTCCAAAGGTGGTGTCAGGGTTCCACCTAAACCAACCTATTGTGGTTCCTTCTAGCGCGACACACCCAGATATACCAGATACCTTGGATGTGGTCCTCACCCTTAAGGGGTATGTCAAGCGCACAGCTAGGATCCGTAAGACGGACAGCTTGTTTGTGCTTTATGATGCGCAGAAGAAGGGTTTACCTGCTTCAACGCGTACCATTGCCAGGTGGATAAGATGTACTATCCAGCAGGCTTATGCATCAGCTGGTTTGTCGCTTCCTTTTTCAGTAAAGGCTCATTCAACCAGGTCTGTAGGTACCTCTTGGGCGGCTGCTCGAGGGGTGTCGGCAATGCAGCTATGCAGGGCCGCAACTTGGTCAGGGCAACACACATTTGTGAAGTTCTACAAGTTTGACACCCTGGCCAGGGAGGATTCCCAGTTCTGGAATGCGGTTCTACAGCAGAATCCGCACGTTCCCACCCGTTCTGGTAGCTTTGGGACCTCCCCATAGTAGTGAAGCCCAGTATCCCATTGGACGGTAGAGAAAATAGGATTTTGGGTACCTACCGGTAAATCCTTTTCTCGTAGTCCATATGGGATACTGGGAGCCCGCCTCAGTGCGGCTTTTTCTGCTGTCAGACCTACTTTATTGTTAGGCTTATTGCCTTGTTTTCTATAGGATAAATATGACTATAGATTTGTTCTAGTTACAGGTGTCCTCTTAAGTTGTTAGGATTCACCTCTTTTATATGTTTTTTGTTCGTTTGGGTGTGCTGGATGAATCTCACCACAATACATTATCACATACTCCTCACATGCTCTCCTTCGGCACAGTTTTTGCATTAACTGACTAGTGGAGGGAGATTGAGGGGAGGAGCCAGTGCACCCACACTGAAAGTTCTTCTATGTGCCTGTCTCTCCTGCGGAGGTCTCAATCCCCATAGTAGTGAAGCCCAGTATCCCATATGGACTACGAGAAAAGGATTTACCGGTAGGTACCCAAAATCCTATTTTTTTAACAAAACAATGTAATCTCAGTGGTCTGATGTTTCGGGGATATAAATTTGCTGTTTTCGGGTTGAGAGAACTGTGCAAGTAGTAAGACTTACCTTATATCCCAGGAGAAAATGTTCCTTTCATTCTCTTCTGGGATATAAGGTAAGCCTTACTACTTGCACAATCATGAGGATTGACCGCACATTCTCAATGGTATTAAGGACTAGGACAAAAGAGACAAGTATAAGGTGCGCTGCTAACTGCTGCTGGTTGGTGTGGATTGTACACTGGGGTTTTTTTTGTCAGAGAAGAGGCTGGCAAAGAAAGAAAAAAATTATTTTTGTGCGCACTCCTTTATAAATGAATTTGATGAATGATTTAAGACATAGCTTTTATTAAAGACTTTTTTTTAAAAGTAGGTGGCACAGGTATTTAGATAATTGTATTAAAAATGTAGTGTGATCCTTAAACTGATTTTGTTAAGGAATATTCGTAGATTTATCACACATTAATTTATCATTTAAGCAATGTTTTATCAGAAGTACAGTTAGTTACCAGTGATCATAGGCAGTAAAATGATTCAGTTCCCCTGAGTGTATGTAATAATATGCTTCGTAACACCATATAACATACCTAAAATGGTTTTCTGGGGAAGAAAAGGGACACAGCCTCAAAATTGGATAAATAATAATCTTTAATAGAGACTCACTATCATACAGATATTGATTGATTAATAGGGCAGCTCCTACCCCCTGATCTTATATTGCCACACCTGGTCTTCCCCAGGGGTCTCCCACCGGAGTACTTCCAAGTTCGGGGAGGGTTTGGGCAATCCAGCGGGGTATGGTGGCAATATAACAGGGTTTTGCAGTTCAATCAATTGAATCTGTTTGGCTGTAGGTGGAGATGGCGCAGCAGTTTGATCCTTCTTGGTGGATCTCACAGCCTATTCAATTGAATCTAGTGGCTGCATGTTGGGGATGGCACGGCTTAGTGGCCCTTCTTATTGGGTGGGCATGGAGACAAAATTGGTACTGGATAGTTCCCCAATCTGTTGCAATAGGGTTTGGCAATCAGAGCAACAATTCAGTACTGTTGCAATATCATACTGTAATAAATTTAATTTCGCAAAAATGTTAATACTATAGCACCGTCCTGTGGAACAGAAAGGTTGGGGTTAATAATTTCTCTAACTGTGGCGGCAAGGTCTGCCTATCCCGATTATTGGGTAGCTGTTAACACAGTGGGATCCTCCTGCATTTGGTAGTGTTTCTCCTATACTTATAGTTGATTGCAATTATGTAGACATCCTCTACTCTGGCAATTTCCTGATTGATACAATGGCATGTATTCAATGCTCCTATGTCGCCGTAAATAACGGTGAGTGTGCATGTTTTTTGGAGAGTAGTGAACTTTTCTCTCCTATTTTGTGCTTTCCTGTATTCAGCTCTGTTGCTTCTCCAAAAATATTTTGCGAAGCTAACTCAGTTCACCCTGCACTTCTCCCCGGTGTTCGCAATGTCTGTTCAATGGGGATTTTAGTGTCTCTCTCAAAAAGTGTATTCAATGCACAAATTGCGAGTCCTGCTGGTTTCTTTTTTTAGAGATGTTCTCCATTCTTCCCTCGGCATCTTTTTTTGGTGAACTGTAAGGTTATCTTTGTTAAAGTTGTTATTTTTTTTGTTTTTTATGGCTTATAAATGAAAAAAAATGTACTCTAATGTATTTATTGCAAGTGCCATAATGCTGTACTTCTATATTAATTTATTTGGAATTTAATAAGTTATTTTAATGGTAACCAATAAGAAATCATTTTGGAATGCTCCTAGTAATTTCCCATGCTTCCTCTCTTCTTCCTCACCTAACCCCCAAACAGGCTTTTAAACACGCTAACAATTATAAAATAAATTAAATAAAAACACAGGGCAAAGAAACAATGCTAAAAGCACAACACAAGGATAAAGGCCAAACAGAACAAAATACACCCGTCTGCACAAACCCAATTAAAATAGTCACACAACCAGTTGTTGTAAAATAAATACTGAACAAAACATTAACCTTTCTAAACCTTTGTAAAAAAAAATACAAAGTCCACAAAGGCGAGGAACACGCTGCTGAGATGAACACCCTGCTCAGGAATATCCCAGTCTGACCAGCTCACGTGGAGAGCAGGAGAAAACAGATGTCTCCAGTTACAGCACTCCCATTTGAACTTGCATAATTATGCTAAGTTCGCAAAAGGGGCCGGCGAGCTGGCCACAAGTTGAATACTGAGGAAGTCAGAAATGAGGAGAAGATAAAGTGCCGAGCACTTCAGCGAGATCACAGGGACACAGAACAGTGAGCGGTGAGCCAGACTCTCAAAAAACATTGAATACTCCTCAGTAAGTACCAGTTGCACACAATGTTACTGCTGGTTAACACAAGCTCCTATTGCAATGAGGATATCTAGAATGTATTCACTGATGACATGTATAACATCTAAACATTGTATCCAGAGTAGCATGCTATAGACATAAAAAGATAGAAAAAAAGAACCAGGAGACTGGAGAAGAAACACACAATGGTGGAGCACTTCCCAGCTGCAAGATGCAGTGAGGGAGTGCTTATCTACCTTCTGTCGCTGCCTGTGTTATTTATTCTTATTTATTTACAGTTTCTTATATAGCGCAGCAGATTCCGTTGCGCTTTACAATAGAGTTAGCGGCTTATGGGGAGGATCAGGGTGATAGTCGCGTTCAGTGTTAGAGCCAGACTTGCTTTGCCACAGATGCAGGGAGCGGCGTGTCGGACCCACCGGATGCCGTGTGCAGAGGCCGGTTTGGCGGATGGGGTGTGCGGGGGGCAGGAGGCCGGACCCGCTCGCTGCCGTCACCGGAGCCGAGCTTGTTGATAAGCATGTGGAGAGCGGCTTGTGGGACCCGCTAGCTGCTGTTGCGTTTGATGCCAGAGGAGTGAGGCTGGACTGGAACTGGGACATGTGTTTCACCTATGAGGCTTCTTCTGCAGTGCCATTTTGGATGCCCTGACTTTATTCTCTCTCGTTTTGGATTGACGGCTGGTTTAACCAATCAATGCTTGTGGAGCTGTTTCTTATCTCATTAGTGGCGCGTAGCTAACTAATTAACTTCTAGATAGGTTTGTGAGTTGTATTTAATGGTCCTGGAGGCTGATGTAGTCTTTTTTTAATTTTTTTATTAATACCGATACCGCACTGTTATTAAATGCTGGTTTTATCACTGGACAAAAAAAATAAACATTTTTCTTTGGGACATTGAGGATAGTATATACGCATTGCGTATGCATCTACACACCTGTAATGATTTATTGGAGGTTGTATATCTAGGCATTCATGGGTTCTTATTTGATCTGGATGGCAGTCATGCCTGATATTCCTTCTAGGGTTAGCAAGATGTCATGAAGTTAGGGTCCCATATTGGATATTATATGTACACTTGGAATCGGCTGGCAGTTTTTCACTTGAGAGCCAAGATGTAATACTGTTGAGGATTTTAAAGAGTATTGAACTAATGTTTGGAGCTATTAGGTGAAATTAACTGGAATACTGCTTATGGGCGCTACAATTACTTCGCAGTATAATGCTTGGTTAAAGTATCCATTGGTAGAGTGTGAATTCATTAGAGAAGGAGACTGTCCTGACTGTAAATTGGTCGGGAACTGTAACATATTCTGGATTAGGTTCTAAAGAAACAGTGAGAGTGATCGTGTAAAAGTGACGCATACATAATAATATTTAAAACGTGAGCAGGTGTGATTGCAGTGAAGAGGATCCTAAGAACACGTATCTGGGGGCAATAGTAGGGAGCAACTGTAGTATGAATATAGATCTCCTGTGTAATGATGTGCTCAGTGTGCCGCTGTAGTAGCTGGTGAATGAGGGAAAAGGTGGTGAAGGAGGTGCTGCACTGGGCAAGTTATACATGGAGCTGTTACGGCTCACTTGTGCATGAGTGTACATTGCGGATTAATTGATATTAGATTAGGTGTGTATAAGTGGTTGGTGAAGTTACCAGTCAGATAATTAGTGATAATTTAAAGATGCTAGAATTATAGATTAGGGTTTAGAATTCTGAGAAAGTGTGTCGATTACATGATGATTTTATTTTAGGAAGGCTCCATATTTGATATCCTCATTCAGGCCATTGGGGGCCAGGGATCCCAAGCGGAAAATCCATTTGCTTTCTTTTTGAAGGAGTGTTTGGTTCAAGTCCCCTCCCCTTAGACCTAAGTGGATTTGTTCCAGACCACATATCTGGAAACCTGCAGGTTTTCCTGCATGTGCTTTTAATTAATATCTGGCTACTATGGTTAGTTTTTTTTATTTTTGTGACATCAGAGGGGGCATTGCGGATGTTGCCAAGGTGTTCGAGGGCTCGTTGTTTAAGCATCCTTGTGGTCAGACCCACGTATTTCATATTGCACTGACAGGTTATGCAGTGGATAACATTCTTACTCCTGCAGTTAAAGAAGTCCTTAACTGTAATGGTGTTGTCATATTTGTCTTTTATTGTGGTGATCTTATTGATGTATGAACAGATTTTGCAACCTCCACAGGGATGAGTGCCTTTAGGGAGCGAGGATTTGGATGTTGTGTTGGAAAAGTGGCTATGTACCAGTTGATCCTTTAGGCTTGGGGCACGTCTCCAACTCATGTCTACTTGGGGTTTCACCTTTACGGCTAGGTCACTGTCACTGAGAATAATGGGCCAATGGTTTTGTACGATGTTCTTAATTTCTCTCCACTCTGAGCAGTAATTGCCAACAAATCTAATGGTATTATCTGTTGGCTTCCTTTGTCTCGGAATAACATTTTGGATCGATCTGTGGTGATTACCATTCTTTCTGCTTTTTTAATTGACCTGTTAGAGTTGCCATCTTTGCTTCAGTCTTATGGTGAGATCTTTACAATTTGGATTTGAAAACTTCGTCATTTGAACAGTTCCTTCGAAGTCTTAAAAATTCTCCTTTTGGAATATTTGTTACAGTAGGAGGAAAATGAGCACTTGTTTGGTGGAGGAGACAGTGGCAGTTGATTTTCGGAACAGTTCGGTTTCTATCATGTTCTGGGTCCCTCTATAGATTTTGAGATCTAGGAATGATATATTGGAGTGGTCAAAGGTATAAGTCAACTTGAGATTTAGTGTATTTGTATTCAAATGATTGACAAATTCTTTGAGTTGTTGTTCATCGCCCCGCCATATCATGAAAATATCGTCTATGTAACGCATCCATGTTGTGATGCAGTTATCACAGACCTGGTTAGCTTCATTGAATACCACCTCCCGCTCCCACCATCCAAGGAAGAGGTTGGCATACGTGGGGGCACATGCTGCCCTCATTGCCGTCCCCCTCCCCTGGATGTAGTAGCGGTTGTTGAAAGTGAAATAATTCTTGTGGAGGACGAAGTTTAATAAGTCCAATAGGAACAGTTGCATTTCAAGGAAATCTTTCACTGCCTTGATGCCTAGATCATGTCTAATGCAGGTGTATAGGGCTTCTACATCCATACTGACAAGTATTTCATTCTCTTCCAGGTAGACATCGTGTAATTTTCTTGGTGTCCACTTGGTAATATACAAAGTAGAAAAGGGTGGTACAACCAGCGCTGGCTAATAGTGTGTACATACGGTGATATTACCTTGCTATTCGAGTTAAGATTCTAGTGCTATACAATCTTTGCTATCTTTGTACTTGTTACATACAATCCATACAATCTGCCTTAGATTTGCACTATATAGTCATTGCTGCCCTGTCTATCTGGGTTTCAATTAAAGATAAAAAACACTTGGAAGGAAGGCTTCTTCAATAAAATAACAAATATTAATACTTGTTTCCTAGAACGGCGCCCATATTTTCTACGTACGCAAACGTAGGGAAATCGCATCGCATGGGCCATTTTAGTGCCGTGTGTGGCCGGAGGCCCCGGCACACGTGGGGAATGGTGGCCGTGGAGCTGACAGGGTTAACCCCTTCAGTCCCGGCCGCCACAAAGGGCGCTTAGCGCCAAAATTCAAACTGCACTGTGTTTAGCGGCACTAGCCGCCTGTTGTGTAAAACATAGCACTACCTGTTATATTGTGGTCTCCGCAGCGCCATTCCTCCTGCAATGGCAGCGGCAGCCCTGGGAAGTCGGGACGGTGCTGGCTGGCCACTTGACACTCTGCTGCTACAGCTATAGGGAGCTGCGGCAGGTCAGGGGGTGGGAAGCCGGCAGGGGGACAGCCAGGAGCGCATGCCGGGAGCTGGGCTCCGTGCGGTGCCGGAGCGAGGTGCACTTAACCCCTGGCGCACCGGAGGCGGGAGGCAGTGCTGTGTTACCTCCGGGCACCGGGTGGAAGACGGGGAGCCGGCCACAGCGAAGTGCAGCCATTTAACCCCTGGCGCGCCGGGGGCAGGGAGTGGTGACCGCCAGGGGTGGAAGAGGGGGCCACCAGGGTGTGGGCGCCACAGCCCAGGTCAGAGGCTGCGGCGGGTGGCATAAATGTTTAACCCCCAGTGCGCTGGGGCTAGGGAGAAGTGGCTGTGCCGCCGAAGCCAAGGCGCTGGGGGAGAGACTATGCACGCTGCCAGCAGGCTGGGAGCCTAGGGTAGCCAGCTCCCAGCCGCAGGGTTAAGGGAGCCCAGCACTGAGTGCTGGACACAGTGTAAAAACAAGTATATTGTAAATGATATGTGCAGTGTATGTGTTAGAAATGTAAAATGCACTTACTGTATGTGTGTCCCCAGGGTCCTGTGTGAGCTGCTGGATCCCATTCCCAAACTTTAACCCAAAAACTGAATACTTTCCCAGGCAGCCTCCAGGTTTGGAGCTGCTGGGATGGTAGCAGGGGACCTCAGCTTTCCAACAAGCTGAGTGGTTCCTTGGAGCTCCATGGCGCTCTCCGTCAGCGGGCAGGGGATCAGGGCTGCCCATCTCTGGAGCTCACATCTGGGCCAGAGCTGTTCAGCTGTTCCCCTGACCAAATCCTGGAAGTACGTTTTGGAGGGAAACATCCCCCCTAGCCAGACAGCCCAGCACCTGGGAGGTACCTGGCCCACCAGGTGGGCTGTAGCTCAGAGGAGTAACCACTCCCCTCTGTTCATAGGGGTCAATTCTGACTGTGCATGTGCCTAGTGCATGCACGTCTCATGCACTTAAGTAGATTGGTTAAAGACCACAGGGTGGTCTTACCCCCTGTGGTACTGTGTTTTGGAGTAGCATAAAAGAAGGGCTTAGACCTGAGTTATTTGTACATCTCTACCTGATCTGTATGCTGTACCTCTGAAAGGAGAAGAGATCTTTTCAAATCTATTGGCAATAAACCATATTTTGCCCAAGACGACTGCTTCATCTTGCGACCAACAGAATTATTGCAATAGTTCCGTTCTTCGGCTGTTCTGGGCATAGCATCCAGCGTCTGAGTTCCGCTCTGCCTGCTACCGAAGCAGAGGTCTGGTCCCCAGTGGGGGGCCAATCGACACCAGCAGCGTGTCGACGTAGGTAGTACTCGGGTGCCAGCGTTTGGGCCTGAGTCAGTATCCGTGGTTCCAGACGCCACGTAGGAGGAGTCCGGTGGAGGCAGCAATAACTCCGCCCACTGCGTGGTGGGCAGAGTCAGTAATAGGCGGTTACTGACAGTAACAGGGAATCCCCTATTGGCCAGGTCCCGTGAGACCAGGAACCGCTATCTGTGGACACGAAGGGCGTAGCCAGAGCTTAAGGGCAGGTGTCCGGTTACACCGTGCGATGCAATTTTTTTATGTTATTTATTCACTGCTCTGTGTGCCCAAGGGCATCGCATCGCACCTCCCGCAAAATCACATGCGATCGCATGCGATTTTATAGGGTGTGTGATGCGATTACATTAGCTATACAATGACATCATTGTATGACAAACAATTATGTTTTACTCGCCCCCCCCCCCCCACTATCCACGCCACCCTGAAGCGTGGCAAGCGGCGGATCGCGTCCTCCGACGTTTTCCTACCCCCACTATGCATGTCGGCGTGGAGTTGTGTGGGGGTCCTGAGGACCAAGGTTGAGAAACACTGCTTTAGATAGAGATTATAAATGTATGCATATACATATACTTGAACAAATGGTCCAGCGCTTCCAGGTGTAGATGTTGGCTACCTACGTGTTCCATGTAATATCCCCAAGGAAAGGCCAACATGGCACTGCAGGATATGCAATAATGGCAAAGCTTACTTCCATCCTTCAGCACACAACTGCCTCATCGCTCAGAAGAAAATAACATAACAAAAAAAAACGCCTTACCTTATACCAGGGGTAGTCCACTCCAGTCCTCAAGAGCTACCAACAGTTAACATTTTCCAGGTTTCCTTACAGAATCACAAGTGAAGGATTTAGCTCCACCTGTGGATCTTTTAAATTGTACCAGTGCGCAATAAGTGCACCTGCTGGGTGGGCTGCAAAACGTGAACTGTTGGTAGCTCTCGAGAACTGGAGTTGGCTACCCCCTGCCTTATACTCTTAGCCAGTTGTGCATGGTCCATGGTGCGCTGGGATTACTTTGCTGCCTCTGTTTTCTGGTGGTTCTTCTGCCAATGCTTCCCCTTTTGCCAGCCACACACAATGGAGTGCAGAAACTATGGCACTACACATGTCTGCCATCAAGGCGCACCTTGGACTGCATGCACAACTGAGTGAGGGTCTATATATCTTTCAATTGTCAGAGATAAGTGGTTGGGTGACTTACATATCTAGAAGAGCTATTTGTCCCATGGTTCACCAGCAGCTTGTTAACACATGGAGCATTTACAAGAATCTACATTAGTTCCTCCAATAGATCATGGGGGAGAGAGCATTATTATATTGTCATTTTTTGTTATGTTTTATTTGTTCTGATGTTTGCAAGCGATATATGTGCAACTAAATACTTGATATGTCATCTGTATGTGATATATAACAGCAGACATGAGACAAATTGCATTAAGAAGTCAAAGTAAGAATTTTTATTTTGTAAATCAAAATGTTATTGATGTACCGAAACTTGTATGGAAATTCTGTATTCTCTAATGTACAAACTACATCCATGTTCACATATGTATCATATATTGACTGTGCTGTATAAAAAGATTAAAAAATAAAATAAAATCTACATTAGTCTATTATCGCAAGTAAACTGTGGGGTTATTGATGAAGGTAGCAGTTTTACTAGATGTGAGGTAATCAATACAATTGGTATTTATTGCGGACCACTATTTTACTGCACAATGGCTAATTCTGAATTTATCCTCAAAGGATTATGCACATATTGGTTTTTGTATTATTCATATATCAGATTTTATAATTTGAGCAGTTTTAGATCAGTATATATGTTTTACCAATATTTTTATGTGTATACATTGTGTTTATGGATGGTGGCTGCCTATTGATATTAATTGAATACATTCAAATTGTATATAATTATTTCTAAAAAAAATGATACTAGGTGTTTTGTTTCAGACATGGATGCACCTGAGTATGCTGTACCATTCACATGTTTTCTTTTTTTACCACTAGTATCAAAGCACTTGTAAATAGCACAATTCCCTTGGTTTGATAGGTGTGTGAACACCGACTTGCCTAAGTGTCTGCTGCTCTTCTAAGGGGAAGGCAGGGCTCGTTGTAACAAAAATACAGATTTTCAAAAATCTTTTATCACAACCAAACAGAAAAATGGGTACTTGTGTAGTTTCATGGTGCCAGCTTATGCTATGTTTGAAGCTACGCTAATAGCGTAACCCAACGGCTGCCAGCGGCAGCCTAAGCTACGTTATAAGCGCAGCCCAACGTGTGCCTTACTTGTGTATTTTCACGGCGGCATCGTAAACTACGTTATCAGCGTAGCTTGGCGCCGTGAAACTACACAAGTAACTACCGTACTCTTGCCAGGAACTTCATCTCTGTCCCCGGCAAGCCTAGTCAGCGCCTCTGACACCTCCGGCGCCAGCATGATCCCCTCTCTTTGGCGGAGAGGTGATCATGCTAGCGCCGGAGGAGAGGCATGCCATCTGTTTGAGACGCTCCTGCATCTGCCAGTGTACCATGTGTCATACTACCAAATGGCTCCTTTTCAAACCCCCACTTTCTACGGCATCCTGAAGCGTAATGAGCCCCGCAAGGTTACGCGTCCTCCCGACCTTTTCATACCCCCACTATCCACGTCGGCGTGGAGTTGATTTTATATAGTGTGGCGAGCGCAGTAATACGCTTCCCCTCACGGGGCTTGCTGCGCTCGCCACACTTTGGGCTCGGTGGCTTGCTGCGCTCGCCACACTATATAAAGTCAACTACACTCCAACGCGGATAGTGGGGGTATGTAAAGGTCGGGAGGACGCGTAACGCATGCGCTCGCCACGCTTCAGGATGCCGTGGATAGTGGGGGTTTGAAAAGGAGCCATTTGGTAGTATGACACATGGAAAACTGGTACTGAACGCGCCTCTCCGCCAGCGCCAGCATTAT
Organism: Crinia signifera; assembly: GCF_055691185.1. NCBI lineage: Eukaryota > Metazoa > Chordata > Amphibia > Anura > Myobatrachidae > Crinia > Crinia signifera. The sequence continues at coordinate 230,512,111 of NC_139217.1, read as the reverse complement.
CACCTCTCCACTAAAGAGAGGGGATCATGCTGGCGCCTGAGGTGTCAGAGGCGCTGACTAGGCATGCCGGGGACAGAGATGCAGTTCCCGGCAAGAATATGGTAGTTACTTGTGTAGTTTCATGCCACCAAGCTACGCTGATAGCGTAGCTTATGCTGCTGCCATGAAAATACACAAGTAAGGCAGCCGTTGGGCTACGCTACTTCTGACTGACTACGCTAACTATGCTGGGCGTGGGAACACTACACTGATTCTGACTGTATGCTACGCTGACGCCGTGAAACTACTCAAGTACCGAAAAATGTACACACAAAATATTCGGAGGGTTTTTTTCTTGAGGGAGGGGAAGGACCTTACTGACAGCGCAGTATGTATCTCCCAAACAAAACATTTGTTCTATTTATATTGCGTGTAAGTTACATCCAATTATTAACAATAAAAACATGTTTTTCGGCTCCAGTAATTGTAACAATATGCCCGCTGTGGGGGCAAGTTGTTACTGATAAAATAATCAATACAAAATCTTAATATAAAAAGTGTTCATTAGAAATTTTTGCCCGATCGATTTATTGAATAAGTGTGCATGTGTACGGATCGTAGCACTCATGTTCGAGGCCATCCTGCAATAACATTTATTGTCTTTTTTTTTTTTAAATGGCTGGCCATTCGCTAATTGATTGACCGGAAACGGGTGTTTGTGGGTGTCAGTCGGACATTTTTTGGGAGTGGCAGGGAAAATTCAGGCATGCACAAGTGTTTTATGGGAGGCTGTGTAATGTCGACTCCAACCAATTTCTCTTTTGGATTTATAGAGCTGGTTTTCTTTAATAAAAATTCCATCAATAACATAATTTGTTGGTAGGTAGGTAGTTTCAGGTATTGTACCTCTGTTTTTTGTTTTTTTTTCTATCATGTTTAACCATGCCGCACCTATACAAAAAATAAAAAGCCTTAACTGGAAAAGGAAAACATTAAAAATGGTAGCACCATGCCTCTCAACTGTCCAGCTTTCCCATTTGTGGGTAGCAGTTTTCTGTGGCAGGGGCAGTTGGGAGACCCCTTTCACTCGCAAACAGCAGGTATCCCAGCAGACAGAGGTACTGGGGCTGTAGTGTGGCATGGAGGCTTTGATATATATATATATATATATATATATATATATATATATATATATATATATATATATATATATATATATATATATATATATATATATCAAAGTATCCACCACTGCTCCATGCTGGTTTGCATGCAGCGCACCTATGGCTTTGATGTTCTTTATTATACTCACCTGAAACGCTCCTTGATAAAGGTCCATTGTTTACGGACCGAAACGTCGGAGTATGGTGATGTTATCCCTTTGACCTACTGGCTTATTTGAATAATAAACAACATTTGATTTTGATCAAAAACATGACTGTTTTTGGATAAAGTGGCGAGTGCCTGTGTCTCTGTCTTAGAGAAACCACTTTCTATAAATTGGAGTTCGGAGTACACTCTGCACCCCTTCACAGGACACCCCACTGTTGACCTTTGTCTTCCCCAGTGAGAGTGCGGTCTACATCTACAACATTTATTTATATATATATATATATATATATATATATATATATATATATATATATATATATATATATATATATATTCATTCCTCTGGATTATCTATCAGCGGTTCTCAAACTGTGGTTCCCGACCTTCTTATCATGGGGTCATGACTTCATGTTGCTTTCAACATGAAGGAGTCTGAAAAAAAATCTGTTTAATTGTCTGTTATTTTAGACTCCTCCCATCATTTAGTGCCTCCACAATGCTGCCATGCTGTCTTCTGACAACACATGTGATATGATGGCCTTCCGCAGTACCTTGCTGGGGTCCTGTAATTATTTTTATTGTCTGATGGACAGCGAAATAGTTTGAGGACCCCTGATCTACTAACATGGGGTTTTTCAAATCTTATTGTAAGGGCTCCTGGTGTGGTAGGAGAAAACGTGTTTTGAATATCTTAAAAATTCCAAATGTATTTGCTTTAACAAGCTGGTGTATCTAATAAAGTAGCCACTGAGTGTATCTATAACTTATTACTATGTGTCAAATTAATGCTTTTTATTCTTACAGACTCCCTTTCAGTCTTCTGGATTAGATACAAGTAGAACAACTCGGCATCATGGTCTTGTTGACAGAGTATATCGAGATCGAAATCGCCTTGGATCCCCACATAGGAGGCCTTTGTCAGTAGACAAACATGGACGGCAAATATCCTTACTAAAAATGTTACTGAAATGTTTAAAAAGCATTTAGAGCACATGCCACACATTTTCATGTTTTTTCACATACTTTTTTTTGCAGGTATGCTGGTTTTACGTTACACGTTAATTCCACTATTTTCTTTTTAAAAAAAGTAATAAGCCCCACAACCCAAGCACATGTTCCCTATTTGGTCTTCAGATTGTTTCTATACTTTCACAGCATAACTGACATCTTACATCAAAGGTTTCACTTTGTAAGGAATGTATTTCTTCACTTCATTATTGCTAATCACTTTTTGTACGTTGATGGATAGCGACACCCTATTTTTTTTGTACTCTACCTCCGTTGCTAATCAATACAAAATTAATGGGGTTTTCCCTCGTGCCCCTTTCTTTTGTCCTGGGAAGACCTGATTTTGTAAAGCTTACGACAGTGGAGTATAATGTTCAGTCATTTGCTTCCTGACCTCTTTGTTGTGCAGTGATGTTACTTCAGTCTCCAGGCATGATCACACTTGTAATTGTTGACTTGTAATATTATAGGGTTCCTTGGGCTAGGTCAATGACATTGTGGTTGAAGAGGCATCACACGTCGGATGTCATAAGCTCTTGACATCTGGTTCTTGTTTGCTGAAAAGTAAACCTAATTTAAATGATATATGCTAAATATTTCTAAGGTATATTATTTAGCAGATTAATTTTTTCATGGTTTAGATCAGTGTTTTTCAACCAGTGTGACGTGGCACACTAGTGTGCCCTGTGCTGTTCTCAAGTGTGCCCCCAGATCTAGAGATGCCCAAACCAGTTTACAGCCACCACCAGTTCAACTATTACTGGTCTCTTCTTTTCATGTAAAGGGCCAATGTATTTTATTTTTGTTACCTGTGGGGACCAGTGTGATGTTTTTTTATATGGTGGCCAATAGGTTTGTTTTTTTCCTGTGAGGGCCAATGTGTTTTGCCCTGTGGGGATCTATTGGTGTGCCTTGGCAATTTTAAAATCTTATTTAGTGTGCCACAAGGTAAAAAGGTTGAAAATGACTGGTTTAGATGCTAATAAAATTATTAATATCAATGTGTTTTATGTACACTCTTTGCTGTCTACCTGCATATGTAGTTTAATTTTAGATTAACTTTTTATGAAGCTGTTAAGGTATAAATGAACAAAATATTTGAGAATTCAACTTGCATAAAAAAAAAAAGAAACACTACAGTGGGAGACCATGTGTATTTATATGCATTAAAGTTAGAATGCAAGGGGGAGCTTATGTTATAAAGTAGGATTATATCTCTTAGTAGTGACTGGCTACCACCAACTTTTCCAAACCCAAGAAAGCACTTGTCATTAATTCATTTTAATCACACAGTAAGGATTGCGGCATAGCTGCCATACAATAGTCTATAAGTCTATAGACTATAACATTTTAGGGTTTCTGGTATGATTTGGTGAACACTGTCCAATGGATAGAAATATAGTAAGAGGAGTGCCCAAAAAATGCTCCTTTTTAGAATATGTTAGACACCTTGTGTAAACATGGTCTATAATTTTGGGGTATGGGGAATTTCTTGTGTGCTCCTAGAGGGGCTGCTCACAGGTGTGCCTGGGAAGTCTAACCTTTAAGACTAAGTAAAGGAATGTAGAAGAAGGAAAAGGTGGTACACTCCGTTGGGTGCTCCCCCGTGTGGACACCCAGTGAAATAAAGAGAAATTATAATACTTCCTTTTTTATAGGGGTGATCTGTTGTGGCGTTCTTTATTTTTCGATTTTTCAATTCCCAAATCCTCAAAGTTTTGATTCATAAGATATGTGGGTAAAAGAGGTGAAACCCAGCAATGGGTGTGTCTGCCTGATATCCTCACACAAAAATAAAGATGTCAGGCTTGAGGTGCGTACCTCACTTACACAATTTAAAGTGAGATCAAACACGTAATGGTATCTTTAAAAGAAATGATGTAGGTGGCGTACCCGTACTCACGGTATTGTGTGCCGCTGCAATCGTGTAAAGGTATCTTTAAAAACTGCTTGCTTAAAAACTTCTTTATTCACACTGATGCAAGTTACAATAAAAATAAGAAGTATAGGTGCAATAGGCAGTGTCATGTGATGGCCGTTGAAACCTAAAGTCGGACCCAATCCGGATGGATACCGGCATAAGGGATCACGGTTGCACCTCAGGATGTACCACTGGACCTTCCTCCTTGTTTTAAAACAATAGTCAGCTCCTCAGACCAATATGTTTCGGGACCTCCAGTCCCTTTTTCAAGGTGGCTGTTTAGTGCTTTCTTGAGTTTTTTTTTTTTTTATATTATTTAAAGGTAAAATTGTTTGATTCCAACCCACTAGTTATATAATGCTGAAAGAATATTAAATCCATAATAATCTCTGAATCAGTCACACTTAGGGGGGTATTTAATCACCGGCGACCATCTCCCCACAGGCCCTATTGAATGCTGTCTTCCCCGACAGCATTGAGCAGGGATTCTCGGCAGAAGGAGCCCGACTTCACTAGCTGTCGGGCTCGTTCTGCTGAGAAGTGACGAGCTGCCGGCTGCAGCTCTCCTCTTCCTGGCCGCAACTTGCGGCCATGCCCCCTTCTCGCTCCCCGGCATGCGGGACATTGAATCCCGCCTGCATGTTCTTGGTCGCGCTGACCGAGAACAGGATGACCTAAATGTTTGTGACCTAAACATTGAAATCCCCCCCCCCCCCCCCCCTTAATTTCTTGAGGAAGTGGCTAAAGTCCACTAAATTTATGACACAGGAGATTTTATTATATTTTCTAGTATTTTAGCTATGTTCACTATATAATGTGTGATGCTGGTTTTATTTAAAAAAATAAGTTTTTGTTTATTAACATGGAATTTTATTTTCTTTATTCGAGAATATTTTATATATGTCTCCCAAGATGAGATCATGCAAATGTTTATTTTATCTTTTATTGCTTTTTTAAAATAAACTACATTAAATTATACTACAGTATATTGGTTTTATTGGTTCACCGCTTGTGAGGGAGGGGATTTGTTTAAATCAACCACACAGTGTCATAGATACACAATACAATTTATCATTTACAGACATGCATATAATTATTTTTCCCCATCATCAGAACTTGAGATTAATTTGGTTTTCAATATTCCATTCTTTAGGGTTTGGTTGGGAGGTGCCTTTTTTTTTTTTTTCCTCAGGCTGCAGATTTGAATTCCTATGTGGTGCCCCTTGAACCGCCCAGCACTTTCCCTGGTGGCAGGATTGCATAAGATACACAGTATGTGGGCATTTCGCATACAATTAGGTTATACACATACAAACCCATACGATTTGACACCCGATTTTCACCCGATTTCTTGACACGATCCATCGCAATTGAGTGAAAAGGGCCCAATTTCTACTAGAGTATGGCCATCTTAAGAAGGGACTGGATAATTTATGCGGCAATGTCAAGTTGTAAGGTGTGGGCACGTTAAAGGATAATATCGACTTTGATTAAAAAAACAATGGAATGATACAAAAAAGCCATTCGTGGTATTTTGAAGATATTTAGGATTAGAACATTAAGGAATGGAGTAGTGTAGTTGCAATTACCTATTTTATTTTTATCATTCAGTGTATGTTTAACTGTTTTAACTGTTCTTTTTGATACTTGAACAGTATTTAAATGTATTACAGGACATAGAATGTATCTAATGATACAATGGCCAATTATCACAGGCTACAACTGCAGCAAATGTTCAACCAATCAAAGGTGATAAATTGCACTGTGTTTGACTATGTAAACACCAGCCCCTTCAGTAACAATGCTTCACTGACCAAAATCACAAAACCAGGTACAGGTTGAGTATTCCTTATCCAAATATTCATTATCCAAATTATTCCGAAAACCATACATTCCAGAAAGTGAATGTTTTATTTTATATTTTTGCTAAACGCACTACTGGGGACATCTGTACCTGCACTACTGAGGACATGATATGTAACTGGCACTAAATATGTGCAAGAAAATTATTTCTTTGCATTAAAATTCAGTATCTGGGATAGTACACAAACTTTGTTTCATGTTTTGAAACAATGTTTTATGCATTAATAACATATATTTGTGTGTATTTCATGTGTTTGAGCAACATAAATGCAAGATACTGTTCCTCAAGATACATCATTGAAATATTAAAATATTCTGAAATATGGAATAATCCTTTATCCAAAATTCTTCTGGTCCTGAGCATTTTGGATAAGGGATACTCAACCTGTATTGCCATTGTAAGAAAATCATATTGCATAGTAACACAAGAACAAATTGATTGGATTGTGTTTACAGACAGTGAGATACGTGCATGCATTTAAGATGGGGGGGGGGGGGGGGGGCATTTAATTTGCTAAGTTTCCTGCCTAGAGCTATCTAGTTGTTCCCGATGTTGGCACTAGTAACAAATAATATAATTTTCTGGATTAAAACATATTGGTGGTTGCTTCATCTGGATCATTTTACAAATATAAGCTAGGGACCGCAGGCAATCCAATATAGGTTGAACTTGTGCCCCAAAAAAGTGTAATTGAATAGATTGCAACAGTTTTTTAAATTGTAGTATGCAGATTATGGGTTAAGAGATATGGACACACCTCAGGGTGAGAAGAAAAAGGGATGATTCAGTTTTGGATGCCCCCTGCTAATGCAGGGGGCAACTTGTCTAAATAGAAAAGGCAGCAAGGTTGACCTGTGGTTTCTCGCTTCCAGGGAAAGTGAAGCTGTATCGGAACACAGACACTGGCCTCGGAGCTATTTCCAGCATGGCAATCCCTGTGGCTAATTGGATTCACCCATTCTTGTCATCAATTATGTCCAGAATTGTAGCTTTGTTTACTATTGATTGTTACTTGTTGGAGAAAGTAAAAATGTATTAATCATTATAAGTCATCTAAAAAACAATGTTTTTTGAGGTGGTAAAACATTGTACCTTAACTCTTGTGACACGTAGATAGCTGCCCATATGGAACGGTGTACTTGTCACCTCCACCTGATACTAGTTGGAGACGGTAGGTGTATTCTCTTTACCATTTTAAGTGTATTGCCAGGATATGATTTGTGCTATTTTCTGTCTTTTAAAATATCAAATTTTATATTTGAGCAACCCCTGTCATGGTGTGGCACACAAAAAACATACTCTTTTGGCAAAGGAACACATCATACATGCGCTGATAATGTGGTTGGAATATGACTATACACACAATGGTCCTCTACAGACTGCATTACAGATGGTGTAATGGTTAGCATTACTGCCTCACAGCACTGAGGTCATGGGTTAGATTCCCACCATGGGCGTAACTGTGTGGAGTTTGCATATTCTCCCCGTACTTGCGTTGGTTTACTCCGGGGGCTCTGGTTCCCTCACACATTCCAAAAGTATAGTGGTAGGCTAACTGGCTCAAATTAACCTTAGAATGTCTGTGTGTGTGCGTGTACATTAGGGCGGAGAGAAAAAACTGAAATTGAGAAATTCAAAATCGGCTAGTGTGGGAAAGTTGTGACTTGACCTGAATAAGAAACGTGCAAAAGCTTTTTGATATGAGTCAACATCTTCTGTTCTGGCAAGAAGCCTGATCTAGATGCTCCGATCTAGTTAAAATGATGTCATGATGTCTTAGAGGGGTTTATTAATATACTTTAGCTTCGTAAAAGAGAGTATGAGCTTGTCCTAGTGCAAAGTGAATGACTTTGGCTAGAGAAAAAATCCCTAATAAATTACACATTTTCATGGTTTCAATTGTGAATATGATGTTTTCTCTGGAACTTTTTTTTTTTTTTGGGGGGGGGGGGGGGGGTAGAGGATGCTCTGTAATTGATGTGATCAGGAAAATAAACTTTGGGGAAAAAAACAGAGTACCGTATTTTTCGCACCATAAGACGCACTTTTTCTCCCAAAAAAAGTGTGTGGGGGTGGGGGGGGGGGGGGGGAGTGTGTGTCTCTTATGGAGCGAATGCTGAAAAAAAAACAGCAAAAAACTCCTGGATGCTGGTGCTGCTGCACCAGCATCTCAGGAGCTTCAGCAGAGCCCGCTCCCTCCCTCCCCTGGTACTTGTCAGCAGCTTAGAGAGGTCCAGGCAGCGGGGATCATGCACTGTGCTGTGGGGTCCGTTCAGCGAATGGGATATCATCGGCGGGGTCCCTGCAGCAGATGGGAACTAGTATTAGCTCCCATCTGCCGCAGGGACCCCGCCGATGATATCCCATTCGCCGAACGGACCCCACAGCACAGTGCATGATCCCTGCTGACCGGACCTCTGAGTTGCGTTGTCGCCCCCATCCGCCAGATCTTGAGCCCACTGCCTGCTTGACTTCCGCCCGGACTTGTGCGCTGTCAATCATCTACGCTGGTGTTTCTGCCAAGTGATCGCAATCTACAACAGACGGACACGCTGTGGCAGACAGCCGCCCCCCAACACAGCACTGTATACCGGCTTGCTGGTGATTACAGTGGGAACATTACCCCATCGCTCTGGTGCACCAGAGGATCCATTTGCTAGGATCTTATGGGTGAGATCATACACTTCAGCTCCCACTATACCTGCCGGCTCTAAGCCCATTGCTACTCTGACCGTTTCATGCCTACTTCTGAATGACTGGCATTACACTATTTGGTTCAGAATATTTTTTTCCCTGTTTTCCTCCTCTAAAACTAGGTGCGTCTTATAGAGCGAAAAATACGGTAAATCCCTTTTGTTTGCCTTTAATAGAATAGTGCACCTGTGTGTCTTCTAACGGTCAACAAACTCTTTACTGAATGCTCCAGTAAGTTCAGTAACAATGCATTACACTCTGTTCTTTGGGTGCAGGATTTAAAACACTTCTGTTTATTGTTTTTACTTGTGGCAGTTTATTTGTTTGAAACAGTTTGCATCCCCTACGCTGGAAACATGAAAGGGCTGCATTACGGCATATAGTTGAAGTGTATTATGATGTAATAAACAAAAATACATCTAATGCTTAGTGATATTTAAAATGATACACTCAACAGTTACACTGTTACTTGTAATACTTATTGTAACAGTTAAGGTGGCCATACATCTACAGATCGATAGTCCGATCTGGCTGGTTGGAACAAAAACAGTTGGTCAACTGTCATTTGCTCTCATCCATTACCAGAATTTTGTTCCAACCAGCCCAATCTGACAATCGATCTGTAGATGTATGGCCAGCTTTACTGTTTTTCAATAACAGACTGCAACAGTTATTTCTTACTAGCAAGATCTGACAGCCAGACACTCTTATTGAAAAGACACAATGGGGCAGATGTATGAAATATCGTTTTGGGGGAGAAGGGGTATCAGCGGACGTTAGAAGGCACATAGGTGTACTATTCTATTAAAGGCAAACAAAAGGGATTTACCCTGTTTTCTTTCCTGATCACATCAATTACAGAGCATCCTCTAACCCCCCCCCCCCCCCCCAAAAAAAAAAAAACTTTCCGGAGAAAACACCATATTCACAATTGAAACCATGAAAATGGGTCATTTAACAGGGATTTTTTTCTCTCGCCAAAGTCATTCATTTTGCACTAGGACAAGCTCGTACTCTTTAGCTTACTAAGCTAAAGTATAATAATGAACCACTCTAAAACATCATGACATAATTTTAACTAGATCGGAGCATCTTCACAGTTTTCGTAATTTTTGCCAAAAAAGTGAAACTTCAGGCCTCTTGCCAGAACAGAAGATGTTGACTCAGAACAAAAAGCTTTTGCACGTTTCTTATTCAGGTCAAGTTACAACTTTCCCACACTAGCCGATTTTCAGATTCCATTTATTTTTCTTTTGAATTCTTTTTCTTGTTTTACATTTTAGGACCAATTCAGATTCTGCTTTGCATCAAAGTACAATGAATCCCAGTCAGCAAGAAGCATTCAGTGGAAGTTCTCAGGATATTCAGCAAAAACGAGGTACATTTTATTTGTCAAACCTGAAAAAATCTGACCTACATTTGAAGATTTTATCAAGATCTTATAGATACCCATGCTTTATGGTTGGCTGATTTGACCATTCATTATGTTAGAAATGTGTAATACAATTTATGGGTATACAACTTTATTACAGTCACCATGTAATTATATGCTGGGTCATTCCACATTGTCACCCCAAAAAATGAAATGTCCACAACCCATCTCAGATTTTTATGAAAATTATTAATTCAAGAGACCATGTCAAAAAAGTGTATTAGAAGTATCACTGGTGTTTTATTATGTAATCACCATGAAATTTGGACCCCATGAGGTAACTTCAGGGGCCTACACACGTAGCGATTTTTGCCTATTTTCTAAGTCAGGGAACTTTTATTTACCTTTTACCCCCAAAATATATTTAGATACGCCGACGTTACCCCCTTGATTTGAAAGTAAGGAAATCATATAATTGTAATACACACTGTACCCCCAGAAATTGATGTTATATCCTAGTACGGTACAGAGCCTGGCAGATGATGATGATTACCATGTACTGCATGGCTGTGTGGTGCAAAATTTGTACCACACACAGGCTTACATGGTAATAGTCATCATCATCAATGGCTGCCAGACTGTGTGGGATATAGACATTGATAATGTGATGTCCAGGCAACTATTCGGGCCAGTATTTCAAGATGATATAGTGACAGTTTGTGCAAATTTTTCCCCTAGACTAGAAATGGGTATACAGTACCTTGACAGGAGCCTATAACCAGGCAAATAAACTTCTCGTGGCAGTACAAACTGTGCACTGCCAAGATGGCGCAGCAACTTGTCAACACTATTGAAGAAGCGGTCGGACTTGGAGGCGGGGCCCGGGGCATGTTATACCTGGAAAGCATGTTATACACAAGAGCCTGATGCACTGCGTCAGGTCCTTGTTCATTACAGTACTGTCACACACGCACACACCCAGGTATACATATAGAATCTATATATTAATCCTGTGTATTAAAATGAAATTCTTGGGGGTAATGGACGGTCACGCTGCCGAGACACAGTTGGGCAAGCATAGAGATTGATATGCATGCCCTGCTGTGTCTTGGCAGCGCGACCGTCCATTATCCCTAGGAACTTTATTTTTACCCCATTTGGGGTCATTTACCCCTGTTCTCTGGACCACTGTTCTAAGTGATCTGACTAGATTGCTTAAGCTCCATACACAATGCGCAATGTATTGCTCAATGTCCCATTTTCATCAGCGACCAGAGATGGTTGCTGATGAAAATGAGACACTGCTGGGGAAGAGGCAGGGAAACAGCTGGACTGCCAGGGGAAGCCGCTGGTTGCATGCTCCTGGCGACCTTTGCCCTGTGTATGGGGCTTTAGAAATTAAATACAATTTGGTGTGTGTGTAGGGCCAATAGCGATGCGCAGCCCTGTGAGACACTTTTACCAGGCTTAGTGTAGTATGCACTTCTATTACACAGAGGACGTCAAACAAAGGAGCAAAACACCTATCTCTTGAAGGCCAGGACAACATACTTGGTTGCTTTTGTACATAATTAACACAAGAAACCATGACATTTTAAATCATTTACATATCTTGATTACATAACTTAAATTTGGTCAACAATCACATTATTTCTCTTTCGTCCAGTCTGGTGACACCGCTTCACCTTGGGATGTAGGAGGGTTCACAGGAGCCAGGCACCTATGCTGAAATCTTTCCTCTGGTTGCAGGCTCCTCCCCTTCCGCATCCCATCATGCTGCAGGTCGTTTTAGGTGCCCACAGGAGTGTCCACATAGGATGTGCTTGAACTCTTATAGTGTCCAGTGAGGGTCATCATTGGTTAGGAGATCGGATGTCGGTTCTCTTGGATTGGTGCAGGGGAATGCACGTAGGTCTCTTTGTCTGTGAAACCGGTTACATCTGGATCTTCAAGTTACACTGTCCTCATGGTGAAATGACAATTAAATATGTAATTGCATACCCTCCAACATGACCCATTCCATTCGGTACACAATGCTCTGTTCCTGGACGTCCCTGGTAATATATGATTTTCATCACCTGTGTTGAAACACCCTTCTCTTCAATTACCTAGTTCCACACAGGCGCTGGCAATCATACATTACCAGGGACATCCAGGAACAGAGCATTGTGTACCGAATGGAATGGGTCATGTTGGAGGGTATGTAATTGTTCCATACCTTTTTGCTGTTACAAGTTGTGAACTTTAAACCAGAACCGGAGCGCTGCGCATGAGAGACGGAAAACACAGATGCAAAAAATGTACAAGAACGATTGTGTTTTACCATTTAAACTATGTGCTGCGGATTAAAACCATTTATCTATATTTTATTAGTATGTAAGTGTGGAATATGAGCGGCACCCTCCAAAGCCCCGAATTCCACCGCGATTGGGTCCCGGAGCTCGGCCGCCGGGTGCAGAAATAAATTGAGTCCCCTGCTTCACTCCAGGCGTAGGCCGCAACCCGTGGGGCAGGATTATTCCTACCCCCGGCTCCGCAGCGCTCTCTGCCTCAGCTCGGGGGGTCCTCTCCAAGCGGATGAGTGTGCCTCCCAGCAGGAGGGGGGTCCAGGGCAGGTACTGGGGCAATTTTAGGGTAATCCAGGCTGGAGCTCTGTAAAACTGCATCCTGACTCCCTCAGCGCTAGGCCACGCTCCGACCCTTGGGTTTTATCAATTGTCTCAAGTGGTTATTAGATGAATCTCAGGGGAAATCCTCCAAGGAGATTTCTCCCAACACCTTTACCAAGAGAAGCCAGTTCACGCACGGCCCTTTTGGGGGCGGCGTTGGCTCTCGGGGGAAAAGGGGGTGGTGGTCCCGGTTCCTCAGGAGGAACGCAAGAAAGGTTTTTACTCAATCCTTTGAAGTCCTTAAACCAACACCTTTGTGTGGATCACTTCCCCATAGAGTCTCTGCACTCATTGCTTGGCAGTATAGAGCCAGGGGAATTTTTGGCATCGGTAGATACTCAGGATGCATATCTTTACATTCCCATATGCACAGAGCATCAATCCTTACTTCGCTTTGCAATAGGGGAGACCCATTTGCAGTTCCAGGCTACTCTTTGGTCTGGCTACAGCACAAGGGTATTCACAAAGGTGATGGCTGTCATGGCAGCGTCACTCAGGCTGAGGGGAATAGTGATTCCTACCTGGACGATCTGCTATTCAAAGCAGAATCAAAGAGCAGGTTGCAGGAACACCTGTCAGTGGCAACACAGTTCTTGCGAGACATGGGTTGGGTACTCAATCTACCCAAGTCCCATTTATTCCCTTCAGAGACTGCTGTTTCTGGGAGTAATATTGGACACCCACTTGCACAGGGTATTTCTACCAGAGTCCAAAGCGATGGACATTTGTCAGCTGGTATTACTGTTACTACAGGCTTCAAGGCCTACAGTTTGGCAAGGGGTGAAGCTCCTTGGCAAAATGGTGGCAACCTTCGAGACACTACAGTTTGCCAGGTTTCATTACAGAACTATTCAGTGGAACATCCTCTCCTGTTGGTCAGGGAATGCGAAAACCATGAAACAAGAAAGGTTAATCCTCTCTCAGGAGAAAAAGGAGTCCTTGCTATGGTGGATGGACATAGAATTCTTGCAACTGGGGTGGTCACTCCGCTCTTGGGACTGAGTGGTCATAACGACCGACGCCAGTCTCCGGGGTTGGGGGGCGGTTGCCCTTCACCTTCTGTTGCAGGGCCTGTGGTCAAAACAGGAATCCAGATTGCCAATAAATATTTTGGAACTCCGAGCAGTGTGGAAAACACTTCAACAAGCGGAGTATTGTCTGAAAGGCCTTCCGATCAGAGTACAGTCAGACAACGCCACGGCAATGGCTTACCTGATTCATCAGGGCGGGACTCACAGCAGAATGGCGATGCAGGAAGTCTCAAATTCTCAGATGGGCAGAAATAAACATTCCTATTCTGTCTGCATTCTTCATTCCGGGAATCCGGAATGTCGAGGCGGATTTTCTCAGCAGAGAGGACTTGCTGGAGGGGGAATGGTCCTTACATCCTAAGGTATTCCAGGAGAATGTGAGTCGCTGGGGGCTCCCAGAAGTGGATCTAATGGCATCCAGGATCAACTGACAGGTTCTGAAATTTTGTTCCAGAATCAATGACTCAATCGCTTGAGCGGTGGATGCTATGACGGTTCCGTGGAAATTTCACCTGGTATACATTTTTCCTCCGTTCCCAATGATACTTAATGTTCTCAACAAGTGCATATTGCACCTGACTGGCCCAGGAGGTTGTGGTATTCGGACATTCTGAAGTTATCAGCGGAATCTTGGCCCCTTCCTCTTCGTCAGGACCTTCTAACACAAGGGCCATTTCTGCACCTGGACCTAACTCGGCTCAGTTTGACGGCCTGGCTTATGAGAACCCCTTAGTTAGGAGAAAAGGATTGTCTGAGACAGTTATCCAGACTATGCTAAGGGCTTGTAAACTGGTCTCTGCTGCAAATTACCATTGAGTCTGGAAAATTTACATTTGGTGGTGTGAGCGTCAGATTGTTGGATTTCCTTCAAGATGGTTTTCTACAGGTTTGGGAATACAGTCCCTAAAAGTACAGATTTCTGCTCTATCCATCCTCTTTCAGAAGAGGATAGCTTTTTTGCCTGATGATCAAACCTTTTTACAGGGTGTTACCGGGTTAAAACCCCCATATAGGCAGCCGGTGGCGCCTTGGGATTTATCGTTGGTTCTCCTCCTTTTGAACCGTTAAGGTTGGCTGACCTAAAATATGTTTCTTGGAAATTGAATTTTCTTTTAGCCATTGCTTCGGCTAGGCGTGTTTTGGAGTTAGGAGCTTTGTCCTGTAAATCTCCACTTTTAATTTTTAATGAAGATAGGGCTGTGCTTCGAACAGTACCTACGTTTTTAACAAAAGTGGTTTTCATTTAAACCAGGAGATTTTGCTCCCGGTGTCTTCCCCGCCAGAAGGGGCAAAAAATAGGGACAAATTAAGGAATTTGGACGTAGTTTGCGCCTTGCGAATTTACGTCAAAAGGGTAAAGGAGATCCGCAAAACAGATCTGTTGTTGGTTTTGTATGATGTGCATAAGAGAGGATGGCCTGCGTCTAAGCAGACTATTGCCAGGTGGTTAAGGTCAGTCATTGCCTTTGATTACACCAAGGTCGGTAGACCTGTTCCCTCTCGGATTAATGCACACACCACCAGGTCAGTTGCTTCCTCATGGGCTGTGCGTCATGGAGCTACAGCTGAGCAGTTGTGCAGGGCTGCCACTTGGTCCTCTGTTCACACCTTTACCAAATTTTACAGGTTCCATGAGTTTGCGACGGAGGATGCTTCAATTGGACGGGCAGTAATGAGAACTGGCAGTCTGAGCGTACCCTCTCATAATACCAGCTCGTGAACATACCAAGGTGAAGCTGTGTCACCGGACTGAATGAAATGGAAAAGGGGATTTTTGTAAGAACTTACCATTCGAACCCCTTTCTCTGAGTCCAGTCCGGTGACGCAGCGATCCCTCCCCTAGGCTCAGTAAGTCATATACCGTTCATGTGTTTCATGTTATGGTTATATGATTGTGCATATAAGATGTCGGGCATTGTACTGAGTTGTGTATCCTAGTGTGCTGTAGAAAGTGAACTGAAGCATGATGGGATGCGGAAGCGGAGGAACCTGCAACCAGAGGAAAGATTTTAGCATAGGTGCCTGGCTCCTGCGGACCCTCCTACATCCCAAGGTGAAGCTGTGTCACCGGACTGGACTCAGAGAAAGGGGTTCGAATGGTAAGTCCTTACAAAAATCCCCCTTTTTCCCTTGTTTGAGAGCTTTATCTTGCTTTCAAAGACTGTTTTCCAAACAATCTAGTTGAATTGTCTAAGTTTTGATCCTTGCGACCTCTGTGTTTTGTTAGTTTTCCTGCAAAAGGTATGCTGTGTGTGTGTTTGCGAAAAACGCCAATGCTTAAAATTATTTGTTGCTGCTCTACCACTAAGGATGGACTGCAATACACTTTGATGTATATGTGATAAATGTAACTATGTATTGTTCATGCTAGTTAGGAAGAGTTGAAGGAGTGCAGCACAAGCTGGGGACGCACACACTGTGTGACCCGGGGATTGTTAAGTAGCCAGAGCAGCGTGTTCCATATGCTATTGAGCACATCCTAATAAGACCCCATAGCCCGGCAGTGAAAGAGGGTGCAGTGTTTATTAACACACCGACCCCTTGATATCTGTGGGTTCTGTGGCATCACGCTGCTGGACGCTAACTATAGCTACTGCTGTAAAGTCCTAATAAGCGGATCCATTAGCCGACACAACACGGCGCTGGAGATATGTCGGCTTCCCAGTAAAAACGTATTATTGCGCATATTAAATAATTTGTGGGACAAATATCTAGTATTAAATGTGTTTAACAGTGGACATTTTTCACTTATTAACACGCTAGTCCCAGCGATAAATCACTTAATAACGGGTATAGGATAAAGGGTGTGAGAAGGTTCATAAAATCATCCTGAAGGCACAGCATACCGACTCCCTTAAGTGAAAACTTTTTGACTAAGGCTGATGGTTATAAAGAGAAAGCCACAACAATCCCGGCGGTAATACCGCTGAATGACTGGTAGTAAATCCTGTATGAACAGGTATAGGCTAACAAACATCAGACCTTGAATTAAGGTGAAGACTCTGGGAACTATTATATTGAATGTATGCATGAATGCTTTCTACACAAGATCCGGCGGATAAACCACGTAATTAAGGATACAGTACATTTATGCAGAACTCAGTGACACCCGTAACGGCATATAGAGTGGCCTATAGTGATTAATGTTCTATATTTGTAACCGTGAACTATAGCACC
Organism: Crinia signifera; assembly: GCF_055691185.1. NCBI lineage: Eukaryota > Metazoa > Chordata > Amphibia > Anura > Myobatrachidae > Crinia > Crinia signifera. The sequence goes on along the minus strand of NC_139217.1, from coordinate 230,495,064 downwards.
AACTGTCTCATACTTGGGACAACACGTTCTCCCTAACCTCGCTGAACTTGCTACATCAATATCAGATGTGCAGGCATACTGCGCTGTTATAATAAATGACAAGCACATTAGCAAGCATTCTGGGGTGAATTGTAAGGGCTGAAATGATATTGTTGTGTACGAAGAGGCACTGATATGGTTATGATAACCTTTTCTCTATTTTACAAGAGAACTTTAATAATATAAGCCCGATAAGAATAGAAACTTGAGAATTCCATGTAACAAGCAAACTGCCATTAACTTAGGGTAATTAGTCAGTAACTGTTGTTAGCTTTTGATAAAGGACAATTTATGCCAAAAAAATCGGATTAGTAAGCGCATGCACACACATGTCAGTCTCTTTTTAAGAATTTCAGTTATTTTCCTTTCTTTATTCACACATCTATCTTTTTAATATTTTACTATGTCAAGGAAGTCAGGTCTCTTTTTAATGATACTTTTTTATTATAATAACAATAAAAGTAATTTTTTATTAAGAATTATTATTTGGTCCTCAAAGTAAAGATACTTATTTTCTTTGTGGGTGTTTTAGGTCTTAATACAAGTAGTGGGTAGCACCTCCCAGACTAATTTTAGGGAAGATTACATCTCCCTAATTTCAGAAATTACTGGGGGAAGAGGATCACTATTACAGCAATAGAAAATACTGGTGCAGGAATTTTTCCTTTTTTTGTGTGTGCAATACCTAACTGAAATCCTTGTTTGTTCAGTCTCAAACACTTGTATGCTTCATCCATGTGACAAACTCCCAGGTCTGAAAGCACTTCTGAAAATTAGTTGGATAAGTTTTTCATTCTAGTGACTTGGATTATGGGGACACAATTCACTACTACTGTGGAACAATTCTGGGAAGTTATTTGTAGTGCAATTGATGATGCGACAGCCATTTTGTATACAACAAAGTAACAGACTGAATACCTACACTAGGTGAAGAAAGCCATTCAACCAGAAACAGAAGCGATTTTGTAGAAAATTATTAATTTGTGTGTCAGAAAACAATTCAAGGATTTCACTGGGACACTACACAAGCAACACTCTACCCATTTGCTGTATATTTTCATCAAGATGATTTTGACACTTTAAAATGTGCGAGTCTGTGTGTTATAAGTGCTACCCATAACCATGTAGCCATAACTGTGCATGCCTTTGTTTCGGTTAGTTATGATACATTTACCGAAATAATTACCAAATTCATTTGTTTACTACTTTAGTTTAGTTGCAAACACTTTTTGAATTAATGCTTCTATAAAGATGACTTCAACATTGAAGAAGAATTTTTTTTTTTGTTTACCACATCTTATAGAGGGACAGTTAAATATTTTGATACAAGCACCAAAATGCAAGCAGTGGAAACTCTACATTTTGACACCTTTGGATTTGTATATATTCTGTGTCACAAAATGAAATATTAGACTTAAAATTCATAGAAAGACAAGATATAAGCGATAATTCGCATATATCTAGAGAGCGCCACAGTTGGATGAATTCAATACAAATTTATTAATATAAAATAACACAATAAAATTGTACAGACAATATAATATAGTATAGAAACTATAAAGCCTGTGGGGTACTTGTTTCCTAGAAGGGCGCCCACGATTTTGCTCTTAGGCATCGCAAGGGAAAAAAATTGCGTCGGTCGCATCGCATGCGGCCAAAAAATCGCATGCGATGCGACCGATGCGATTACCGCGATTTTACATAGGGAACAATGTTAAATGGCCCAATTGACCCGATTTCACATAGGGAACAATGTTAAATGGCCCACAGACCCCAAATACCCACCCTGAAGTGTGAAATGGCCCCCCCCCCCCCCAATTGTAATTTTTGTGTTTTAGTAGGATAAATTGATCTTTTGTTTCAAAGAAAATAAATATTTAATTGTTAGGCCTATCCATGAGTGGGCATCTAAAATACGTTTGTGGCCTTTCACGGATATTATGTGGTTTCGTGTGACACAGGTTATTGCCTAACAAAATAAACAGGCTTTTATTGTTTTATTTTTTAATCTATTTATTTTATGCATTTCTCTCTAAAGTGTGTAAAAAAAATCTTCAGAAGCTGTGTCTGAAACGGACCAAGATAAAAAAAAATTCTAATTCTAACTTGCTTGAATTGTTTGTGCGTAATACTTTATTCTTTTTACAACTTAGTGTTGTTGCTGACTGTCCCAGGAATGGAAGATAATTCTTCAGAAGCAGATAAACCTCATAACAAACAAGGCTGGGACACAAAAAAGGTATTGTTATTTTTTTTTACATCAACTTTGAATTGTACTATTTTTTCTTAGGTTCAACTTAATTTTCCAAGAAAGTGCAATCTTGAACATACTGTTTCAGTTTACTTAACAAGATATTCTATACATTTTCAAGTTAAGGGTAGGTTTTAATGGTCAGAAAAGTTGACTATATCTTACAATAAATCCATTTCTAATTTTCTTCTATCGTATAGGGAGGAATTTAGTTCCATTTTATTTTGCCCGTTGATCAGCAACTTAGACAGTCTGCAATCACTTTGACAGCCAGTCTGGGTGATCTTTCGCTGAAAGCTTTTTCTGTTCTGCTTTTGCTGCAGCACATCCAGCTCACACTCTTAACAGCTTCAGGCTTTTGGGTGAATTATACATTTCTGCAAATCCACTTTTCTTCCCTCTTAGCGGATGGTGTATTTGGGCCTTCTGTATCATACCCAGTGTCATAGGGTTTTCCTGCCGCAGGAAAAGATTATTGAGATCCAGTCCAGTTAAGACTTTTACCTGGGTTGTGTCAGGTTTCTGTACTCGGCAGCATATAATTGTTGGGAAAGATGGTGTCCTCTTTGAAGATGGTCCCGTTTGCCATCATCGCAACAACTGGTTCTGAAGAGGTTGGGTATGGAATCTGGCAAAGATGGATCCTTGTTTGAACAGGCAGATGTTCCGGTTGCCTGAACAAGACTCATCAAGTACTTCATTGGTGGCACTACAGTTTGAATCTGGACAGCTGTGCTCAGTTATCCATTTGGCAATGGGTCCTCGTTAACCTCATGAATCCGAATTATTTGGCCAGGTACACTTGCGTATACTAGGAATTAGTCCTCCATCTTTCGCTGGGGGATACTCCAGGCCGGGGTATTCGCCACATTTGCGCTGGGGTCCTCGGGCAGGGATCCTGTCGGCTGGGACGCTGCCCTGTGTCTGTCCCCGGGGCCATTTCATCATCCTAGCCACCTAGAGGTCACTGTTGGCTCAGCTGTTCACTACATGCTGGAGCGCCTCTTCTCTGGGGCCGAGGATGGGAGCTCCACGTGCATGCGACTATCCCCGACCCCCGTCGGAAGTAAATGAGTATAATATATATATATAAATAAATATATATATATATATATATATATATATATATATATATATATATATATATATATATATATATATTAATATAATATAATATATATACATTAATTTCCAGTCTATCCTGAATGCCTCACAATGTTATTTTTAGGACAAAAGGTTGCACTGAGGTAGTTGGATGTCTATGCTAAGCGACAGAAGTGGGTGGCACAAACACTTGGCCCATCTATGAGTGGCACTGCAGTGGCTGACTGGATGGCAGTTTGAAAAGTTAGGCCTGGAAGAGCACATACTGCCAAAAAATAGAGTTGCTAGTTGAAATTGTCCTTGGCACCCCCATTAGTATGTACATCCTCATCTTCACAGATTATCAGTTCATCCCTGCTTTACAGGTCTCACTGTAGTATTCGGAGGCTGGTCTTCCTTGTAGAAATGATCATTCATTTTAAGAAACATAATCTTCTCCACAGTTTGTGGAAGCAACCTCCTATGCTGCTTGCTGACAAGGTTCCCAGCTGCTCAGAGTACACTTGGGAGGGGGGAAAACTCAGGTAAAATAGATCCATTTTGTACAGTGGCTTCCGAATTGCCAAATTTTTTTTTTCCAGTACAGGTACGGACTGTCTGAAATGTCTACTTGGATGCGGTCACTCAATGGTGACAGCTTCGTATGCAGTGACAGTGGACCAGATGTCCAAACTCGCTCCTGCCTGCTCTGCATCACCACCAGCAAGTCTTGTACGAAATCTAGTTGTTTGCTCGCAGCGACAGGTGTGGGAGAAAATGAAGGAGGTAGCTGTTGCCGTGTCACGTTCCACTTCAGATGACAATCTCCTGACCAGTAGGTCTTTGCACCTCTGTAGACTTGCACAACATGGAAATCAGTCTCCACTGCGCTTGAGTCAGGTCCATCCCCCCTCCTTTGTCTGTCTTAGGTGGCTCTGTAGGCTTGAATGGCCTTTTGCTGCTCCTCCATCCTCTGCAGCATAGAGAGGGTGGAGTTTCACCAAGTCACAACCTCTTCTTTTAGGTGGTGGTCCATGAGGGATTGATGGTGCTCCAGTCTTCGGCAGGCAGTGGCGGAATGGCGAAAGTGTCCCGCAAAAAAATTTTTGCGGGCCACTGCAGGCATCTCCTGCACACTCCTGTCACTTTTAAGAAAATGCTGCCTTGAAGGGGGGGGGGGGGGTAGATAGTCATGTGAAGCTGAACCACTAGTCATGATGAACATAGGCCAGGGCCTTAGCCGTTCCTTGTCACTCCTTGTCGTAAAGGGCATATCGGCAAGCTTACGTTTCTGCTCAAAAGATCATGTTACTGAACTTTTGGCTCTTGGATTGTTCATGCCCTCTATGATGACATTGAGCATCGGCCTTGGCAGGCGACAGTGATGGCATTTCATGTTCTCCTGATGTCATCATGACTAGTGGCAGCAACTTCAGCACTAGTAGGAACTGGCTATTGTTCTTACTCTAGTTTATCATCCAAATTTTGGTTCTTATTATTAACAGTTTCTTATATACAATATACATAATATACAAACTCTGCACAGTTCGGTCCATGGTGGGGATCGAACCCATGGCCTCATCACTGTGAGGTAGTAATGCTAACCATTACACCATCCGTTCTCCATAATAGTCAGTATCACTGGACTGGACTTATGCAGCAGTATCACTGGACTGGACTTATGCAGCAGTATTACTAGACTTATGCAGCACTACCAATGGACTTTAACGGCAGTGCCACTGGATTGGACTTATGCAGCTCTATCACTGGCCGGGCGAGCAGAGGACGCTGCTTCTTCACTCTCCGGAGAGTTCGCGCTCCGAGCCTCAGCTGGAATTCCCGAAACGCAAATTCGGATTGGGGGTGTCCGGATTCCCGCACTCCAAACTCTCACATCCCTAGTCCACACCCCAATTTTTTTTTCTTGTAAGGACGATCTCCTATGCTCTAAACAGAAAACATGAGCCAGGTGTTGCTTAATAATATATATACCAGGAAGTTTAATACAATCTTTATTACAAGATATTACTTAATAATTTAACTTCCTGGGGGTAGTATAAATAAAAGTAGAAATAAAAACAGTAATCTTAAACCTATAATGGAGAATTAGAATAAAAAATGTCTAGGACTCCTGTAGTTAGATAACCAGGTAGAACCAATAAAACCAGAAAAGTAAAGTTGGCAGCTCATGGGTCCTCAATCCGTTCAGGACATCCTTCAGAAGCAACTGATGCATATTCAGTTGGAATGTCTTGGCTGTAGCTTATAGCAAGCTTGTAGCAAGCACAGCGGCACTGCGTGTAATGAAAGAAGTGGCTCATATTCTCCATTGCTGGAACTGGAATGCAAATCAGGTGATTTTATTTTTAAAAAAAAAACGCGTATCATACGAATCCACTTCTAATTAAGCCAATAATGAACCAAATAAAAAATGGTCTTTATCAGTAGATAAGCAGCAATAAGATGGGCACAATAATATTTGGAATAGTCAACTCGCTGAAATCACAATGTTCCAGCTGAAATGCAGTGTCCGACTTGTGTGTAGTCAAGGAAGATGTTGCCGCATATCTCACCTAGTCTTTTTGATTTTTGGGGGGGGAATAGGTGAAAGCACGTTTTTGTCGCAAAAAAGGAAGTTAAATTGCATGGGTCTGATAACGAATAGATATGATTGATAACCCAAACTTGTATATATTTACTTTATTACCTTTAAATATAACGGCAACACTGAAATGATTGCACACTAACACAACCTTGTTATAAAATGTATGACCATGCTTTACTTGATATTACTTGGTATTTTAAAAAGCAGACTAACACAAGAAACATAAAATTGATTAGCAAATACATAAACAGTAATTCTAAATCAAATCAAAATGGAAACCTTTCAAGGACAGTGATCAGCCATGATTAAACCTCCTTCATAGTTACCTCCAGCCCCCCGTGCTTGCTTGTTCTTCTTCAACTGCCTCCTCCTGCCTTCTCTAACTCTGATATTTAAACCTTAATCACATTAATTCATTAATTACTCATAAGCATTGAGTCTTATTAGAAAGCTCAGCTTTCAATCATGATGTCATAATTAACCCAACACCCAACTTCCTTGTTACTAGGCAAAGATTCAGTGGCCTTGGAGTCTACGCATGTGTGGCCCTGTTCCCATATTATTAAGTTTGTGGAGACTAGCTTTCTGTCCTTGCTCCATTATACTGTCAACATCACATTCTTAAGCTTCTAAAACCAAAAACAATTATCTATAAGAAATAACCTTTACAGCACTATTCTGAATGATCAGCCATTTTATAATGTTGTTATACAAGTCATGATTGCCAAAATGGTTGCGGCTTCTAACAAACACCTGCTGCGTGGCACAAAGGGTAGGCCTCATACGCCGTGGCTAGCAGGGGCGGATTGGCCTGCCGGGAAACCGGGCATTTTCCCGGTGGGCCGGCTAATATAAAGTAAATTGGGGCCGCTCAACCTCCCTGCTGGGCCGCGGACCGCCATCTATGCGGTAAGCGGCCGCGGCCACAGCACTATGCCCGCAGCCCTCATCAAACATGGCCGCAGCTGGTGCGCGCTCGCGTGGGGGGGGGGGGGGGGCGTGCCTAAGGAGCCGATGGACGGATGGAGTAGGACGCAGCCCTTACCATCGTGCGGCCTCCAGGCTCCTTCTTCCTCCTGTGCGTGGCTGCATCTGCCTGGGCCGCTAGAGCACACTGCGCAGCTTGCGCTGTCCTGGCCTCCGGGAGATGTCCTGCTGCGGCGGCTGGCGGCGGCGGCTGTGTGAGCCTTCCTTCATTCCTCCTCTGGCCTGGAACTGAGCGGTGTGGCTCCGGCGCACAGGGGCCACTGCACAGTGAGTGAGCCTTCTCCAGCCTCCTAACGGACCCCCTGGGAAGCCGTATTTGGAGGTACAATAAAACAGTGATCAATGACTTATATAGCACCAGCATATGCTATTGCACTGTACTGTACTGAGAGCACCAGGTGCTGTCCATGCTGGAGGTGGGTGCACAACTACCGGCACTCCTGGCATTGCACGCTCCGCTGTGTGTGCTGGCAGCTGCCCTTAGGGCGATGAGGTTACTGGGTGTACTGGCCATAGAGGTATGTGCTGGGAGACCAGTCCACACACGCAGCCAGCGCTGGGTAGTCTGCGGCACTTTGTTATAAAGTAACTCCTGTCATGTGTTAGAGTGCCGCAGCTCATGTACTCAGTGGCTGGGTGTCACTGTCACAGCATGTGTTATTGCAGATCATGTCGTGGCTGTATGATTACTTGTTTATGGCAGTACTCATTTTGAAAATAATAAATACACAGAATATTTACTTTAACTATATAACTATCTAATAACTATTTCATATATATTTATCTATCTATCTATCTATCTATTTCATATCTATCTATTTATTATAATCCCTCTCTTTACTAATAACTGTTTCATATCTAGCTAATTATAACTATCTGGGTATTTCCTTATCTTTGCGGCCACCGCTATACCAGTTGCGTTAGTCGCTACTTTTTCGGCAAGGGAACCGCACCAACACCCTGGGTCTATGCCACCCCCCTGTGTCCATGCCACCCTCCTGTGTCCACGCCACCCTCCTGTGTCCACGCCACCATCTATTATCTTTAGATAATAGGAGGCTGTAATCTCACCTCACCCATGTCCCTGGTGATAGCTATCACAGGGACCCCCCCGGACAGGACACCCCCCGGACAGGACACCCCCCGGACAGGACACCCCCCGGACAGGACACCCCCCGGACCGGACCCTACAAGCTCCGGAATGCAGATTTTGATGTCCTGTCCGGCGGTCCGGAGTGTGGTCCGGGTGAAGGGGTATATGTGTTATGGGCCCAGCGATCTGAAGGGCCCCAGAGCCCAGCCATAGCCCTTACGGTGTGTGGTATAATATGTAATGTAATGGGCATTATGGCGTGTGGCATAATGAGTAATGGGCATCACATTAGTCAATTAATGTGAAATAGGCATCACGGTGTGTGGCGTAATGTGTAATGGGCATCACAGTGTGAGGCGTAATGGGCATCACGGTGTGAGGTGTAATGGGCATCATGGTGTAATGGGCATCACAGTCCCTATGGGGTTGATGAAGGAATGGAGATAACTCCTTTCCTCAAATAATTGAAAGTCAATCTGACTAACCATGTGATCATTTTAGACATATATTCCTTCCGCTTTTTTCTGTATATTTTTGGATGCTTCCTTGATTGTAATCTATACCATGTGTATATATGTCAGATGTATTGTTCGACATGTTGGAGATATATGCGTACATAATATGGATTATGTCGCCTTAATTCAAGTGGTTTATTCACTGCTAAAAAAATAGTTTTGCAGTTTTTTCACTGTTAGATGCGTGGGAGTTAAAAATTCCCTGGTCCTATACAGGACATTCTGACCGTATATTTTACTTGATTTTGATGTGATTATTGGCCACTTTAAATAAGATGGTCTTTGCGTATTTTATATATATGTGTATTTTATATATATATTTTATTTTGTATTATATTTGTTATGATGTATGTATATGTACAATGGCCGAATGTTAGAATAATTAAGGTCTTTGATTACGGTTGCGTAAGGTGATTATAATGAATGTATGGATGTTAAATACAAAAAAACGAGCAGAGCCGGCTAATAACTAACACATGTGCAGCTGAGAAGTAAGAGGAGTCCGCCTGACGCTAGGCCAGCCCTCTGACGAAGTCCTCTGTGACGAAACGCATAGGGACGTGGCCTAGCGTCAAGCGTGATCATGGAGCCAGGAGTGAGTGTAACCTCTCCAACTTGTGTCAGGTGCTGTGCACCTTCCTATGCTGTCTATCTGCGGCAATGAGTAAGCTGCCATCTGTGGTACGTCACCCATCCTTGTATTTTTTATATATATATATATATATATATATATATATATATATATATATATATATACACATATACATATATATATATATACATATATATATATATACATACATACATACATACATACATACATACATACATACAGGCAGGATGTCCGGCACAGCCACTTAATAAATATAACCACTGGGTGCCCGCATATAGTGTAGATACAAACGAAAATAACGCAGCACTTTAGGTGTCTTTTAAGTTGCAATGAAACGTCTTTTAATCTGCAACGTTTCAATACATATAGTGTATCGTCATCGGGCCTGATGACGATACGCTATATGTATTGAAATGTTGCTGATTAAAAGAAGTTTCATTGCAACTTAAAAGAAACCTAAAGTGCTGCGTTATTGCAGTTTGTGTGTGTGTGTATATATATATGGATACCCCCTCCCATCCTGCTTCCTTCGCCACCCTGCTTCCCCCCTCCCTACCTGAATCCTACGCCACCCTGCGTCCCCCCTCCCTGTATCCTCTTCCACCATGCAACCAACGCCACTCTGCGTTTCCCCTTCCTGCATCCTCCACCACTTTACGACTCCCCTCCCTGCATCCTCTGTCACTCTGCGTTCCCCCTCCTACCCTGCATTCTGTGCCGCCATGCCCCCTCCACAATTTGCGTCCTATGCCACCCTGCGTACGTCCTCCCTCCCTTTGTCCTCAGCCACCCTGCGTCCCCCCTCCCATGCGCCTATTCTGCAGCCTGAGGGTCTGGGGACATAGCCAGCAGCTCAGAGAGCCACTAGCCATGCCCCCACAGCGGAAAAATGGGGCATGGCCGTGTAGAAATAGGCCACACCCCATATCGCTAGGCCACGCCCCCCAAAAAAATCGTGGGCTGCTTCAAGATATTTCCCGGGCTGGTTTTAATTCCCAATCCGCCCCTGGTGGCTAGTACCTTGTGCAACAAGTTAACGCCACCTGCAGCAATAAATAACAATATTTGAGAAAACAGAGTATAACAAAAGCATAGAATTATTGATGCGTTATTTCTGTTTTAACAGGTCGATTGGAAATTAGACCCAAAAAAACATACGAAAAGCGCAGATTTTTCACCTAGATGAAAAATCTGCACCAATTGCTAGGTATGATTTGCAAGTAAGCATTTAAATAATGTGTGTCAAGTTTGATTTCACGAGCTACATAGTTCAATATAAATTACTTTAATTTACAGAGTTTATTTAAGATTTATGATTTTTCAGCAGTGTGATGAAATCAATTTAATGCTAAACATTGGTATCTGTGTTTTGGCTTTAGACTGGATCTTCAAGACCTAAATCATGTGAAGTCCCTGGAATAAAGTAAGTTAAAATAATTTGAGAAGGGTTTATACTAATTTTTATTGTGCTACTGAAGTTTATTGTGTTTATCTATACTAAAATGTATTTGTGTGTATGTATTTATGTATAAGCCAGATGTATCAAGCTTCAAAAAGTGATACAATGGAGCGCTCCTAACTGTCATGTTGCAGGCTGGGTTTGAAAAATGACAAGTTGGAGCTGATTGGTTGTTTATCTTTCTCCACTTTATCACTTTTTGAAGCTTGATACGTCTGGCCCTATGTATGGGTGTGTATATAATGAATGTGTGTGTGTAATCTTTGTGTCAAATCTAAACTCCATTATCATTTTAATTTAGTTGATCTATAGTAACTGAACCCCAATCGGAAGGGAAAAAATGTGTATTGACGCCAAAATGAGGACCAAGAGAGGATTGCTCTTCAGTAATTCCAACTCGTTCTTGTGGCAAATACCCCTGTTTTTTAGATAATAGTTTGCAACACTAATAATATCCATTAGTATGCACTTCATTACTTGGCTGTTAAAAGCCTTTATACTTCTTGCAGAGTTACAGCCCACGAGTTGTAGCATAAAAGTGTGGAAGAGCTCAAGATCCGGAGGCTTCTATAAAGTGAGAATGACCAGAGTCACGTTTATTTAGAAATCAGGTATGCACCAGGGAGAAGATTCACCTAGCCTAGATTAATCATACAAGTTACAGGACACTGTCATCCTTCCCTATATTTCACATACATAAATTATGAATTAACACATCGGAGGGAAAAAATTATTTTACCAAGGATTCAACAATAGTCTTAAGATTTAGCTGAACACCCAGTAAGTCATACAGATCTGGTTATTAATTCCTACAGTATGTCAGATTTCCCATTTTCTAGCTTGCATATTACAATTTGCATCCAAATATTTTCCAATTAGAAACAAAGAAGTTAGTGGATCACCCTCTGGCGCAGCAGCTAGTATTGTCTCAACGCCACTCTCCGAAATACAAACACTACTAAAAAGTACAGGTGGAGAGAATTTAAAGTGCTTTCAGTAAAAGACTATTACTTGAAGTGTGTGGAATTCAGGATTCACTTCAGGGAATGTGGTAGTCTTCACAGATAAGTTTTCCGTGTGTGTGTGTGTGTGTGTGTGTGTGTGTGTAACCATATGAAAAAACATAAAATAAAGAACAACATATAGTGTAATATGTCCACATAAATGGTAGAATTCTTTCCACCCCAGTTCAAATATGTAGGGGATGTGAGGGATCTTCTTCCACCAAATGGACGCAGGAAAACTTGCGTACCATACTCGCATCAATAACGATGTGGTGAAACATAGAAAGGTATCTTTAAGGGTACCCCAACTCACAGGTATAGGTCTTTCCCATAAAGGTATCTTTCAAACACCAAATAAGTGTGTGATGTGTACCCCAACTCACTGGTAAATGTGACGATACGCCTATAAAGGTTTCTTTGAGACCACATGGTATAGGTCAAACCAATGTTTTAATGATGACTTCCACTCCAAAATACATAATAAAAACATAAAATATATAAAAAGTTTGAGAAAATATATCCTTGGCTCTAAACCATAGGTTAGGCACATGTACACAGTCTACAACCTGGAACAAGGTCCGAAATTTCACCCCAGGCCGCAATCGAAAATGAGCCAAAGTCCTTGGATGGAGCTTAGGAGAATCCCACTCTGCTGTCCTGTTTCAAGGGAAGTAATAGTCTTTTATTTAAAGTGCTTCAAATTGTCTCCACCTGTAATTTTTAGTGGTGTTTTCCAATTCGAATTTGCAAATTACAAAAGGTGCGATTTTTGGTAAATGTTACCAACAAAATCGCCAAAACAATAGATCAGGTTCAGGCTGGTGAATTTGACAGAATCATGCACAGATCAGTGAGATCTGTGCATGGTTCTGTCCTAAAAAGGTGTTAAAGTGAATTAGAAAAAAAACTGGGTGGGGACTTATTGAGCCATTTCTGGTTCCAAAAATACAGGGGACAAAATGTGTAGGGGCACCCTATTTTCTGAAACCAGCACTGGACTCTTGGACCAGTCCTGGTTTAGAAAATACGGGGTGGGGGCGTAGGGGTCCCCACAGCTGGGGGACCCTTTTTATGCAAGGTTCCCCCGGAAGTACCATGGCACATTGCTTTATTGAGGGGAACTACAAGACCCAGCTTAAAGGGGGGGGGGCGTTAATGTGCCTGCTGGGTTTCGTAGTTCACCTGTAAAAAGAATGTGGAAATGACAGAACTGTAAAACAGTAATAAGTACCCTTTTACACCGTAATTACATTCTCACATACTTACCTGCTCCAGCGTTGTCCTCTCTCTGACAGCCGAGTGAGCAGCCTCTACTATAGCAGAGATGGAGACCCTGTGACGTCAAAGGGTCTCCATCTCCGCTGTAGCAAAACCAAAAAGGAGATGCACAGAATCTTTCTTGCAAGTTTACATACTGGACATGGACTGCTGGATTAACAACGCACCTATGCAGTGGCGTAACTCTCAAAGACACTGGCCACTAGGTTCCAGCTGTCAAAGGGAGCACCAATAAAGAAAGACTGATAGGGCTGCTGAACTAGGACAGATCACTCTCCACTCATTTAAAGTGAGTTGCTACAGTCACGGCTGACTGCCATCCAAGTTCCCAAACCATCCACACAAATAGGTAAGCAGTGCTAAAATAGGTGTATTACACGATTGGATTATCTTCACAATAATATTTAATAAGGAACCTTTGACAATGCTGCATTGGTATAAATAATGCCCAGCATACCCGGGAATTCGCCCTGAGGTTGAGAGCAGCTGGGTATCTACTCCTTCATTGACTGAAGATAACAACTTTAAAGGTGTATTCAAGAGTTATCTCCTACTCATAATGTAGGAACAGGGAAGTTCTGTTGAAAGTCCCTAGAGCACAGATAGGAGAAAATACACATAATAATTAAACTCTGCATAGACATAAGACCATTATAATGTTGAAAAGGAAATAGAAACTGTAACAATAAAATAAAATGAGAATCAAGAAAAATAAATAAATTAATCAAATACAAAAGAATAAAGTAAATAGTATAACAAAATACTTACCCAACGACAAACCAGGACCTCTAACCCATCCACGGACAGATCCAACCAATCAGCAGGAAACAGATAGGAAAGTCACAGGGTGTGGAATGAAATAAAAAGGAGGTACTTATGTATTAGCTGGACACCCAATTCGCATACGTACGCAGGCGTAGGCTAGTCCAACAGTTGAGCGCGTGTCTTTCCGCCGACACAACACTCCCGCTGCACGTTTCCCAGCGGCTTCGGGGAGTGTATACCACCGGCGTGGGAGAGACACGGTAAGGACATCCAGCAAATTCCAGCAACGCCGCACGTTGCACACATCCACACAGGACGCTCGTTTGAGCCGCATCGAGGGACGATCGTAGGACCTAAAGCCGGAAGGTATCAGGTAAGTGTGTCAGTGCACCACCGGGGGTGCTAGAGACGCCAGCCCCTGGTGCCACGGCAGCACTTGCCTAGACCCGCAGAGACTTTATTGCCCAGACTCCCCCCCCCCCCCCCTACGCCACCTCTATTGTTCTACGGACGAACTGAAGTGCATGTTTGGACAATTGTGCGAGACTACAATTCTTATTTCTTCGGGGGAACAGACCGCAGACAACACCTGGGTGAAGCGGGAGTACCCTGAGCTCTGGACATTACCCCGGTTACAGTGCAGTAACTGTAACTACGCCCCATCTTGCCAGACTCATTGTGTATTTATTTTCAATAAATTTCCTTTACACCATATACTTGTATCCTTTACCTTGGTGTTAGCGCAGGTTTCCAATCTCTTCCTCTTGCATATCACTAGGAGGGGGCCTCCCTCTATTATTGGTTACCAACAGCTGCACTAATATACCTAAATCAGAGCGCCATTCCACATTTGTTTTGTACTAGTCCAACAGTTGCCTAGTGTAGTGACTTAGTGGCAGCCCAAAGGCTGCCTAGGGTAGTCACTCCACGGCATCCTTGGCTCTGTCTCCGGCGTCCATGCCAAGTCTAGTGAGCACCTCTCACACAGCGCCGGTAACCGCCGTATCCCCTGCGCCAGCGGAGAGGCGCTCCAGCTGTCTGAGATGCAGGTGCGTCTCAGACGCTCCTGCATCTCAGTAATTCTTATCATACATAAAGGGTATGCGGGCGCTAGTGCGTCCTATGCACAATAAAGGAGGCATTTTCAAACCCCCACTATCCACGCCAGCCCAAAGCGTGGCGAGCGCACGCGTTATGCATCCTCCCAACCTGTTCATACCCCCACTGTATACGTCGGCGTGGAGTTAATTTTCTAAAATGTGGTGAGCCACTGAGTCCGAAACGTGGCGAGGGGACGGAGGACACGTGAATGGTGAGTCCTCTCGTGGGGCTCACCATGCTTTGGGCTCGGCTCGCCACACTTTTTAAAATCAACCAGCTTTGGGCTGGCGTGGATAGTGGGGGTGTTTCAGGAACACATTCACACCTGCAATATCATACATCTGAGACCGTAAAGACAACATTTGTCAACTGGATTTTAGTTAATAATAAAGGAGAAAAGATCACAACGGGAACACTACACTGATTCTGACGGACGCTCGCGGGAACACTACGCTACTTCTGACTGACTATGCTAACTAAGCTGGCTCTGACTACGCTGGCCGCGGGAACACTATGCTGATTCTGACAGTGCCACTACGCTAACTACGTACCGGGCCCTCGGCTAAAAAAGGATAAATGGAAAAAGATAAAGGGAAAGAGAAGCAAGTTATTGTCCAGAAACCGAATTAGAGGATAATAGGAGGAGTATTTTGTGCAAGGGAGTACCATGAGGTAGTTGGAAAGCACCACTGAATTGCCAGCTTTGTGAGAGAGGGCAAAGCCATGTCCAAAGAAGGATTTGAGGTCTGTATCCATGGTTGTACTGTAGGATAGCTTTTTTTACCCACTGCTGAAATAAGTACAATTAGCTTTTTATCATATTTGGGGATATTAGGTTGATCAGCAATATTGACAACAGTGCCCAGGATTCAGTACATTGAAATGATTACGTAAAAAGGTTGTAGCATAACTGTGTAATGTTTGCCAGAAGGTGTGTATGTGTGGATAGTGCCAAAGACAAAAAAAGGTTGGCGTCTGGTGTTTGGCATTTAGGGCAATCCGATCTTTCTGGAGTGCCCATCAAATAACAGCTCTTAGGGGAAAAGTAAGCTCTGTGAACTCATTTAAAATGCATTTCCTGATAGGAATCAGCAGGGATAAGTTAAAGGTTTATTAAAAATGTAAGCAAGGTGTATCAGGATCAACAGAGTATTGGGAGGCCCATTTATTGAGCACTGGGAGGTAAGTTTTAGGGTCTAATTCCGGACGGATGCCAGCGTATATAGTGGAATTAGAGTGTGTTTTATTACAAGTAACAGAATCCAAAGGATTTGTAATATCCTGGGGTTGTAGCTTAGATAATATTGATTGCAGATAGTGGGTGGCTTGAAGATCAGAGAAAGTGTGGCGCGTTAGGAGATGGAAGTGTTGCATAGCCTCAAATGTAAGTGGAATATTAGAAGTATTAGGTGACGTAGACCTAGGATTCCAGAAGAACACCATGTTGTAAAAGGTGACATGGATTTACTGTACTGGAACTCCAGGTTCACAACCAACAGGAGAGACGGGGAATAAAAGTGTTGTAGATGGAGGGATTTTCTAGCTCTTCTTCTCCAAGCATATATAGTAGAAGACAAAAGAAGGTTATCAAACTTGGGCAGTTTCAGTTGAGAAGGACGTGCAAGTAAAAGAAAACTAAGAGAAAGCAGTGAACATATTGAATATATGAATCTAATCAGCCTCAGTAAAGACAGCAGAATCATTGACCCAATCCACCGCAGAGTGGAGAATACAAGGCAGATTATACTGCTTTACAGATACAGCCACTCTCACCGTTGCAGGTCCTGGTGATTCTATCGCCAATCACCAGCACCCGCCATCAGACGGAAGGGGGTGCACGAAATGCTTGCCCCGTTCCGTCTGAGCCCACCACTGCCTCTCGCCGCTCCCCCGTCGGAGCCCGCAGCCCCCGTAAACACCCCCCCCCCCCCAACCCTGCCCAGAGACGGGCAGGGATTCCGCTCCTTACCGCCGAGTGACGGGGAAGCGTGTGTATGTGAGACTCGTCAGCTGGAGTGCCTCTTTGCCAGCAGAGGGGATCTGGCTGGCTCTGAATGTATATTGAGTAAATTTACTCCACCCCGCTGGGTGGACTGCATCAGTTTATAAAGGCTGATTTCTGGACTTTTTAGAATTCCAAATAAATTCGCTCGAATGGAGTGAAGGGAGGAAAGGTCGGATTTAAAAACATAGAGCAATTTCGGGAAGCTGGCCATTTTAAATAAGCTGCAGCATCCAAATAAATTGAGGGGGAGATTTTGCCAGAGATTGTTTGGTCTGGATCCTATGAAAAACTTGAGTGATGCATATATGTTATGAGGATGGGGTGGTAGAGATATGCCTAAATATGTGATGAAGGTAGAGGCCAATTTGAAAGGAAAGGGGTTAGACCAACCTGTTCTCGCCTGTATTAGTGGAAATAAATCCCACAAGCACCAGGGTGGGGAGGGTCAACCAGATCCAGGAGTGGGAGCCAGTTATATGGGAAAAAAAACAGAAAAATAAAGTAATCCCCCTCAGGGGTACCTGTCATGAAAGGCAGCTGTAGCCTTGGCACCTCCAAGTGCAGTGGGCTGCCGTCTGGTGATGAGGCCGAATTAGCGATGGTGGTGTGGTCTTAAGCAGTGTAGAGGGGGCCAGAAGGAGGTCTGTGCATGGGTGGCCAAAGGAGGGTGGAGGGGGAGATACAGGTTGGGGAGGCAGGAGTTTCAGGGTAGTGCTGCCATCCAGAATGGCTGCCACGCCCCCTTGTGAAGCAAGTGTTTAAAATTTAACAGCACAGAAATTGCAATTTTTACTTTACCTTTTCCCTTTTAATTTTATTGAGTTAAATGTGTTGTCTTATTAAATAAACCTCACGGCTTGAAATAGATTAATATAAAATACAGCATCTGACTATTATAGACATAGTTGTACGATTCAAGATTTGTACATAGTCTTCAAAAAAAATTGACATTTTCTAAATGTCCCCATACACATAGCGAGGTATCACATGCGATTACTCCGGCTGCTCGGCTTATAAATCATGTATGATGCATCATATGCAGTCACATTGCATACAATATATGTCATGCATACACATCCACCACTGTGGGATACCATGTACATGTATCATGTACTGTATCCTTATTGCAGCAGTGACCATCTCCGAATCTGATCCAATGCACTTCGAATTGGAATTAAAAGGAAGACCTAAAATTTGACAATTTTCACATGATTTATCACCCCGATGCGTTGAAATTGTGGTAAAAGGGACCAAATATCAGTAGTGGTATAGGGGTCCATAAGACTGTTGTTAAGACCGTGTCAAATGGCTACCTACTGTATATGAGCAAAGGCACAAAAAAGTATGTTAGATCGCTCAGAACGTTCAGCACACAGCGCTGTGTGCTGAGTGTTCTGTCATGGCCAGTTTTCTCCGGCGAGAATTTTGGCCCTGACTTATTAGTGACAGGCATGTGTTATTAATTGCCGGGAGATAGCAATGCCTGGGGCAACATCACTATCGCCTCATCACACAGTGATCTAAGGCCATTTTCTGAGTGATGTAGTTTAAAATAAGTAAAATAATTCTAACTCTAGTGCACTGATTCTTAACCTCAACCACACACAACAGGTCACATTTTGGAGATTTCTTTGTGGCAACAGATTGGATGATTCCTGAATTGTACTTGTGTAAAGAAATCCACAAAACCTGAGCTGTTGGTGGTATTTGAGGGCTGGCGTATAGAACCTTTACTCTAGAGCAGGGCTGGGCAATAAGCAGCCCTTCAATTGTTAATGAATTACACATCCAAGCATGCCTTGCCATCGTTTTACTATTTGGCCATGCTGAAACTGATGCAAAGCATGCTGGGAAGTGAAGGCAGTGCTTTACTGCAGAAGGGAATTATGTTTACATGTTTTAGTCCTAACTTATTCACGTAAAGATCTATAATATTTTAATGGCTAGTAGCTGGTACATGCTGATTGGATATTGCTAGGTGCCATGAGAGGTACTTATTATTATTTTTTTTTTTTTTTGCACATCTTGTGCCCTTCGTTTGCCTAAAGATGTTTCCTTTTAAGTTTTTTCTTTGGGGTTTATTGACAGCAAGCCACAATGTGTTTCTTTATAGAGTACACAGCAGAAAACCATGTTTTATATAATCTGTTGAAGTGACATTATCATTTTTTCAAGTATATTTTTTCAAATATTATTCCTTCTTAGTAAATCTTTTTGTTTACTATTTTACAGTAATACCTTTTTTAAGAATGCTTTTGTTGATTTTTTTTTTTTTCAACATGATATTTATCAAGAAATAATGATGTACATGCAATTTCTTTCCTTTAGTAAGTAAAATCCCTCTTTTTTTAATTCTGTGTTTGCATGCTCTAATGAGTTCTTATTTTATTTATTGTTTGAAGCATTTACCCTTCAAATGACCAGGAGAACACTACAAGCCTCATCCCTGCTGCACATAACACAGGAGGTTCACTGCCTGACCTAACAAACATCCACTTCCCTTCTCCGCTACCAATACCATTAGACCCCGAGGACTCTACATTCCCAACACTGACAAACTCCAACAGTACTGGAAACCTAACAACAAATTTAACGCATATGGGTATAAGCACTGCCAGTCCAGGTAAGCATCTGAGTTAAAAATTTCACTAATATAATAGGCAGACAAGTTTAAGTACTGGGGAAAAAACGTGGATTAAATGAATGAATGTTTTGCATTTTATAGTTTTGCACTTTATATAACCTGTGGCCAGAACAGCCATAAAGTGGTGCCTTTAAGTAAGCATACCCCCTAGCGTTACTAAAGAAGCAATTATTTTAGAAATTTTTGCACTCATTCAACAAAAAAAAAAAAATAAGGGATGTTTCAAGAGTTAGGCAAGTTTGGTTATCTGTTTTTTCAATATAGGAGAACTAGTTTAAATGATCTGTCTGAGATACCAACTGGCATATTTATATTCTGGTTTAATCATATGTAAATTTTCTAAATATGTGTATGGAAGATTCATTAGCATTAACAGTAGAATTTGCCATTCAAAATGCTTGCTGGCTTTCAACTTTGCATAGGAGGCTGCCTTTTTCCAAAAAGTCAGTTTGTCAAATGTTTATCCTACCTGCTAGAGCTGTTTTGGTTAACTGTAAGTGCTGATATATTAAAATGGTAAGGTCTTGACTCTGCATAGACCTAAAACGGAATTTCTGTTTTCTGTCCTCTCTTGTAAAGATGCCCATACATGGTAGAATTATTGTATGCAATTTGGACTAGATCGCATCCGTTTTGCAATGCAATGAGGTGCAATGTAATCTAGTACAAAAAGTTTGTGCACATACTTTTTGAGCTGTGTGATGGGATGTGTGCGGGAGTGAGCATCTCATCGCATGTGGCAATTGTACCGTGTATGGCCACCTTTAGGCTGAACACAAAGTTTGAAAATGCCTCTGGGACTGATGTGTAAGAATTATTTGTCAGATCATGTATTGGGTTTCCATGGACAGCAGCCACACACAAGTCTCAACTGCATTGTGATATAGCCTGACTTATGTGGACGTCAAAGATGGAGAAAGGGAGGGGAGAAGGTGGGGATTGACACGAAAGGTGCAATTCAGAGAGAATAGTATGGCCTCAGGTTATCTAGCACATCCTCAGGTCTGACAGAGTGGTTGAAGGAAAGGCCTTCATAGGAGGGTATCGATAGAGATGAAGTCAGAGGAGGAGAGACACGTTTTGGTGATGGCAAGAAGGTTGAGTGTGAGATAAAGAAGTCGTGGATAGCAGGCAGCTTGTTACAGATTGATCTCTCATTCCAGAATGGTAGGGAAAGAACAAGTGATATGTGGATCAGATGAGGCTGGGTTGTGGGTGTGAGGGATTGGATTGTTGTTCTGAAACTGTGAGCTGAGATTATGTAGAGTGGATTGGTATTACATAGTAATTAAGGCTGAAATAAGACGTTAGTCCATCGAGTTCAACCTATCTGCCTTGTAACAACTGACATAAGTCATATCTATGGGATTCCCTTAGTGGCCAAAAATGCATCCAGTTTTGATTTTAAATTCATTAACAGTAGTTGCTCTAATCACCCCCACCGGCAATTAGTTCCAGAATTTTACTGCTCTAATGGTGAAGAATCCTCTTAATTCAGTACAGAATTTATTTTCCTCGAGCCTCAGTACATGCCCTTGTGTGCTAAGTATAGGCCTGTTAGTGAACAAATCATCTCCCAGTTCCATATGATTCCCAATCCTGTAATTGAACATACTAATCATATCACCTCTCAACCTCCATTTCTCCAGTGAAAACATTTTCAGCCTGGTTAACCTCTCTTTGTATTCTAGTGATTCAAGACCTTTTTCTAGCTTAGTCGCCCTTCTCTCTACCTGTTCCAATTCATTTATGTCCTTTTTAAGGTGTGGTGCCCAGAACTGAACACACTATTCCAGGTGTGGTCTCACCAATGCCTTGTAAAGAGGCACTATCACATTGGCATCCCTTGAATCCATACCCCTTTTAATGCATGCCAGTGTTCGGTTTGCTTTTGCTGCTGCACTTGAGCAGGGTTGAGGAGCCCTGGCTTTAGTAACGCAGTCCTGTTCAGAGGAATAATGTGAAAAATGGAGAGAGTGAAAAAAACTTAAGATAAACATGGTTATAAGTGGGTGGGGAATCAAGGCAAAGTGAAATTGTTAGTGTAATGATTAAAAGCCATACAGTAAGTATTTGAGACCACCACACAATGCATTCAGATCTAGGTGTCAAGGCTATGCATACAGCAGGTGTTTGAAGTGATGTATTAGCTAATTCACTGTAATATGTTGAGAGCAGTCCTTTTGGAGAAGTTTAGAAGTTAGAGAATTGTCCTCCTTTTTTTCTGCTGTATATCTCTGAAATTCATATTACTATTTCATCACACAATTCACAGCTAGGCATAATTTATTTATATATATATGTGTGTGTGTGTGTGTATATATATATATATGTGTGTGTGCATGTATGTATGTATGTATGTGTATATATATATATATATATATATATATATATATATATATATATATATATATATATAATGAGAGAGAAGTAATGCTCGGCACTCCACTTAATACAAATGTCCAACTTGTGCGGTGCTCTGGCTCCCAAATAGGGATGTATAAACAAGCGTGTGAAGATGCAGGCACTCGCAACATACAGCGAAAAGCAACAGGAAATAATGGATCCCATACGGGTATGCTTTGCGATCCATTATTTCCTGTTGCTTTTCGCTGTATGTTGTGAGTGCCTGCTTGTTTATATATATGTATATATACATTGTATGGGCTCTGCACACACTAAATTAACTGATAATAAATAGTGGAGATTTGGTTCATGAATTGATCAATGCATTTAAGCCTGCAGCCCCCTTCACAGGACCCCACCTTTCTGCAGGTCCTGACGCTATCGCTGAAAATGGCTACAATACACATAGCTATCACATCAATGTTTGATACCAGGCATGCTATCTGGTCTGAAGCTCACAGCACACTTTGCTTTTATAGGTGACCAGCTACCAACACACCTGTCACTAATCATCTAGGGAAATGGTTAACATAAGCTAGGGAATCTTAGTTAAAGCAGGGTGCATGAGAGAATGTGACCACAATAAGACTAATTTAAAAAATTAATCTAATAAACAATATATACACTTAACATCGGCACTCACCTTTCCTAGTTTTGGGGTGCCCTATGGCTTGTGACCACATTGTTTAAACAGACATTGTAGGGGCTCTGCACACACTAAAATAACTGATAATAAATAGTGGAGATTTGGTTCATGAATTGAGAATATATATATATATATGTCTCAAACACTGCCATATGTTGGCAGAGAGTAAAACTACTTCTCTTTCTCATATATGCACAAACATAGAAGGTAGCAGACTAGCGTTCGAAGCCTTTGCTTCGAGCGGGCTTACTAGTACTGTGTGTATATGTATGTGTGTGTGTATATGTATGTATGTATATATATATATATATATATATATATATATATATATATATATATATATATATATATACACACACACAGTAGTAGATGATGTAGACATACAATATGTTGCAGTAGAGTACTGTATGCACATTGAGAATCCAGTACACCCCCACTAATGCACAATGAATTACTGCCCTACTACAGTCGGAGAGCTATTTGTATAATTTATAGACCAGTTTACCTAGCATTGTTTCTTTAGCAGAGATAATCTGTAAGGTGATGCTATAAAGTCTGATGTTTTGGTACTGTTTAGAACCTAATTGGTGGCAGATTATTTCACAAAAATTAAGTGAGCAGCATGTCCTGAACAGGTTGAAATAGTATGACTGATCATATTCACCGACACCTTTGTCACACAAGCTAAAATCTTACAGACCAGGTCTGATAAACTGCATAGCGGCAGCCATTATGAACAGACTGAAATACAAAAGGCTTAAAACATTTTTTAGCCGCTCAGTTGCAGACATGCAGTGTCTGGAACTGAAATTGTGTGACCATGTGTTTCATTGAAAGTATGTTCCAAAAGGTGGATCTCTCAACCTTATTCAAATAAAATTTAAAAAAATGCCCCAAAAATACAAACATTTATATATATATATTGTGAAATATTTAGCTGTTTCCGTAAGCTTTACAGTATTTTATAAATGTTTAAATAGAATGATCAAAACAAGAAAATAGTAAATTACAATACAGAACATTGCACGGCATGGTTAATAAACATTGCACCATCAATAGTCATACACATATAAGCAGCATGACCAAAGAACAATATTATAAATTACATCACTGAGTTATATAGTTTGTAATATTGTCCAGTGTGTAAGCTCAGTTTCATTAACAATGCTCACTCCTGTGGGTCATTAGAATGTCTTCTAGTATACATATACTGTAGCTCAATTCACAGATCAGCAGACAAAAAATAAGACCAAAGTATACAAGCATAGTGTAAAAGAAAAATTTTAAGTAAAGATAAAAGAGCAAGAAAAAAAGAATAAAGAGAAGAGGGTGAAAGAAGAAGGAAAAGCTACTGAATGGCTGAACTAACAGATGGTGAATATCCTCTGTGTATGGAGACTGAAAAGCTAGTCCGCAGGGTAGGCTTAAGAGGGTTGGGGTGCAATAATGTCCTTTAATCCTTAAAGTCCATCCAGCAGAACCATGTGTCTCTGAATACTTCATATTTGTCATCTGCAGAAGACAAAATATCCTCCATTCCATATAGAAACCTTATCAGGATGACCAAATTTGCAGCATTATTCAGATGGCATAGCAAAGATTTTTTTTTATAGAGAGAGGGAGAGGTCCAGAGGAAAGGTGGAACAGCCAATACGGTGGGTCAGTAGGGACCGGTTCCCCCATGATGATTGCAGAAAGTTTAAAAACCTCATACCAAAGTGGAAGTATGCGGGAGCATTGCCATCATATGTGGAATGGATTACCATGAGCCCCAGAGCACCACCAGCAAATATTGGGAACCCTGGTGTCCATCTGAGAGAGAGCATCTGGGCACCTGTGCCAGTGAGATAGTCCTTTATATTGGGTCTCCCTAGCCCCAATACTAAGGGAACAAGCATGTGCTAAATTGAAGATTTTAACCCTGTTGGTTTCTCCAACCTCCTCACCCAGGTTTTAGTTGGACTTTTATCTTCCAAAAGAAGATTATACATTAAAGAGATAATGTGGGAGGGTACCTGCTTGCACAGAGGAGATCGAAAGGTGTTAGTCGTATGGAGTGTGCTACAAGATCCGAGGGATTTGAGATACTGACGGACTTGCAGGTATCGCCAATATGCCCCACCAGGCAAGTTCCACTTGGTCTGAATATCCTCAAAGGAAGAAATTTTTCCTCCACTCACCAGCTGTTTAACTCGAAAGAGGCCCCTATCCAACCAACAGCCAAAAGCTCGAAGGTCTAACCCAGGAGGGAAGCGATTATGTGCCAAAAAGGGTACATACGGGTAGGACCTAGACGAGATAGAAGGTGACTTCTTAAGAGAACAAAATGCACATGGGCACTGGGAAAGAGCTGAAGGTTTATACAGTTTTGTGACCGGTCATTGGAGGTTTATGAGCTGTTGAATCAAGAGAGAATCCGGTTTCCCACAGAGGGCTTTAAATCCACTATCCTGACCACCAGGTCCCTCACCATTTGGAAAAGTCATTGGCTCATTCCCTGTCCATCGGATACAAATTACCATGAGGTTGAGGGTCAGGCTTCCAACAATCGGCCACTCCCTCGGTTGGTACACAGGATCACACACTGCCGAATCAATTGGACTCTATCCAACATTTGGGACTATCATAGTGTGGGCATGGGTTCATTCCCCCACGTGAGATCTAGCCATTTAGCCAATTTATTGGTACAATTTTGTTTTTATGTGTTTGTATGTCAATTGTATTTTTTACATATATTGATTCATGTCATTATGCACAAATGTGCATTTTAAGTGTTCAATGAGCATTAATTTTTAAATTAAAAAATATCAATTTTAAGTGGTATTCACTCATCATTAAATAAGAGCACTGCTAATTCTTTGTGTACACACTTTTATATTTTGCAAAAGGTTTTCAATCTGGCCTACTATTTGCTTTTTTTAATGAAGGAACCCAATTGGATGCACTTCCCCCTCAATACACATTTATGCACCTCCCAAATTGTGAGTTTCAAAACATCAGGGGTCACGTTACATTCAATGTATTCCTCGATGGCCCCATACAATAGGGGTTACTAAGTGGAGATTTGTTAAAACACCAAGATAGATTATGGGGGGCAGGGGTTCCCAGGGACAGATAGAGTATAATTGGGGTGTGGTCTGACCTATAAAGGCATCTCGTACTTGTTGGAGATGTCTATGGTCTAATAATTAGTCTATTCTAGAATAGGACTGGTGGGGGTGTGAGAAGTGGGTGTCCTTGTCTATGGGGTGGAGGACATTCCAAGCGTCGGACAGCTGGTGAGTGTGGAGTAGTCATCTTACCTTACGAGTTGTGCACTCAGGGTGGGAGGAACTGGATGAAAGATCTAGGCTGGGGGTCTAGGGTCCAATTCAAGTCACCTCCGACCACCAGGACCCCCTCCTGAAGAGAAGAAATTTTATCAAACACCGTCTCAAGAAAGTTTGCTTGACCCTCGTTGGGGGCGTAAATATTGACAGTGGTGAAAACTTGGTTAGACAAAGTGCATTTAATAAGTACACCGCCCCTCCTCCAACCTATGGACCACTTTTATCAGACACAGGCATATGTTTGGCAAAGAGAATTGCCACTCCCTTAGATTTGGATTGTATATAGTTGCAATAAATGGGCGTGGGGAAAAAATGGTTGCTGAGTCGGGGAGCCGCGTCTGAGAGCCGAAAGGGAGTCTCTTGAATTAAAACGATATCCGCTCTCTCGGCACGGAAAGAGCGGAGGGCCTAGGCTCGTTTTTATGGTACATTTAACCCTTTAGTGTTGATTGATAATATTCTCAGAGACAGCCATAGGAAGGGTGATGGGTGAAAAAGAAGAAAAGGAGGAGACTGGAGCTAGGGAAGAACATAGAAAAGAGAAAAAGGTAGTGAAGGAGGAAGAAAAAACAACAACAATCATATCAAGAATCACAATACAATTCAAAATACAAACAAACCCAATGTGAGCATGAAAAAAACGCATCCAGGCAAAAAAAGGGACAACCAGAGTACCCATGTCACGGAAAAATAATTACGGCATGAGGGCACAATAGCTGGTATGGGTAGATGGCTGGGGTGAGTAGAAGAGAAAGGCAGGCTAAGGCAAGGATAAAGAAGTACTGTATTATGATGTCTTCTATTGTCTGTACATGAAACTCAGCTTTTCCTATGTCGTTAAAGACTGCATGTTTGGGACAGGTTGACGTGACTTAATATCTTTTAGTGTGTATGCAGTACATGGCTTGCCTGGGAATTCAAATCAAATAGTTTATAGATGATATTGTCTAGTGCAGGGATAGCCAACTCCAGTCCTCGAGTTCACATTTTCCATACCACCTAGCTGGTGGACAGATTCATTCATTACTCACTAACACATTATTAAAGATCCACAGGTGAAGCTAATTACTTTACTTGATTCTGTGAGGAGATCTGGAAATCATTAACTGTTGGTAGCTCCCGAAGACTGGAGTTGGCTTCCTCTGGTCTAGTGTGTACTCCACTTTAGAATGCTTGCCTTTAACGGTCTTACCATTTATCTATGTTGTAGGAATGACAACAACTCAAGGAACAGTCACAGGGTCATCACAGCATCAGCAACCCAATGTAAGTCCACTGTCACTAAATTCCGATTCAAGAAGGCAACAGTCTCAGCAGATGTCCCCAACTTTATCTCCTCTCTCACCTATAACTCAGGTATGTGTGTGCAGCTTATGGTTAAGGTAATAAAAAATTTTTACCTTTTTGGTAACGTTCTCTAATTAATTATTTCTCGTCATTGTCTTAAAAACCATATTAGACACACCGTACAAACTTAATGAAAGGTTAGATTTTTAATTGCAGTAGGATAATGAAATTGTATTTATAAATGCAAATGTGTTAATAGTTACTATCAGATGATCTCATATTGATTGAATTCTATTTTGGATTTATTTGTTTAGAGTGAATTTGAACTTGTTCGAAGGGCACTAAAAGTGTTTGCCATGTGTAATAGAATAAGGCAAATTATTTTCATTACAAAGTTAATATATTTAATTGAGCATTCAATGTGGCCAATTCAATTGTGGCTTGCACCCCAATACTGGTGGTCCATACTAATGGGCATATATTGTAACTATTCACTTGTTGCTCAATCAGGCACCCATTGGTATTTAACACCTATGTCCCATTGAGGGTTTGCCTGCTCAAAGTGGCTAGGTAAACACGTCTAGAGCTTGATTAGGCACCAAATTTTACAGGTTTTTTTCACACACCTCCAGAGCCTGCAAGAAAAACTGTTGTGGCTATTGGGCCTTTGATCAGAGAATAAATTGATTAATTCCGATAGACAACCATTCCTATAGATGCCCAGCATGGGGTGTGTGCCACAATTTAATCGGCTCCTAGAAGTGCTATGGAAATGTGATCTTACACTTTTGTGTGAATGAAAAGTGCTTCTGTTGCTTGAGCAGAATGCACCATCTTCTCCACTCACAGGTATTGGGGAGGTGGAGCCATGACAAAATATTTTAAATTATGTCATTGGGGAATGTGCTGATTGGGCAGATGTCATATGCAAATCCATTAACAGCTGTTTGTATTTCAGCCAATGGCTGGTCCTTTAAAGCTCTTGTGAGCCATACGATAACATCACTTCTATTTCAATTGTTATATAGGAAAAAACTAAATTTGAAAGTACAGTAGATAGCCAGTCAAATATTTGTGGTATGGTCTTTGGAAAGGCAGCACATAAAACACTTTGATTAGTTGCTGAACTTAAAACTCATGCTTGAGTGACATATGTACACATTGGAACACTTTGTTGTCATACGTGTAATGCTGCTAGATTCCATTTCAGCAGGCTAACACAATACTTGTCTTGGTTTACTTTAAAAATATCAACTCACCCACCCACCTTCGCTGCTACCTTTCTCCTTCTGCCTTTCTCCTTCTGCCTGTTCTTATCTTGTCCACCTTCAATCACTCCCTTTGATCTTGCATTTTCCCCTCTACCTTCAAGCATGCCCTTATCTCCACCATTTTCTTAAGAAAAAATATATGTATACCCTTGAACCCTAACACATTCTCCAACTTTTTACACATCTCTCCACCTTTCTTTTGCCTCCAAACTCCTTGTTCAAATTGTCTACAACTGTCTTTCTGCCTTTTAATGGCCACTACTCTGCTTATTCTCCTTGAACTCTTTGCTGCTTTTGACACCAGGAATAACGTTTTACTCCTACAAAGATTTTACTCCATTGGTCTGTCATACTGCCCTCTCCATGCTGTCCTCTTTCCTCTCTGACCGCTCTTTTTGTCTCCTCTCATGACTCCATCAATCGTACATCCCCTAAATGTAGGTGTCCTCCCAAGGTCTGTTCTTAGACCTATCTCTATCTAAATTTCCTCTTTAGATGAGCTCTTTGGATTTCCAGTATCATCTCTATGCTTATGATACTCAAATCTACCTTTCCTCCGCTGACCTATCCCAGCGCTTTCTTAAACTTAGCTTATCTAAGACTGGTCAAATCATCATCTTCTTATCCTCCCACTTGACCTCCTCTCCCATAATTTTACTGTCTATTGTTGGCACAACGATCTCCTTTAGCACCCATGTACGCTTTATTGGAGTTCTCCTTGATTCCTCCCTCTCCTTCAAACCACACATTGAGGGGTAGATTTATTATAGCGGCGCTAGTGAGGCGAAGCAGGAGGAGAGCGACAAGATCTACTAACGCCTTGCCCGCTGAAGCGGGGGAGCGCTAACTCCCCCTCCAGGGATGCATCCTCCAGCTGACAGTGCATCAGTTAACACTGACGCGCTGTCTGCTTCTTCCCGGCCGGCTGGACTGCGCATGTGCAGGATCTCCCTACTCCCGCGAAGTTGATAGCTACAGGCGGCGGAACGGTCAGCGATGCTGACCGTTCATAAATTAGGTATCACTGTTGAGCGCTGTACTTAAAACAGTACATGCGCTACATTGCCGCCACCGTTACAGCACCCGGACAGCGGGTCTAATAGATAAGGGGAAGCGATATCCCCTGCATTAGCGCACAGGGATAGCGCAAATACCCCACACCGCCGGGTCATAAATCTACCCCTCAGTACCCCTCCCAATCCTCTTTCCATCTCCTAAATATTTCCAGGACTAGACCCCTTCACATCCTAGATGCTAAGACCCTCATGCACTCACTGGTCATCTCCAGACTGGACTAAGAAAATAAATGAGTGGCATGGAGCTCGCAACTGCTCCCCCCCATGCTTGATACTGCTGTCTGGTTGTTTTACTGTGTACCATTTCTTCTTTCAAACTGAAAATGTGACTGTTCTTTTCAAAGTAGTGTTAATTCTTCTTGTATGGATTTATTTCTTAGGCTGTAGCAATGGATGCTATGTCTCTGGAGCAGCAGCTACCACCATACACTTTTTTTACACAAGCAACTTCACAGCCGCAAGCACAAAGTGGCCTGTCTCAAAATTCCTCATTAATGCAAAGTTCTGGTTTACACAGAGGAGGACAACTCCCTCCCCTAACTGTCACTATATCAACTACAGTCCCTCAGTCTCCTCCAGGAATTCAGACTCCTTCATCACTGGCTATAGATATCAATGCGGTAAGTGTATTGAAGAATGTTTGTGGGACCTTAAAAAAAACTACTACATGATCTCTTTTTTTGTATGTACAGTTGTCAGTTTTTCAGGTAATTCTTTAATGATATCTAAGGCTGTGTTTTCATAATGTAATAAATAAAATGATACAGGTACTATTTTTTCCATAGCTTTTACCTAGATAATTCAGTTGAGCTGTAGTCACAGATTTACTGACATTCTTAACTTCTAACTATTGCATTAATAATTGCTATCACTGAACAGGTTCAGTACTCATCTATATGATCTTTTACCCCTGTATTGTGTAATTCTTACACCTCTTATTAATGCTTTTTGGTTAAAAATATACAGCTTGAGGATGACACCTTGCCAAAGTCCCATTTTCTGTCTATATATTGAAAATTAATTGAAAACATTACCTTTTCCATAATGCTATTCAGGGATGTTCCTGACTTTCCATTGCATTATGGATAATTGTGTCTGCCACCTTTACAAGCCACTGTATTTAATAGCCTCAAGCTAGTGATGGTCTTCTAACATTAAAGCACCCACTATATTTCGCTGTTTGTTACAGAGTCGGACTTACAAGGCACAGATGGGATTTAAAGTAATTATTACTGAAAATAGGGACAAATGCTAATGTGTGAGGTCATATATATTAGTTCCAAACACAAGATATGTCAGTGCTACAATTGCAGTGACAAGTGTGACATGCACTCAAAGTATAACCCTGTAGTAACAATGATTTTGCAAATCCTGGTATTTGTATCTTGCAAGTCAATGTACAAATTATGTTGAAGCTCATAAGTATTTTATACACACATAAATTAGGCAGCAGATAAAAATACTACTTAATGTCTGCTGCAATTGTTTTAACCTTATTTTGGTGTTGGGTGGTAAGAATTCTATAATGGCGATGTCATTCATTTTGTTGGTGGAAAAATTTGGTAGTGTCTGTCGCACATCGTGTAATTGTAAGTACAGTACTTGAGTGTTAGTCATTATTAAAGTTTATTATAATGGTTAGGATTTCTATTCTCCCCCCGAAACGTTTCCAACATTTCTTGTTAAAAATAGTTTTCTTTATTAGGCAATTTATTGCAGATTTTAAGCTTTCAGGCATTTGCAGAATGAAATCCGATTGTGTGGTAATGACACAGACTGTACTGCAGCTAATATTGCACCAATATACGTTTTTCAAAGTTACTTGCAATTTTTGAGCTTTTAGTACACATTAAAGGGGATATTCAATCTTCAGGTCACGGCAGGCGAGCTTGCTCGCCCGTCGTGACCCAGTCCCGTTCTCGGTCAGCTCGACCGAGAACACGCAGGCGGGATTCAATGTCCCGCCTGCCGGGGAGCGAAAAGGGGGCGTGGCCGCGAGTTGTGGCCGGGAAGTGACGAGATGCAGCTGGCAGCTCATCACTTCCCGGCTGTTCTCAGCAGAACGAGCCCGACAGCTAGAGATGTCTGGCTCGTTCTGCCAGGAAATCCTGTTCAATGCTGTCGGGGAAGACAGCATTGAATAGGGCCCGTCGAGCATCTCCCCCACGGGAGATGGTCGACGGAGATTGAATATCCCCCTTACAATCACAATCAGTATACGTTATTCCATACAACATAAACATGATTTCTCTGTCATCTATCCTGGTGACACAGCTAACCATGGGATGTAGGAGGGTCCGCAGGAGCAAGTTACCTATGCTAACTTCTTTGAGAGGCAGGCTCCTCCCTTCTGCATCCCAGCATTCCTCAGTTCATTTTAGGTGCCCACTGGAGTGCAGGCTGCAGCCGTTTTTTTAGAGTAGCTAGGGTTTTTTTTTTTTTTATTAATATTCTCTTAGTTACAGGCTACAGTGTGAAACTTCCAGAGGAAGTTTCTTTACACTGACAGTGCAGCAGAAGCTGACAGAAGCGCGTCCTGTCAGCACTCTGCCCTCTCTGCACAGCGCTTTGATCTCCACTAAAGGAGGTTCCCTGGGGTGCGTCCTGAGCCAGCTCCCTGCTTAGGAGGGGGATCATGGGTGACGGACCCCCCGCTATGGCGCCGCCATTTTAATGGGCTTAGGCAGAAATCCATTGGAGTTGATGCCTATTACAGGAGTCCAGTAAGTGGTAAGGAAGGAAGAAAGGAGAAACACTTGGTAGGAGCGGCTGAAAGTGGGAGGGCGCCAAAACAACTTCCCTCCCCACTGAAGCAGAGACTTGGTCTCTTCCTGCACTCTATTCTGGCGCCCTTTTCTCTCCACACTGTGCGGAGCTGAAGGATGATTTTACACTGCAGAACTTGAGTGAAAAGTTTCTTCTGGGCAGCGCTTTCCCTGGTGACCACTGAGGGTCCATTGCAGCAGCGCAGACAGATAAGTACTCTGTATATTATTCTGAAAGGGATCAGTATGAAATCCCTATGGTCGAAATGCCGACGCCGCAGGGGGGCCGCAGCGCTCGCTACGCTTGGCACACTATTTTATTTTCCCACTATGGGTGTCGTGGACACCCATAGAGGGACAAAGTGCCGGCATTCCGGCGTCGGTATTTTGACCACATCCCTTCTGTAGACGCCTGACATTTTGCACTGTGTGTTATCATGACAGAAAGGTGTAGTGCTGCTGCTCTTGAAGAGGGAGCGTCTGCCATGTTAATTAACTGCAGGTTTTGCGGAGATAAATTAACTGTTGAACAGATGTATCAGGGGTATTTGTGCCCTGCATGTGAGTATGTTCCAAGCCCAGAGGTCTGAGCAGCCTGAACTTGCATGGGCGGCAGCCTTGGGGAGATTTATGACTGCCTTGGTGCAGCTTTGAATAGGCAGAGAGATGAGCTAGTTACATCTACTACTCATCCCAACCCTCTGTGGGCTCTTTTACCCCCTTTCAGGGGGACCCTGCTTTACTACAGGTTATGCAGGACACGGCTCAGAGTGTCCATAAAATGAATACTTTTATGGAGCATTTTTCCAGGGTCCCTGAGGTAGTCTCTCCTAGGCACCCTTTATCCACACCTCCCCTTTATAATTTACACTCTGAGGGTGAATGTGCTGAGGATATGTTTTGGGACCAGAGGGAAGAATTTGACTTTTCTGTCCCTGGTATTGAAGATTTGATATTGGCAATTAAACAGAAATTAAATCTCTCAGATGATGATAAGGTACCGTGTTAGGGTGTGTTTAAGAAACAACGCAGGGATGCAGTTACTTTCCCCGCGCATGAGGGAATGAAAGCACTACTTGAGGATGCATGGAAGATGCCAGATAAAAGGTTTCTTATGCCTAAGAGATTTGCCAACATGTATCCCATGCCGGAGGAGCATGTAAAATTGTGGGAAAAGATTCCTCTTGTGGATGCACCTGTTGCTACAGTAGTTTGTCTAAGACCACTGCTCTAACTGTACAAGGGGGTGCTGCTTTCAAAGACCCCAAGGATAAAAAGATTAAAGGCTGTCTGAAAGCTGTGTTTGAGGGGGGTTGGCTTTACTTTGCGCCAGGTTATTGCATCAGCTTGGGTATCCAAGGCCATGATGAGGTGTGCATATACCTTGTGTGCTCAGCTTCAGCCTGATATGGAAGCCTTTGCTTTAGAAGAAAAGTTAACGTATGTGGCGGAATATGTTTGTGAGGCTGGTGAAGAAGGCGCTAAAGTGGCAAGAGCTCTCTGGCTTAAAGCTTGGGAAGCTGATAGCGAGTCTAAGTCTCTAGAAGCGTCGCCTTTTAAGGGAGGACTTCTTTCTGGGCCAGAACTTGATTCCCTTATTAAACAAGCCACGAGGGGAATGAGCACTTTCCTCCCCATCTACAAAGCACGCAGTTTCAAGATTTGGAGCCTTAAGGTCATGCTTTTGCTCCTCCTTTCGGGGGGAGCGTCCAATAGAGGACAACCAGGTAGAGGGAAATATCCCTCTGGCAAAGGAAGGGTGCCAAGATCCCGTTTTGGTGCCTTTGCAAGGAAACAATCTACCAAAAGTGAGGATTAGTCCTCCACATGAAGGGGCGGAGACTCCCCATTCTGGGATCAGAGTATTCTGGAATCAGAGGGATTGGTATGTGTGGGCTCTTTCCAACCGGACCCTTGGGTTCACTCTGTCACCTCCCAGGGTTACAGGATCAATCTCAAGGGAGTCCCTTCTAAGAGATTTCTCCCAACACCCTTGCCACAAGAAGCTTGCTTGCGAAAAGCCCTCTTGGGGGCGGCAACATCGCTTCTCGAGAAGGGAGTTGTGATCCCGGTGCCTCAGGGGGAAAGGAAGAAGGGATTTTATTCATTCTTTTCTTGGTCCCAAAGCCAGACGGTCATTCATTTCATATCCTAAACCTGAAGTCGTTAAACCTCCATCTGTGGGTGGATCACTTCAGGGTGGAATCTCTACGGTTGGTTCTCTAAAGCATAGAATTCTAGCATCAGTGGACATACAGGATGTTTATCTACACATGCCTATTTGGAACATCAGTCTTTGCTGCATTTCGCAATAGGCACAACTCATCTTCAGTTTCAGGCCCTACCCTTCGGGCTGGCCACTGTCATGGCAGCGGCTCTCAGGTTGAAAAGGATTGTAATTTTTCTGTACTTGGACGATCTCTTGTTCAAAGCAAACTCGGCAGAGGAGTTGCAGTAACATCTAACAGTTGCAAGACAGTTTCTTCTAGACCATGGGCCTTATTCTAGTTCAATCTTTCTGACAAAATCCTTCTTAGATGGACAAAACCATGTGCACTGCAGGGGGGGGGGGGGGGGGGGGCAGATGTAAAATGTGCAGAGATAATTAGATTTGATTGAGTTTTTTTGTTTCTGTGCAGGGTAAATACTGGCTGCTTTATTTTTA
Organism: Crinia signifera; assembly: GCF_055691185.1. Classification (NCBI taxonomy): domain Eukaryota; kingdom Metazoa; phylum Chordata; class Amphibia; order Anura; family Myobatrachidae; genus Crinia; species Crinia signifera. The sequence continues at coordinate 230,460,177 of NC_139217.1, read as the reverse complement.
CACTGCAATATAGATCTCACTTTAAAGTAAAGCCCCACCCTAATCTAACTCTCTCTGCACAAGTAACATCTGCCCCACCTGCAGTGCACATGGTTTTGTCCATCTAAGAAGGAATTTGTCAGAAAGAGTGAACTAGAATAACCCCCCATGGGTGGATGTTAAATCTTGTAAAGTCTCATTTGACACCTACCCAGAGGCTTCAGTTTTTGGGTGTGATTCTAGATACACATTTACATTGTGTTTCCTTCCGGAATCAAAGACCATGGACATCCGCCGGTTGGTGCTGGCAATTCTTCAGTTGCCAAATCTTTCAATATCACAGAGTTTGAAGCTGCTGGGCAAGCTGGTGGCAACCTTCGAGACCCTACAGTATGCAAAGTTTCACTCGAGGCCCTTTTAATGAAACATCCATTCCAGTTGGTCAGGGAATTTATTTATTTACAGTTTCTTATATAGCGCAGCAGATGCCGTTGCATTTTACAATGGTAGACAGTGATAAAACAAACTGGGTAAAGACAGACAGACTTGGAGGTTAGGGGGCCCTGCTGCCAGCTTACAATCTATAGGGATATAGAAGGGAAACACAAGGACAGGCATCAGTAATAGCATAGCAGTCCCACCAAGTTACAAGTCCAGAAGGGATGCTATATAATACATAAGTGCCTCAGAGGGTTATGCGTGTAGAAGTTAAATATGATAGGATTGCCTGAAGAGGTGAGTTTTCAGGGAACACTTGAAAGTTTGGAGGCTAGTGGAGAGTCTTATTGTGCGTGGAAGGGCATTCCATAGGATGGGAGCCGCCCGATGAAAGTCCTGTAATAGTGAATGGGGGCTAGTGATCCATGCAGAGGAGAGATGCAGATCATGTGCCGAGTGGAGTCGTCGAGATGGGAGATATTTTGTAATAAGTAAAGAGATATAAGCTGGTGCAGTATGGTTAGTACCTAGCTTTATATGCAAGTAGAAGTGTTTTATGTTGAATACGGTAAGATACAGGCAACCAATGAAGGGACTGGCAGAGCGGATCAGCAGATGAGCATCTTGCATGGGAGATCAGCCTAGCAGCAGCATTTAAAATGGATTGCAGTGGCGAGTGTCTGTTCTTGGAAAGACCAGTTAGGAGACTATTGCAATAATCAATGCGGGATATAATGAGTGCATGGATAAGAGATTTAGTAGTGTCTTGTGTAAGATAGGGTTGTATTTTGGATATGTTTTTTAGATGCATGTAACATGATTTGGAGACAGATTGAATGTGGGGAAGAAAGAAGAGTCAAGGATGACCCCTAAGCAATGAGCTTGTGGGGTAGGTTGGATTGTTGAGTTGTCAACAGCGATGGAGATGTCAGGATCTTAACTGTTCTTAGTTGGCGGGAATATAAGTATTTCCATTTTGGAAATATTAAGTTTGAGTTGGCGAGAAGATATCCAAGATGAGATGGCAGAGAGACATTCAGAGACTTGGCCCAAAACCACTGGTGACAACTCTGGGGATGATAGATTTGAGTATCATCCGCATATAAGTGATACTGAAATCCAAAAGAGCTGATTACTTTGCCAAGAGAGGAAGTATAGATTGAGAAAAGCAGAGGACCTAAGACTGAGCCTTGCGGAACTCCCGACTGACAGAGGTAATGAAGAGGAAGATAGGTAAGATGTGAATTTTTTTTATACTACACCAAATACCGCTTTATTAATCAATGGAAATATAGGAGAACAAATAGTCTTAACTAGAGGCACAAGATAGGTATGTCCACTATCCCCTTTACTTTTTAATTTGTTCCTTGATCCTATGCTTCGGGTATTACAGAATTGGTCATTATTCCGAGGGATTAAATTGGGTAATGAATTGAAATTATCGGCTTTTGCAGACGACATTTTGTTATTTATATCATCCCTTAGACAAACTAGGCCTTTGAAAAAGATCCCTCCTTGGATTGAAACGCGTTGGCGTGAACAGGAGGACGTGGTGACATATATACCTCTGTTTTTAACAGACTTTCAAGTACCTGCCGTACTGTTTCCAACCCACCCGCGGGAAGTGCGCGGACTCCATCTCCAGTCTGAAAGCCGGCACCACGGCTACAGTAATTGGCGCAGAGTCAGTTTGTTTTATCTCACTGCTGACCAGCAAAGGAGACGCGGTGCTCAAGGATAGTTTTGTGGATTAACCCTGCCTATACCAATTACTTTTCCCATGGGACGGATTGTTTCTCTTTCAATCAGTACTGGACATCATCTTTTTTTTTTGTCAGTGAACTTTTTTATTTATACAACTATTTTTTTTAGATATAAGAATATATATATATATATTTTTTTAATACAATAACATTTGCAATAATTGCACCAACACCGGACTATGCCTCTTCTAAACAACTAACCCTAAGTGCCTGTACTACATATTTTATCCCCACCCTTTTCTGAATTCTACTATTTTTTTCCGGCTGATTGAAACGGAAAATTATTTCAGGCTGCTGGGGGAAAGGCACGCTAGACTAAAACTTACACATCCCACTACTTTGCACAGGGTTAAGGATAAAATTACTCTTTTCTTTAATAAAAGGTAGAAAGTGAAGTTTAATCAGTTACTAGTTTCAAGAACTAGACTTATGACTGTATATAGTGTGGTCAATCCATTAACCTGCAATATAACACTAGTGCTAGTCTAAACTCTTTAAGGTTTCTGCAAATTCAGGCTGAAATGTGGCCATGACGTCTGAGATACTGTAGGAGGTGCCATTGCAGTTGAAATTCAGCAGCAAATTGCTCTGTTTTTTTTTACAGAAAATGTCTTGTTTGTAAAGCAAGACTGTACTGATCAATTTTAACACCTGTATTTCTGTCTCTGAGTCTGTATTCATAGTGATACAATGTAGCAGCCAAAGCTTTTTTCTATTTCAAGTTCTGTTCCAGACTCAGGGGCAGATTTATTAATCTTGGAGAAGAGATAAACTGGAGATAAAGTGGAGAAAAGGTAAAAGGAGATAAAGCACCAGTCAATCAGCTGTGTTTGAAAAAGACAGTTGGGAGTTGATTGGCTGTGCTTTATCTCCTTTTACCTTTTCTCCGCTTTATCTCCAGTTTATCTCTTCTCCAAGCTTAATAAATCTGCCCCTCAGTTACAGACAACATGCAAGTGACATATGAAATACATCTGTGTCCTAGTCATTGTATTGCAAATAAGACAAATTTCTGGCAAAAAAAAAAAATGCATGGTGTTAGAGTTGATGGGACCTTACAACTCACTCACCCCAGGCAACTCGTGCTGCATGGTGTATTAAGGCTAGATGTATGAGTTTTCATATTGATAATTGTGGGGAGAGTTTGATTTACTTACGACCTATCCAGTGCGGACTCTCTGTTGTTCAAATACTAGCGTTTGTCTGTGGCTTTTCTTGTTTGGATTCCATTATTGCTCAGGCAACCTCTATCTGATGTCACATTTAGATAATATATATACCTCCGTTTCTTCCCAGGTCACAAAACTTTACCATACTTTACCAGCTAGTTAGCAGGTAAAACTAGAACGGGATCACCAAGGAAGGAATGTGATAGCCTGTGAGATGCAGTCATTGGCTAGATCCAGGCAGTTTGGCTCCTTGTGGTCTTTCTTTCTTCATTGTCTAAAAGTCAAAACCATGTCCTTGCCTTTTTTAAATTACTGCTTTGAAAATGATAGATAGACTCATTGGGATCTCGCTGGCTACCAATTTTCCTCATTGTGAGGTAAAAATTCAAACAAACACCTTTTTTGGTCACATATACATTTATTTTATTGAGTTACCGGTTTATGAAGCACAATGACCCATCAAATAGAAAATTAAATTGTGCATTCACATACGACTACCTTTACACTACAGCCCAAATTTTGGGTTTTACTTGAAAACTGACTTTTCTTTATCAAATGAGTTGCAAAATGAATAGAACATATAATCAATACCTTGGCAAAGTTAGAAATTATGCAGCAATTATAGCATTGCAGACCTTTGGCATTCTAGTTGTTAATTTGTTGAGGTAATAAGAAGAAATTTTACCCCACACTTCCCACAAGTTAGTTTGGCTAGGTGGGCACTTCTTGCGTACCATACGTTCAAGCTGCTTCTAAAACAGCTCAGTAGGGTTGAGATCTGGTGACTGCAGTGGCCACTCCATTACTGACAGAATACTAGCTGCCTGCTTCTTCCCTAAATAGTTCCTTCATAATTTGGAGGTGTGCTTTGGGTCATGTCCTGTTGGAGTAGGACATTTTCTCGAATCAAGGGCTGTCCACAGGGTATGGCATGGCATTGCAAAATGGAATCATAGCCTTCCTTAGAGACTCTAATGTACTTGTCCTCTTTCTCAGTTGTGCATCAGAGCCTTCCACTTCTCTTTCTACTCTGGTTATGCAGTAGTGCACACCATTGTAGGAAATGTTCAGTTTCTTGGCAACTTCTCGCATGGAATAGCCTTCATTTCAAAGAACAAGCATAGACTGGTGAGTTTCACATGAAAGTTCTCTTTTTCTGGCCATTTTGAGAGAATAATCAAACCCACAAAGGTGATGTTCCATATACTCAGCTCACTCAAATGGAGTTTTGTAGCTTCTCTAACAAGGGTTTTCTAATCCTTCTTTAGTCTTCTAACGCGATTAGCAAACACAATGTACCATTAAAATACTGGAGTGATGGATGCTGGAAATGGGCCTCTATATAGATATTAATTTAAAAAACAGACGTTTTCATCTAGTGTAGTCATTTACCACATTAACAATGTACAGAGTGTATTTATGATTGATTTAATGTGATCTTCATTGACAAAAAGAATGCTATATTTTCAAAAATAAGGACATTTCTAAGTGGCCCCAAACCTTTGAACTGTAGTGTGTGTGTGTGTGTGTGTGTGTGTGTGTGTGTGTGTGTGTGTCTATTTAGCAGCTGAAACTTTTTTTAAATGAGGGTTTCAAGAATGGTTGACATTTTAAAGCTTCTCTCAGAGAGAATGATGCCATGATTAATACATTTGACATAGATTGGTTGATTTTTGGGCATGATTTTAATCCATTCCTGACTGTGTGCCATCATTGCTGTTACACAAATAATCTAATCGCCAAATTAGTGTTGCCTTGAATCCCAAAATACAAATCTTTTCACAGCAAGAAATGATTGTGCTATATTGTAATCATTTACTTACAGTAGGTGCTTTAAAAGAATAGCTTAATTTAGGATATAGGCTTAAAACTTAATAAACTAAATTATATAAAATGTAGGATCAGCATAAATGTAGAAAATAATTTTAAAAAGAATGGTGGCTGGGGCAGGTCATTTAGTATTAAGAAAAACTTTGAATCAGTATACATCTCCCAAGTGACTTTTTTTCCCCCTCTTGAGATAAAGGGCAGAGTCCTATTACTACAGTTTATTATCATCAGCCGGGCTTTCTTATTAGCTCTGATGCTGGAACTCGTTGTGGATTTTAAGGCAAGTCAAATGAAATCTCTGATAGGTCAACATTTTTTACCGAAATAGCTGCAGGAAAAACATATACCCATGGCTTTTGGCAAACCCCAGGTGGTTTCACGCACATTGGGATCATTTGAAAGCATGAAATGAACTATAAATTGGATTTCCCGAATTGACCATCTGGCTCTTATCGCGATACCTTTTTGTTTGTTACCACGGCTGATGGGATACCCCTCTCCAAAGTATTTTTACATTTTGCATAATGTAATGTGTATTTTGAGTGCACAATATTGGAGAAACATGCACAAATATAAAAAGAAAATTCCTTTGTCATGGTGCCTATCAACGTCACTGCAGCATGTAAATCTATTTGTCAAAACATTTTGTAGAATGTCTTCAAGTAGACTTGTTGGATAAAACAACCTTTTGGATAGTTCATGGAAAGCTTCCACCACTGAGGAGCATTTTATTTTCATATAGAAGCAGATAATTCAGTAGTGTGTACACTGAAAATCTGGTGTGATCAAGACTGCTTCAATTATTAGAAAACTGGATTGTGTGTGTATAGGCTTTACAGATTTTTTATTTGATAATTTTACATTTGCAAAATAAAAATGGAAACTTTTATAGTAAGGCCTGGGATTAATTTACCCACGCTAAATTACTGCAGGTGAAAAGTAGAGATCGTCACAGATTTTAATGGCAGGGGCTATGCAGTTGTACTCCCCTTTTTTGCTCCATAGCCCTGTTAATGCTCATTAATGTAGCATGTTAACAGGGTTGTGCAACCCGATAACCTGTTAGTTATCTGGAATCTTTTTTTCTCCTTTGATAAAGCCATTTTGGCATGGTGAAACGTGTCAGTGGTTTCCACCCCAGAGTGTTCCTGGACAAACTTTGGTTCTATTCCATCTTTTACTTAGACTGATCCGGACCAGCCCCAGACGTTTTCAGCACCAGTGCTTGCACCCCAGTAACGGGAGTTTACAACCATCTGCCTCCAGCACCGCCAAGCTATTCTCCATGGTGGACTGGATTCCATCTGGACTAGCCTAATATACCTAATAGGAGGCAAACAGGAGTGCGGGACTGCATGCCCATTCTTGGTGGATTGTAATTAACATCTTATTTACAGATCAAGCACTTAATACCAGGGGCATAATAGGAACGGACAGTACCTTTATTTCCACCAGGAACTGTTTAGGACCTTTGCCTAACATATGCATAATGTAGTTCTTTATTCATTTAAACACCATTGGTCAGTGTTATGTGTTTTAATAAAATGTATTTTTTATATGTAAAATCAGTCCAGTTGTTTTATAGGGAATATACGATTTAATTAGTTAAACTTTTTGGGATTGACTATCCCATCTATAGCAGCTGGTGGGGCAGTCCCTGTCAAAGCACCGCTATCACCCCCCAGGGGGTCTCGAGTAGTCTTTGCTCAACCCGAAAACCTGCTAGTTATCTGGATTTATTTATTTTTTTACCCACTGGGGCAGGTGAAAAAATAATCTGGTCACTCATTGCTTTGGGGTTAATAGGATAGTCGCATGGGATTACTGAATCATGGCCTTAGTATGTTCAGTTTTTTTTTTTTTTTTTTTTTTATGTGCGATATAACACCCATGTGCTCTATAATACATTAATATACTGGTTTAATAATATCAATGAGCATATCTTTAACACTTATTTATGTACTGTAGCAAACAATGACCCATTACACCCATTTTATTAGGTTTCTATTAGGTCACCCACAATTGTTTTTATGTGCATAATTGGTTGTCACGAGAATGGGCATTCCCAGAGGACATCTGTAAAAACTTTAAATCTGCCAGTGGAATTTAATTCTGTGTTGTTCTGTAGGCCTCTCTCCAACAGTACCGCAGTAATGCTGGGTCTCCAGCCAACCAGTCTCCCACTTCTCCTGTCTCCAATCAAGGCTTCTCTCCAGGCAGCTCCCCTCAAGTAAGGCAATCTGTGCCTTGATTTTGTTGTAGGCTTTCAGTCTTACCATTGCTGCCCCATGGTCTATCATTGTATTCATTGTGTGCTCCATGATACTCTGATGTCTCATTGTGTTGCGTGGTATCATAATTAGCTCGTGAGTTCTGTAGACAGTGTTGTAGTTAATGTTATGAATGGTCTTCAAGCAGTCCTTTGGGAGAGCTATTCAAATTATGATTTCAAAGAGTTAGAAAAAAATCTATATTCTCGGATTCTTCTGTGCACAAAGTTTAGATCTAGAAATAAGAAACAAATTTGATAATACATTGTTACAACTGTATTATCAAGAAATGATTTAACTGTGGCCCAGGGTGTATTAGTGTGGTATACTGTTCAATTCAGTATGTTTAACTAGTAATAAACTATTTTTTATGTCAACTAATCGATTTATTGTGAACTACTTTTGTTGTTTGGGATTTTTTTGTGTTTTTAAGTTTATATATTACATTTCACTTATTTACAGCCAAAGTCAAAATTACAGTACTTGTAAGGTACAGCTAATAATAGAGGATGAATATGTGGCTCATCAATACAAGTGGGGTATTCAATGAGCTCTTATTAGCTGGTTGCTCTTTTCTGTCTCATGTGTCATTTATTTAGAAATATAAGTTGTCTGCATAGTTGCTTTGTAGGTGACTGAGAAACTGCAGTCCAAATAAAGCATTCCATTGTGTATACCACATTACCAGCAGTACAGGCCAAAATAATTGGTATGAAGCATCTTTTTAAGTCACTGTACATAGTTTATTATATATGTGCACCGCAGCTAGCAAACCACTGGAACAGCAGTTTTTTTGTCTGGTACCTACGTTTGTGGTGTTCAAATGTTACTGTACCTTGTACAGATTGTGTTTTTGGCTAGTATAGTAATTTAAAGGGTATTTCATCTTTTTCAATTGGAAATCTTAAAAAGTAATCCCAATAATCTGAACCATGTATAAACTGTGGGATATTCTTGCTTTTGACATTTCTGAAATGGTTATGGTATAAAAGATAATGTCTAGGTCCACGAATGGTCGACACCTAAGAATGGTCCATATAACCTAGGTCAACATTGACAGGCTGATAGTGTTCCCGCTAGGCTGTTTTAGCGGGGCGCTGCACCCTGCCCGATTTTTAAAGGGCAGAATGCGCCCTGCCCTTCTAGCAGAGCCCGCTTAAGCTGCCTGCCCGCCGGAATGCACCGGTGAAGCCCAGCGCTGCCATAGATTGCGGTGCACAGCGCTTTCCCGGCATCTCGGGGACGTAGTTACGGCCGGGCACGCCCCCTTCAGTGTCGCGGCGGCCCAGGCATGCCCCCATTTGTGACGCGGCAGCCCGGGCATGCCCCCATTTGTGACGCGGCTACCCGGGCATGCCCCCTTTAGTGACGTTGGCGTGCCCAGTCCGCCCCTCCAGCGCCCTGCCCCGTTTGGTTCCTAGAAGGAACACCAGGTTGACATAAGCTTTAGTTGACATCCATAAGCTCGAAATGTGTTTCTCAATTTTTTTGTGCCTATGTCAACGTGGACACCGTATGCGGGTTCAGCGCCTCCTCGCATGAAAAACCCATATCGACTTAGGGTATGTTGGTCATTCTTAGGTGCTGACCTAGTCACTGCCAACCATTAGTCGTGGACTTAGTCACTGTCGAGTTAGACCAGGCATGTCCAAACTATGGCCCTCCAGCTGTTGTGAAACTACAAGTCCCATCATGCCTTGCCACAGTTTTGCTACTAGGGAATGCTAAAGCTGTGGCAAGGCATGCTGGGATGTGTAGTTTCACAACTGGAGGGCCACAGTCTGGACAAGCCTGCCCTAGACATTGTCGACCCAGGGGCCGCATAACCTCTGAAATAGCATCTTCCACAAAGGTGACACTGATCACTTTTTGTTACTTTTCCTTTGTTTTTGCTATGGTTTTCTCAATTTAGTGTGTTATTTTGTTTAAATGTACATAGTGTTCACAGATTTTTTTTTTAGGGCAGGGCGCTGACCACCGGGCAAGGCACTTTTTTCAATCGTGAGGGCACATTTTATATTACAAATTTAGGTACTTGTTTACTAGAACGGCGCTCAGTACGCTTTTAGCGTACTGGGCTATTCCTCATAGTGAAATCACATCGGATCACACAGCGTGTATGGTGCCGTGCCATGTGATGTCCATATTAAATGCACAGGAGTGCTTATACAATGAAATATCACATGGGATCATAGGGCACCATACACAGGGTGCGATCCGATGCGATGGGATCGACGGGCACCATAGACAGGATGCAATATTTCATTGTATAAGCACCCATGCAATGATATGTGATGGGTGCTTACTATGATATATGATTGTTTTGCGTCACCACCACTATCGACGACACCCTGAAGTGCATCCTTTTCATACCCCACTATCCACGTCGGCATGGAGTTGATTTTATAACGTGTGGCGAGCGCAGCAAGCCATGCAGATTACTTTCCATGTATTCTGCGGGGCTCGCCGCGCTTCAGGCTCGGCTCGCTGCACTCGTCACACTTTATAAAACTCCACGCCGACCTGGATAGTGGGGGTATGAAAAGGTCGAAGGACGTGTTCCGCCACCCCGCGCGGGGCTCGGTGTGCTCGCCACGATTCGGGGTGGCGTGGATAGTGGTGGTGTTTTAGGAACACATTCACACCTGCAATATCATACAGCTGACACAGTAATGACGACATGTGTAACGAATAACTGTAATTTACTTAAATAAATAGAATGAAAAAGCATAATGAATTAATCACAGTAATTACAATAAATAATGATATAACAATTAATCAACTTTAAACATTCCAACATTATTTACTAAAAATCATGAAAGCAAACATATTAAACAGTCAATCATCTTTAGGGAGGAGCGTAAGTGCTCTAAGTATGCTTTGAATTGGGTTATCACCACCCAATGTCTTTCTTCACATAAACTCCTGCAAATAGGATTGGAGCCGGTGGCGTGCTGTGCCTATTTGGCGCTTATTGCGCCATTTGCATGCGCCCCAAAGTCTCTCCACATTCTGGGTATGAACCTTTGTGACCGGGTCAATGAAATTAAACCTATGGTTTACTTGAAAATGCTCATAACCATCCACTTCCAGCTGTTCAGTGCTGTAAGCCCTCCAGCAGTCTGTAAAAATAGTGGTGCCTGGCTCAATATTGTCAATTATAGCCGCCATCAAAGTGGTGGCATCACGTCTGGGCACCATGGTGAGGAAACACTGTCCAGTTTGGCGAAAAATTCCCCCCAAAATCCAGTGCTGTGGTAACATACGGCAGACATTACTCTTACGCTTGACAAACAAGCTCTCACGATGTGCCCTGGACTGCCGATATGCCTCTGTGGCTGCGCCATGAGGTCCATGGTGCAAGTCTCATGCATCCATCTGTTATACAGGACCACTGTCTTCTTCGATATCTCCAGCTGTGTCCGACAGTAGTCGATGGATGTGAGCTCCTGGGCCCAGGAATATATGAAGTGCACCAAGGTGACAAAGGATAAGCGGCACCCTGGAAACCAGTGGGCCGCTCTGAGGCTCACCTTGAGACATGGCACCGCCACATACACTCCTTCACTGACAGCCACATAGCGTGCCCATTAGCACAAATCTGCATCAGTGGAAGGAGATCATGCTTTTGGAAGAAGTGGATAGCCTCCTCCTCCGTCTGAGGCAAGCTGAACCTATTCATAGATACAGCCACTTCACCGGCAGCTCTGAGGGATGCTTCCAATCCTGTCATAAAATCACCTCAGAATGATTGATAGGATCTGACAGGGGGTGGGAATAACTGGGAACGGGAGCGGTACTGAAATCGCATTGCATGCATCACATGACACTATAACGCGGTGGGAGGCAGCGTAAGGTCGCACAGTGCCACGCACAAAAAGGGCAGGGTGCATTTTGAGATTTCAAAAATGGGCAGGATGCGGCACCCTGCAAAATAAGCTTAGAGGGAACACTAGTACTTATGAATAGTATTTTTGTTTCAGAGAATTTAACAAGCCGCAGATAAAGCATATCAATGCATAGCTTGGGTCTCTCTGATCAAACTTTTATTTGCCTTTTTTACTCTTTCTAAATTGTGCTACCTTTTATATTAATTTATATTTTTTACAGCTTTATTCCATTGTACTACTGTTTCCTCAATTTTACTGGCCATACATCTTCAGATTTATTATCCGATCTGGCTGGTTTGAACAAAAACCTGGTAATGGATGAGAGCAAATGACAGTTGACCATTTGCTGGAAATGCTGGAAAATTGACAAAACCGGTCATTCAGATATGACCAGGTTTTTGTTCCAACCTGCCAGATCCGACAATAAATCTGTAGATGTATGGCAAATGTATCAGTGGTAAAAGTGGTTACCGAATAGATTTACCGCACTTTCGATTCAATTCAGTGTGCAGTGAATAGTGCTGGGGTGGAGCTCCCGGACATATTCTAATCAGAGCGTTGATAAGTCCGGCTAGTGGATTTCTGCTCGCAGCCCTCCTGGAGTGCGAGCAAATATCTGAAAAAGGGCGGCACAAACAGCATCGCGAGGGGGGGGCAATTAAGTCTGAAAATTACTGTTTTTGCAACTACTGTACACACCTATGAGGACTGTCATCATTCTGTCTTTGCAGTGCATTTATTGTCATTTGCAAATAGAATAGTTTATACATATATGTATATTCAATGATGAGATTGGTCTGGAGTAATGAGCACCCAGGTCACATATAAAGATCAGACCCTGAATAGACTACATTTTTGCATGCAGAAAGAAGGTCTATTTGCTTATATTTTCCTGATTATATGGACATTCTTTTGGATTGCAAATAATAAAGAAATGTGTGTAATGGGAAGTTCTAGAGTACACTCTTTACATGTACATGTGCATAACTATGGTACAGTTAATGCTGTGTACACACTGTCAGGTAAAAATGTCTCTGAGAACAGATACTTTGGGCTGGATTTAATGCCATCTGAGTTCTGTGGCCAAACTCGGACATTAAAAAAAAAAAGCAAACACAAGGCCAGCATCACGAGTTCGGACGGCATCTCGCACTGTCTCCGAACTCTTTACATCTGGCCCCTTTGTCTGACTTGCTGAAAAACCATAAGCTATCTTAAACATACATTGTGAGATATTTTCCATGTGAACAAACTGGGGAATTGTTGGGCAGATGCAGTCAATTTATTAAATTTTTCTGACATTCTGGATGATTTCAGCATATTACTCTGTACCTTTTTAACTAATTATACCTGTGGTTCCCAACCCCAAACTTCAAGGACCCCCAACAGTTCTCAGTAATGCAATAGAATTTGTAAGAATCAACTGTGGATCTTTAAAAATGTCAACCAGTAATGAATATACTTGTGCACCAACTGGGAAATCTGTACAACATGCACTACTTGGTGGCCCATTATATAGAACAGAGTTCATTCACTCCCAGTTGCAAGACAAGAGCATAAATGGAGTATATGTCGCAGTCAGAGACCAGTATTCAATGCTCCAGATTCACCGTTTTTTTCAGGCTAATCGGGTTGTTTTTACTCCTTGCGGTGAATTTTTTTCACTGAAAATATGATTCACCCTATTCAATGTTCACTGTTCGCCGAAAGCGAACAGTGAATGCCGGCCAGTCCTCCGTTTCATGCTCTCTGCAATTCACTGATGTATTTCAATGGGGTTTTCACTGGGATTCCCGAGAGTGTATTCAATGCTCAAATGGAGAACTGCATTTTCCATTGATTCTCCGTTTTACATTTTGTCATCATTTTTAGGTGAACTGGAATTTGACCTTTAAAATAAAGCGTTTTGGTTTTTTTTTTGGTGTCAAAAAATCTGATTTATATATATATATATATATATATATATATATATATATATATATATATATATATATATATATATATATATAAAAGTGGATTAAGGTGGATCCAATCAGCGCTAATTTGTGGTTAGCTAGCACCAGTCAGAAACAAAGTATATGAGCACCCTTTAAAATAGACACTAAAAGTTCCAAGTTTGAACTGCAGCTTCCTCCAAAGTAATTCCTGGGACTCACAGGAACAAGCGACAATCTGTACAAAAAGAAACACAGGAGGAGCGCTCCATAGTGTAAAACCAGATATGATTTAATAGATATAAAATATCCACGGTACAGTCAATCAGTACTCGTACCGTTTTAAAAACAGCAGTGGGCTGGTTACCACATGATGTATATATAACAAGCCAGGCAAGCCTCCTACCACCATCCGGGGCAACTGCAGCACGACACGGAACCTCACCGAACACTCTGTGAGGGAAGCGGTGTACCGACAGGCTGGAGAGGATCAGATGCGGCAGGGGATTCCCGACAGACACAGAGCTCGCCGTCACCAAGGCCCTTTTCTTGCACATATTTAGTGCCAGTTACATATGGATTGCATATGGATATACTACGATACTACAAGACTGCTTTAAAATTAGATTTATATAGTATTGAATATATAATGCAGCTGTAACTTAGATTATGCCAGTTTTTAAAATTTTCTGGTTGGTTTCTATTTAAGAGCAAATAAGTAAGTGGGCTTCCAATCACTCAGTTACTGTGAGTTTTCATACAGATTCAAAAAGTTTGAGGAGTGGAACACAGAGTGCAGCATGGGAAAAAGTAGTATTGTCAATATAAGGTTTATATAAGAACCATTCTGAATGACATATACCATACTGTAGCTACAATATTTGTTTTCAGAATTTATTGTATGTAAGTGTTATTGCTGTTGCACTATGCACAGGTGATTAAAAAAATATTTGCCCACCCCCAAACTAATGGAAGCACATTTTAGCTGTCAGTTGTCACTCCAATTGGGCACCCATTACTTTTTAAGCTTACATATAGATGCCGTTTAGCCACAAATAACCTGGTTAGTGCACCCAACCTCCTATTTGGTCACCTGTACTATAAACTTTTCACACTGTTTTTCTCACCGCCTTAAGAAGAACATAAGAATGTCAGTTATACAGCTAATGGGTACCTGAATTTGCAACAATTGAATTGCTCCATCTTGCACTCTGTAGTAATAGCCTCGGGGGGGGGGGGGGGTCCCTTTTGTATGAACACTGTACTTGAACAAATTGTGTGACTTTCTTCTTGCAAAGGACTGTTAAGATCAAAAACTAAAACAAATTGTCTAAGTATATGTTTAATTTGTTTCCATGTGTTTTTGTTGTTCCATTATGTGCTGTTGAACAGGACGTGACAATTTTTATTTCTAGGTTGCATTATGTAACTCATACTTTGTCCTTCATAAATTAACCTGATTTAAGATGTTTACTGTATTTTTTTTTTTTTTTTTTATAAATTCACTATGGTTTGTATATTACATTTTTAAGGTATGAACAAAGAGGCCACTGCACAAATCTGGAATAAATGTTGAACAGATGTTTGCTCATAATTTTGCTTCAATCCACTTGACTATCAAACATCAGTAGAATGAACAAAGAAAACTTTCTTAAGCTTCTATGTTTGCATGGGCACAGGACATGTGATTGGTAGCTTGCCCCATACATGTGATCTTTGGTTAGAGTGTAACTTAGATTTTAGTGTAAGAGCATTTGCTTACCGTGTTATCTAGTTCTCAACTGCCACATCACTCTGCCAGAAGTGAATCTTGATTTCTTACTGTAGGATTAGCAAGTGTTTGCCTTTGCATTACAGAGTTTTATTAAGGCATTCAATTACTGTCTTTGATTGTGAAATGCAACCCTTCCTCTTCTGAATCCATATCCGTTTTTCTGCTAAATGGATTGGATTCTGAATAAAGAGACAGACAAAAACCATCTAATATTTGTCTGTTACTCTTTCTTCTGGAAAAGGCAATAACGCAGCAGGTGGTATTGACAATGACAACTATGTATGCCACTTATTAAAAGGAAATCGTTGCTCCTGTAAACTGAGTAGTCTCTTTGGAACTCTACTTTAATATATGTTTTGTTTCTGCACACAATAATTATTTTAAATTATTCTTTTTTTCTTTTTTTCTACATTTATTTCTCTTCAGCATTCAATTTTAGGCAGCGTTTTTGGAGACTATTATGACCAACAGATGACTGCACGCCAGACTAATGCTTTGTCTCACCAGGTATATTGGAATAAATATATATATGTTTGTTAAAAACCAAAATCAAAGCTGTCATTTTGGAGTGAAATTCAATTCATACATTTGTGTCTTATTGCTAAGCAACAACATGTTACACCCTGGCCCTACATGAAATATGGCATCAATTGCACAATAACTTGTAATCCTAGTGTAATGCAGTCTTTAAAAACTTTACATTATATATTCGTAAGTGATTGGTTTTCTGAGTTTTACTGGTTAAAAAAATGCTGCACTTCAGCGCATACCACAGCTTTTTCAGCAATCATGTAATAAAGATTATATAAGAGACCAGCTGAAATACAAAGTAGGATAATTTTGCTTCTCAAATTACTTCAAGTTTATTCAGTTAACCTTCTTGGTTACCAATATCCACTCTGGAAAATATTGTGGACTACAATAAATTTTATATAGAACTTCCTTATATACTACATGCTTCCTTTATGAAAAAATGATGCGTTGGAAAATGACCACCAATTCGGTACGAGGGAATGCTTTTTAATTATTTTCCATAAAGGACTTGTATCGTTAATTTTCCTATGTATCTTAATTATTAAGTAGATTCAACAAGAAAACTAATAGAATGGTATTATTATTTTTTTGGGACCATAATAGATGAAAGCTCTTTCCATTTTGGGGCTGTATGCCAATTATAATAAGTATAATGTTAACTTTTATTTCCACTAAAGATTTTCCAGTCTTTTTGCCATTTGGTAAATGTTTTTACGAAGGGAAGTGTTGCACCATAGTTATCTATTCCACAGTATTGGAATTCTTTCTGATGCTTAGGTTATTTTAGTTAAAGTGGCTGTTCATTTTGGGCAACCTTTTTACTTTTGTTTTTTTATTTAAGACCTACAGTGCCTTGAAAAAGTATTCAAACCCCTCCCCCCCCCCCTCTCTCTGCTTTTTACCTGTAAAACCTTTTTTTACAACCTGTAAAAAAATATATATTTTT